>NC_056737.1:1160662927-1161016261 GCF_019279795.1 Protopterus annectens | reverse complement strand
GTCTTTATACATGTTTGGCAAAAAGAACCCAGAGAAGATACCCAGAGACATAAAGAATTCTCCCTGTAAACAGGACTGTCCTGGAAGGGAGAGCCATCCCTCATCAGGTTGGGAACATCTAGGGGAAAGATCATATGGTAACTGGTATACATGAATCTGAAGTCAGTAATACAACAGTAGGCCAAAAATAGCTTTAAAATCATTTAGATTTCTTGAATAAGGCAAATCTTTGCACTGAAAAGATGCAGTAACCAAATCTGCTATGACCATGAAGTATATTATGTACTTGTGTGTGTTATTATACTTTTTAAACATTTTTATTTCTTAAGAATTCTCATAAAGGAACCGACATACACATTTTATACCAAGGTACTAAATAGAGGATTTTACTGACATTTTACTGTCATAGTATGGCAAGCTGCATTGCACTTGATTTCCATTAAAGGTGAATAGGTGATTCATTTCAGGGTGTAGAATGCAGTGCATATCCATAATACATCTATAATGAGTAGTTATTTCAAATTTTTTTTTTTTTTCTGCTGAGGACATGCCATGACCAAACATCGCTCTAAGGCAGGGGGTTAAATTCAGCTTTGAGCCGCAGTGAAATTTCTAAGAGTAGAATATCAGTTTCAATGTCTTGAGTACATTTATATCTGAATTTCCTTTTGCAATTCCCTTAAAATTTAGTTAGAAATTCTTAATGAGGACTAAAACAATGCTTTCTAAATATACTGACCCCCTTTTTTTTCATTCGGAAATATGCAGAACAAATTACCTGCTTTGAAAGGATTTCAGAAAAAGTATCATCTCAGGTTGTATTCCACCCTGACGAAGATTTTCCAGTGGTCTCAAAGAGTAGGAGGTCTTGTTGTAGATGAATGAATATTCCACATCACCAGTCGTGAAGCATGTAATATGGTGATAGTGAAACATTTGTAAGATTCCTGTATTCTGTGTAACTGTGATGCATCTATGGGTATAAAAAAAATCAGCCAAGGTGGAGAAAGTGTGCTGCCTCTGAAATTATGAAAAAAGACTAGATTTAGAGTATAAGGCCCTAGCCACATTTAAAGAACATGAAAAAAAACAAAGATCCATAAAGATTTGAAAAGTACAGAATTCCTCAGCAGAATAAGCATGAGGGTGGAGGGGTTATGAGGTAGCAGAAGTAGGGATTCCACCTAATTCCCTGGGTAATCCTCATACATTTATATTGTCCCATGGTGTATAATGTCATTCAGATTATAGTGCAGGCAGAGGTCCACTTGCATTTATATTAAAAGGTGCAACACAAATGTTGGTCATTTCATTGTGATTTTCCATAATCCATAGCAAGAAGTTTCTTTGCTTTTAGAACAAATTAATACCCAGGAGAATGCCAACACATTTCAGAAAAAACACGAACATGGCATCTCAACATTCTTTGCAAATACTGGAGGGAGGGTATTAAAAGCAATATTCGGGAGGGGAACACAAAACATAGTAAGCAAGGAGACTTTAAAGACCCAAATAGCAAACAGTAGACAGATATGCACATATCTTGTTCTTTTAAACACCAAGGTGAGTAATTTCATTGTTGTGAAAATTCCTTGTGTAACAATGAATAAAAGTCAGATGAAAGTGATGGCCAAAGAACTAAAATGACAAATGAAAAACACATTTTTCTGTCAACGTACCTCACAGTTTTTAAGCCTTTTGATTTGTGTGATTGCCCCCCACCCAGCCATAATGCTACAGACTTACAGACTTTGCATTTGAAATGCTGAATGAGAACAATGCCAAAGCCAAAGGAGGGACATCAGTGAGCCCTGGTTCCCAGTGATCACAAAATGAAAGAAAAAGCAAGATGGTGGGAACAAAAACAGAGAATAAAATGGTTGCATTTAATACTAGCCCCACGAGGGGTACATTTGCACAAACTATTCCAGAAACTAAAGGGAATATCTACAGATATAAGACAGTTGAAGGAAACAATAAGAGGTCAACAACCAGAAGTGGAAAAGCTGTAAGATAAAAGCCTGTGAAAGTCAACATAATGTGCTGCAACTTACAGCATCCCATAACTGTGCTCAATAGAAACCTGTTTTGATGATTCTTGTGGGACCTGTTTTAGGTAGGGAAAGAGAAGATGTGTTTGATAGTGCAAAAATTAATGCAATGGACTGCAGGTTTTGTTCTTTTTTTTCTAAAGTTTAGCCATCTGGCCTTTCAGTTCAGTTTTTGGTGTCTCAGCCGAGTGATTGTGGCTTTGCCTGGTGCAGGATTCACAACTGAATTGCAAGAAACCCAGGCTGGTATCACAAAAAATGCATCCCACTCTTATTCCCATCGGCATCAGCGATCAGTCTGTGCAGGTAGCTCTGCAGGTGATATACAGTGGGGGACACTCAAAGGAAGAGAGCCAACAGCATAGACGTCTTACTATACATGCATGCATATATGTATATGTTACTGTGTGCATGCATATGACAAACAACTGGATACAAACCATTCCATAAGGCTACATTGCTGCATTTCAAACAGTGTTCAAATGCATAACACAGAGCAGTATTAAACCGAAGCTGACATGCTAAGAAATTAACCAAATTATCTAGGGCATATTGTGTCTAAATTACAATGAATTCGTTGCTAACCATCTGTATGGAGTCAGGCATCCTGTGGCAGTATTAAACTGACACTACAATTTACAAACACATCCATGCAACCTAAACAGAGCCATGCCAGTATTAAAGCAAATCCGGTGCCTTTCAACCAAATAATAAAGGGCATCCTTTGACATCTTTAAAATAATTTTAAAGCCTATAAATCCATCTGTGAAACCTTGCGCATGTAATTTCAAAATTAATGTAAATCCAAGGCTGTTCAGCTATGTTGCATTCAGCATCCTGTGACATTACAAACCTGCATGTAACGGTATTCAGCTGTACATAGCATGGAGTTGCAATCTTAATGGACTCTAATTCTATCCAAACAAACCAGGATAAAATATATTTTTTTTTAATTTGTACTTGCCCTGTCTCTTCCTTTAGGATGTTATTGATCATGTATAACCACTAATACCCCATTACAGTTCTAATGTATGACAACATTTGACATACACCAGTTATTGTTTCCTCTGTGTCTCATGATATCATTTTATTGAACACCTTCATTTTTTATTATTATTTTTGATTGCTTGACCTGTTTGTACAAAATGTTATACAACCTGTAGTGTCTAGGTATCTGTCATATTGTATTGCATTTGTGTAGTATAATAAAGCAGAGGATAAAAAGCTAGTTGTCCTTTTGTCCTTGGAAAGAGCATTGAAATTCAAAGCCAAACATTCACATGCACATACACCCACACACATGAACACAGACGTGCGCATGCACACACACACACACACACACACACACACACACACACACACACACACACACACACACACACACACACACACACACACACACACACACACACACACACACACACACACACACACACACACACACACACACACACACACACACACACACACACACACACACACACACACACACACACACACACACACACACACACACACACACACACACACACACACACACACACACACACACACACACACACACACACACACACACACACACACACACCCTGTACATGCCTATTTAACTTGCCAAACAGGTCTAAGTGTTTTACCCCTATGGTAGGAGGTAAAATATGACTTGCAATTTCAGCATGCACTAATAAAGATTTATAGAATTAACAATGCATGCCATAAGGGATTGTTAACATGCAAGGCAGCCTTGTTTTGTTTTTCTGTTTGCTTGTGCACTTAAGCTATACTGATATGTAGCATGCTGCATTTGTCATGGTCCTTCCATGTAACTAAACAGCAATGAGCAATCACAAAAAGGCAAATGTCTTCTTCAAGACTTCCAGGTATTGATCTGAGACACAGATGTATTGTTTCTTTTTGGGGAAGATAAATTACTAAATAAAAAAGGAACAGAACAAAATTTTAATGTTAAAGTTGGCATTGCCTTTTATAAACTGTGTATATGCAGCATTAAAACTGGGATATCTACGTACAGCAACATTTGGTTAAAAAGAAAACTTAAAATAACATTTGCAATATTAACGTTTGCTCATTTGCTTGCTTCAGCATGTGGTTGCTTTTCTAACACATATGCAATTAATTCCTGTCTACTTTTTTTTTTTTAATTATGCTAAAAACATATTTGTCAGTTTGACTCATGTCACCAATTTTCATGGAATAAACAGCTCCTAATTTTATGTTCTGTCTTCCCCAATGAGATGTGCCTTTGTTCTACTCCAACACGTTTGATAATATGCCTGCATGACTGCCAAATGAGAGCCTACATAAAAAGCACAGTTTCGGTTCTGTCTTCTGTGTTCTATTCCTTTTTCTTACATTTTTACTGGAAAATATACCCTTGTAATTCTGAAATACTGACAGCAGATAGTTAAGGTTTGTCAAAGTTAAAAACTGATCATTAGTGGTGATGTCGGAAAGGGCTTTTAAATGACACTGGTAATATATGTTAACTTGAAACAAATAAAAAAAGGTTAACAAACAAGTAAGATGTCAGTGTACATTTACTGTTCCTGGGCAGACGTCTGCAGTTATCTTGCATGGCTTATCTGAGTGGTTTAATTTCTAAACCTTCTGATAACAATATCTGATTTACAAAACAGTATATCAAAACCTTATTTAGACATCTGTACCTAGGCTGTATAGTCTAGGCTGCAGATTTTGGGTATCTTCATGCGTGAACATGAGGCATTAAAGTAAGATGCAAAGCTATTTCATCATTTGCCAGTGAAGAAACAGACTGGAGAGCATGCAGAGGGGTTACTTCACTGTCCATGACATACGTTAGAAAAGTGTTGATGCTAATGTAACTGGATTAAGATATAATGATATGGTTACATGGGAAAAATCAGTATGTAACTGCTAACTGCTGGAAACAATGTAACAAGTAAGGAGAACATGATAAAGAGAAAGAATAGCTGCATACAGAAATCATGGGAAAACAAACGCTAACAAGTTAGATCAGTGGAGAAACGGATTTCATCCAGCATACTTATTGGAATTATATTCGCTGTCTTTGTTTTCTTTTATGAAATGCATATATATAAGGATCTTGTTCTATTACACAAAATCCTACCTAATCGAAACCAAAGCAGCCGAACACACTTTAGTGAAAGTGCTTTTCACCGAAAAAGCACTTTCGCTAAACTGTGCAAAAAAAAAAAAAGTATACCAAAATTAAAAAATAAAAAATAAAACATATTACTCACATTAATGCAGGGTAGCAACCCCCTTGCACTCCCCATGTGGGGGCTGCACCCCCCCACACACCCCTATTTTTATATTCTCACTCCGAGATCGCACTACAGTGGGGATAAGGGAATATTCCATTATCCCTACTGTACTATGATCTCAGCAAAGGCCATTCCCCCAATTTTTTTTTTTTTTTTTTAGCACACTTTCACAAAAGTGCGTTTTCAGTGAAAAGCACTTTCGCGAAAGTGTGGTCAGCCATTTCACATTCGGTGAAATGGCCATTCAATGAACAGTACAGATTCCATATATATATATATATATATATATATATATATATATATATATATATATATACATATATATATATATATATATATATATATATATATATATATATATATATATATATATATATATATGAACATACATACATGATATATATACATGTGTGTGTGTATATATCTAGACATAAAGACTTTTTGGATGTCCTGTACTTAAATATGGATGCAGAACCAGTGTTTTATCACTTTCATTATGTTAACAGCAGTTATAATGTATTTGCCATCAAATAAATGAAAACCAACAAGTGGCCAAAGCTTGGCCTCTCGAACGTTGACTGCCTGAGCTTCAGCTTAATGATTGTTGGAGTTCCTGCACAGGAAATCAGTGTCAGTGAGCTGTGCCGGAAGTAATTTCCTTTTGGGGTGGAGTTTCATCCTTCTTCAAAGTAGTGCAACCATGTTTTTGGTATATATAAGTTTGGGGGTGTGGGGTTTATTTTTTAGAAAGTTATTTTTGGAGAATGCAGTTTGGGAATTTTGATCATTGATGCATTTGTTTTTGTTCATTGGTTCATCGGTTCATAGGTGTTTACTAGGATAATGACCACAATGGCCTTTTTAAGCCTAGCCATGCATCCCAAATCTCTGACAAGTTCTGATACCCTTGATAAGTGTAAGCAGGGGTTTAGGAGATGAAACATTTACAGGTTACCTGTGTCCATTAGTGGCATAGGTGCCAAACCAGGGATGAATTTCCGGTTTCCCATCCAATTGTCCAAGTTGCACTTGAATTGGGTTAGGGAGGTACTTTAGTTTACATGGATGGGGAGCCTGTTTCATAGACGCAGTAGTCTCTGGGATACATACCTATCTCTCTAGCAGGACCTGTTTATATTCACAGGCAAGGTTTAAATCTTTAGACTGGGTAATTCTGGTGCTGTTTGTTTTGTGGATTTGCAGGAGGTCCATCTGAGTGGGGTCTGCCAATGCCCAGCATAGATGTCCCTTCAAAAGTCTGTGGGAGACAGAATACAGGGATAGGGCCTTAGGGCAGTCTGCATAGGACATTTTACTTACACATTGTATTCTTTTCTTGAGGAACCTCCATGGTCATTCCAATTGTTGGATATGCCTCGTTTGGTACATGCCAAAGAGGGCAGTGTACTCAATGACAGGTATGCTGAATGCTGGATACAGTGGAACAATGACTTCCTTGGACTTAGATGCCATACCTTTGTTTATAAGTTGCACAATATAGCATGATCTCCTCAACACTGTAGACACATAATGGTCAAAGGCTAGATTACTATCTATGTGTGTTCCTAAGTCCCTGACTACTGGGTCAACTCTAAGGGGTGTGTTGTCAATATGATTGTTACCAGGGATGGATGACTTCCTAAAGGATACTGTTATGCATTTCTTGGCATTTAGTTTTAGTCCATGGCTCTGACACCAGTTGTTTGCCTGTGTCAGCCCCTCCTGAAGAACATTTGTGTCAGTGTGAGATTCAATGACAACTCCTAATTTGCAACCATCTGCAAATGTAGTCAGCCAGAGACCACTGACATTGGCGTTGACTTCTGAGAAGTAAATGCCAAAAAGGAGTGGTTCAAGGAATGATCCATGAGGGACTCCACTTGTGACTGACCTCTTTGTAGAGGTAGACTCCCCAGTTCTAACTTCTTGAGTCCTGTCTGTGAGCCAGTTGGCTATCCACCAAGTGACATATGGGTTTGTACATAACCTCTTGAGTTTGTCAACAGTGCCTGAGTGGGGTATTGTATCAAATGCCTTGTCTGCTCATAGTTCATAGGTTCATAGGTTCATAGGTTCATACTAGGCTATCTGCCCTAGGGCATTTATAAGCCTAGCCAGAGTGTGTTTGGCTTTCACCACCCATTTTAAAATAATTTTGCTATGCCCTTTTTCGAGGTTAGTATACTGTGCCTCTGTCTAACAGTGACACAAAAGTGATACCCGGGGTAAACCTACGATCTCCCATCCACTCATCAAGATTCCTCTTGAAGAGAGTCAATGAGGGACTCTGCCTAACCTGGACTGGGATTTTATTCCAGAGTGAAGGGAGCCTCTGGGTTATGAATCTGTCCCTCCAGCATGTCGTATTTATTTCAGTGCTGAGGTTCAAGTCTCTCGAGTGCGTAGCTCGATGGGATTTGGATTTTCTGAGGTGCAGCATGTCCATTAATTCCAGGTTGGACATGGCTTTATACGTCAGGCACAGATCGCCTCTGAGCAGGCGGTATGCCACTGAGTAGAGCTCGAGTTTCTTTAACCGGGCAGCATATGGCATCTGTTTGAGCCCTTTGATCCTCTTGGTGAGGTATTTTTGGGGTCTTTCCAGTTGCTGCAGGTGTCTGGTAAGGTACATCCCAAAAAGGGCATTGTACTCAATTATGGGCCTGATTAGGGATGAGTAAAGAGGCATGATGACCTCCCCTGATCTAGATGTGAATCCCTTCATGATTGGCCACGTGGTTGTCAAATGAGAGATTGCTATCAACTTGAGTCCCCAGGTCCCTAATTACTTCTTCTGTACTTAATGGATTACCACCTATGTGGTAATTTGTGGGCACTTTGTTTTTGCCAAAGGGGATGACTATACACTTTTTGGCGTTTAGCTTGTGGCCATGGCTCTGGCACCAGTTGTCTGTTTCTATGAGGCCCTTTTGGAGGATGCTTGTGTCGGCTGGAGTGTCGATTATGGCACCCAGTTTGCAGTCATCTGCTAACTTGGTCAGCCACAGTCCTTCCATGTTGGCCTGTACCTCCGAGAAATATATACTGAACAAGAGAGGTCCCAGGACTGAGTCTTGTGGGACACCACTTGTAACTGGTTTGGAGTCTGACATGGCTCCAGCAATTCTAACCATGTGGGTTCTGTCCTTGAGCCAGTTTGCAACCCATCTAGTGACATAGGGGTTTATATTTTAGCTGGTGAGCTTATCTATAATGCCCGAGTGGGGTATTGTATCGAAGGCTTTTGCGAGGTCAAGGTAGGCTGTGTGGACCACCTTCCCCTCGTCAATGGCCTTAGTGACTGTTTCAAAGAAATCAACAAGGTTTAAGAGGCAGGATCTGCCCTTAACAAAGCCAAACTGGGTAGGATCCAGTGTCTATAGGTCCCCAATATCTTTATTTATGAGGTCCATGATGATCCTTTCCATAGCTTTGCAGACCAAGCTAGTCAGGCTTATGGGGCGATAGTTTCCAGGAAACGTTGAGGCACCACCTTTGTGGAGAGGAACCACTGTTGCTGTACGCCACTCTTTGGGTACATATCCTGTAGTAAGGCTGAGATTGAACAGTAGTTTTATGTTTGTGTTTAGCTCTTAGTCGCCCAGTATAATGGTGTTTGGAGTGACCTTCATATTTTCCAGTATTCTCAGGAAGGCCGAGTGGGGTTCCTGGGTTTGAGAGGGTGGTCTGTAGCAGGCTATAAACTGGAAGGCAGTTTTACCTACTGTTAGTTGCACATGGATAGTCTCCGATGCTTTGTTCTGTGCCACCAACCTGGAGGTGTGGGTATCTTTGACGAATATTGATACTCCCCCTCCTTTTGTGGTTTGGTCCAAGTTTTGGGGCCGAAAAGCATGATATGAGGTATAACCTGGTAGTGCTGGGGTGCTCCCGGGAGCCTTGAACCAGGTTTCTGTTACTGCACAGATATCGATGTTCTTTATGCTAAGGAGAGTTTCGAGTGTGTGCATCTTGAGGTTTAGACTTCTGGCGTTGAGTAGCATTACTCTTAGTTTCTTATCCCTTGTGATACCTATGGAGGTGGGTTTGTTTTTTGAGCCTTGCCTATAAAAGGCACTATGGGGGTAGCAAGAGCCTTTGCCAATATCCGAAAGCCCAGGGGTGACAGGTGCAAGCCATCCCTAGTGAAGCATCGTGGCTTGTCGAGCATGTCATCCCAGGCTGACAGGCATTGGATCCCCTTTGAATGACACCAATACTTAAGCTAATTGTTGAAATTGATCATCTTGTCTTCATATTGTGGCATCATTCTTGGTGAGGGTAAGATGCTACTCAAGGTCAGGGTCATACCAGCCTGGGCTACATGCTCAGAGAGCTCCTCTATGTCTCTTTTCATGTAGTCCAGGGAGGTACGTCTCAGGTCATTCACACCAGCATGGACAATGACTGAGTCATATTTGTACTTGCCTTGGAGTGACCTGAGTGCTTGTGTTATGTGGCGGATCCTAGCGCCCAACAGGCAGCTCACCGTGACCTTCTCCTTGTTCAGCCTGGTTAGCGGGACGTCAGTGTGCCTGACGATAGAGTCACCTATTACAAGTGTATCAGTTGTGTTGTTTAGCCTTAAGGGCTGTGACTGTTCGGCACACTGACTTTGTGAGCTATGTGTTGTATGTGTTTTGTTTTGGGGTAGCGGTTGCTTGGGTGTCTGCTTTGGAGGTCTCTGCTGCTTAGGCAGATTTTTATTTAGAGCCTCCGAGTATGTTTTTGTGTGTTTATATGTTTGGTTTGCTGTCGTGGTACATCTATGTGAGACTGGAATTGTAGTGAGTGTGGTTTCCTTCTCCTCCTGACTGGTTACGCCAGTACTGAGTTGAGAGACCTTAGCCTCCAATATGGCTATATGGTTGCATCTCTCACATGTGTTGGAATTTGTTGGGAGGAGGAGAGGGTTGTCTGTGTGCCTGAGGCAGTTGTAACATTGCCTCAAGATTCCCAGATTCACCAGCTGGACCGGAGAGGAGATTGACAACTGACCTTTGGACATGCTAGAATAGTATTGGGAATTCCTTTATAATTGAAAAAAAAGGGCTAATGGGGAACAAGGTACTCAAGGGGAGTTTGTGAGGGTGTAGTGCTTTTAATTTTTTAGTGCTGACTTATATAATTGCTTTAGTGGGTAAGTGCCAGGTAACTTAAATGTAATGTGTTACAGGTAACTTAAATGCAAAAATGACAAACAGTAACTTTCTTTCAAGTGAAAATGAAATAAACTGAAATAGTGGAAGTGAAATAAACACGTCTTATGAAAAGTTCCAAATATCAAGATATCTTATATATTGAGCCAACCACAGTCCAACAGGAAAACTTCACAAGCAATAAAACAACATATTCCTGTGATGTAGGGGTCACTATGGGGGCAGCATGCTTCCCTGCTTTTGCCAATCTGGTTATAGCATACTGGGAACAGCAATTTGTTTTTAAAAGTACATACAAAGACTCCTGGTTGATATATACCCATTACCTGGATGACATTTTTATTTTGTGGAATGATTCCCAGGAGAGATTGCAGGAGTTTTTAAGTTATATAAACAACACCACTGAGTTTTTGAACTTTACATGTAAGTTTGACCTAAATTACATTTCTTATTTAGATATACAGCTCATGAAGAATTTAAGGGAATTCTTGTTTTGTCTCCAGTATTTTTCAGAAAAGTACTTTTTCAAACAATTATCTACATTTTAAAACCTGGCACCCAAGCCACCAGAAAAAGGCCATAGTTAAAGTACAAATGGTACGGTTGGCACAGATAGTTTGTGATGATGCTATGTTTTTGATTGAATGTGAAGTGGTAATACACATGTTTAGCCAAAGGGAGTATCCCTTGACTATGTTGGAAGAAATTAAAAATGAGGTTGTCAGTAAAAGACTAAACGGGTTTTTAGCCCCATTTTAACAAATAACTCAGTGACAGAAAAAGAAGAATTTTATCATCTAATGTTAATGAACAACAGTATAGCAAGGCTAGACTGTTTATAACAACCTTTTCAATTGACAGCAAGGCTATAGCTAACTGTATATACCGGTACTGGAGCATTTTTAAATGATGCTTCTTTAGCAGGGGAAATGTGGGGAAAAGCCATTTATTGTTTATCGGAAAGGTCAATCATTTAACAATTTGCTTGATCGTGGCTATAGAGGAATTAAAACAAATAAAAAGTTAGGTATGTTTAAATGTGGCCATTGTAATCAATGTAAATATGTAAAAGTTTGTGACAATTTTTTTGTTAAAGGAACAGTTTATAGTGAACGGCCACTATAGCTGTGAATATAGTGATGTTGTTTATTTGGCAGGATGAGATTCCTTTTCTGCATTTTATGTTGGAATGACCAATAGAAAATTAAGGGACAGAATTTATGAACATTTGGCTAGCATTAAGAATTGTATAAAGACTAATGCCTTATTTAAGCATATTGAAACAAATGGTGAACATAGTTTTTATTTTGTGAATTTAGATCAAATTATTGCTGATTCCCGGGGTTATATGGTGGAAGATCATTTGGCAATGAATGAATTAAAATGGCAGATTAGATTAGATGCTACAAGTTTCAGCAGGTTGAATGATTCAGTGTCTATTTCTTCTGTTTTAAAGTTAAAATATTTAGCTAATTGATGGTATTTAAGCTTAATTGAGTTTAAAATTGTTTGGTCATGTGAGAAAATAGTTGTATTTAAATGGTATCTTTCTAAAAGTTTTTTAGTTCTGAGGAAGTTCCGTTCAATACAGCAGGAATCAAAGCGCTTAAAATATTTTTTTCTTAAAGCTTTTGAGATATTCATCTATCTGGCTCCAGTCGTTTATTTGTACATCACAGGAATCTGTTGTTTTATATCTTATTTATTCCATTTCTCCTGGCTGTGAGTAAGAAAAAAACTAATTTCAGAATCATTCATAACATTCATAAGGAAAAGGAAGAATGGGAGTCGTTCTCTGCGGGTGAGCAGTTTGGAGTAATTGGAGACAGTACCATAAAAATGAGTTAATAAATCAATCCTAAAGTGATATCAGGCCTATAAAGTGTGATTCATAGGTGAATTTTAATACAATAAATGAGTGGGATGAAACCAGAAACAAATCTGTGCCATTTTGGAATCAGATACAGAATAAAATCATTTTTTTATAACCTCTACTGAAGTGGGTGATGAAAATAAAGAAAGGAGGTTAAATATCGGTATGGATTGAAAAGGAATCTAAAGACACTGAGCCGTATAACTTGCATCTTTTTGTAAGATGGCTGTTGAAGAGCTGGGTTATAGTGGAGAATATAGTATCAAGTACATTGTCAATACAGAGGGACAAAGCTTGAAAAGGAAACTGTCAGCAGAAGTTATATCATGGGTATTAGGTTAATGGCAGGGAGCAGTGTAATACAGGGGATGAATAACTTAATTCCCTAAAGCAGGAATGTTTGAAGGAAACATTAAGAAGTTTCATAGGTTCATAGGTAGGTACTAGGCTATTGGCCATAGGGCCTATATAAGCCTAGCCAAAAAGGTACCCTGGCTTTCATCACCCAAGAAAATTATTTTCCTCTGCCCATATCGAGCAGAGCCCCAAAGGTGATCTCCGGGGTGAATTTCCTATTTCCCATCCAATCATCAAGATTTTTCTTGGAGAGTGCTAATGAGGAGCTTTGTTTGATAAATATAGATAGTTTGTTCCAGAGTATGGGAAGTCTGTAGGACAGGAATCTATCCCTCCAGCATGTTCTGTTTATTGTGGTGACAAGGTTTAGTTCCCTAGAGCATGTAGCTCAGAGAGTTTGGGACTTCTTTAAGTGGAGCATGTCCAACAGCTCTGGGTTTGACATAGCTTTGTATGTTAGGCAGAGATTGCCTCTGAGTAGGCGATATGTGACGGAGTAAAGCTGGAGTTTTTTGAGGCGGTCTGTGTAGAGCATCTGTTTGAGGCTGGTAATCCTCTTTGTGAGGTATTTCTGTGGCCTTTCCAGCTGTTGTAGATGTCTTGTGAGGTACATACCAAAAGGGGCGTTGTACTCTATAACGGGTCTAATGAGTGATGAGTAGAGGGGAACAATTACCTTTTGTTTCCTGGATGAGAAACCTTTTATGATGAGGTGTGCCATGTAGATGAATTTCCTGACTACTGTGGCCATGTTATTATCAAAGGAGAGACTACTGTCCACCTGTGTCCCAAGGTCTCTTATCACACATTCGGTGTTAAATAGGCTACCACTTATGTGGTAGCTCATGGGTACAGAGTTTTTACCAAAGGGGATAACAATGCACTTTTTGGCATTGAGCTTCAGGTCATGGCTTTGAAACCAGGCATCTGTCTCAGTGAGGCCCTTTTGTAGGATGTCCTCATCGTTAGGAGTTTCGATTATGGCTCCTAATTTGCAGTCATCTGTGAACTTCATTAGCCAAAGACTTTCTGTGTTAATCTGTACCTCAGAAAAGTAGATAGCAAACAGGAGAGGACCCAGGACTGAACCCTGTGGTGACTAATCAAATGATTAAAAGAGATTAAGGTTGGTTCCATGGTTAATTTGTTGCAGGTTGTTGTTAAGTGCTGTGATGTCTGAGTTAGATAAGGCTTTACCCGAGGTAAGCAGGCTGAAGGCTGGATGGATGACCATCAGGCCACCATAATTCTGGCTTCTGAAACCATAGGAGGACAAAGTAGTGATAACCAGGTGGGGTAGTTAGGAACAGAAATTCGATAACTTTCCATCACATACCAGGTAGGACCTTAGGCCAGATTCACTAACATCTACACTAAGTGTACACAATCTGAATTCAAGAACATCTCTACCACATTTTCTGTGCTTTCTAGTCACTCAGAAAGATTACACTAAGTGTACATGTAGTCTACACTTTGTGGTAGCTTTTATGAATCCCACTCAGTATTTAAAGCTGCAAGGAAATCAGTAGGAAAACTAAAAGTAAGGGAAAAAGGTATGAGTTATGCTTGTGTTTTCTGTTCACTCAGAATGGCGTACACTTAGTGTACACTTAGTGTAGGCATTAATGAATCCCAGGGCTTATATTTATTTATTTATTTATTTACTTAATTTACATTTGTTGACCAGCAATGTCAAGTTGGATACAGAGGTCCCTTTTCATCAGAGGCCACGGACAAAAGCTTCCGTACATGCAGTACAAACAAAAACTTTTAAGTTATACAGTATCAACAATGTCAGGTAGAACACAATTACAGTAAATTTTGCAATGTCAAAATAGACAAAATACTGACAATACCTGAAGTCGTAAGGCTTCATACGATAGTAACGATACATAAAATTATAAGGCTTCTTATACAGTTATATTCCATATAGTTAAATAAATAACTGTGCAGTAGGACAGATATCAAAATAGAGAGTACTGAGTTATTTAGAAAGGGTGGAAAGGTTTACCTTTATAAACCCGAATCACAGTGGTGCGATTGCTCATATGAGAGAATCGTAACCACAGAAGTCAGAATAGTGACGATTCCATAAGTTAGAAAATTAGCAAATCGAAAAGCAGATTCACTGATTTTCGAACATAAATATCGAAAAAAAAAAAGAAGTGTAAATATGGGGGGCCAAGCATCCCTGTGCCCCCCACACCCCCCACTTTAATATTCTAACTCTGAGATCACACTACAATGGGGAAAGGGACCATTTCCCAACCCCCACTATAGTGCAATCCACCCCACAATGTCGAATGTGCAGTGAGTGAATGCCACTGTGCATTTTCTCATTGCACATTCAAACCTTTTTCTGTTCGGCATTTGCAAACTTTGCAAACAGCCTTTCGGACAATTGCTGTTCACCCGTGTGCAATACGCACACATGAAGGTAAACCGGGTGGAAAGCAAAAGGTTGATGTAATTATGAGTTATAATGAAATGAGTGGTAAAAGAGTTGAGAGAGGCACAGGTAGTAGGTGGGGTGGGTGAAGACACAGTGATATTTGGTAACAGAGTAGAGGAGAGCTGAGGTATATAGTAGAAGATGAGGAAGGAGCAGAGATGCTATACTTACCCTGGAGATGTACAGCTACAGAGCCAGTTTGTTGACAGGTGTTTTCTTAGATGTGTTTAGAATGCCTGTTGGTTTTCAAGAAGCCTGAGAGCATGTGGGAGGGCATTCCAGAAGACAGAGTTTGATACTTACGTATTATTGTAACCACATCGTGAAAACCACTTTATGAGAAAACTTTGATGCGTTTTCAGTTTAGATTAACACATACAACCTATAGGAAATCTTTTCTTTTTAAAATGAATTAAAATGTGCAACTTGCCTGTGGTTTGGTGTGTTTGTCAGCCCCCCCAACCCTTTTCTTTCTCCAGAATCATTGACCAATGAAGGTGAGCCATGTGAGTCCTGTTGTGTAGCAGTCCGATAAAGTGATACATATCTTTATTAGGTTTGATTGGTATTAATAACAAATTGTAAAATACGTGATATACACATGCCCTGGGATTCATGAAGCTCGGCGCAAGGCCGGCGGTAGGCTTGCGCCGACAGTGCTGCGTGAAGATGGCACAGTAGCACCAAATGCATATTAATGAAGGCACGCTGCCGCCACAGCCACATGCACAGGAAAGGAGCTCGAGTGCATAGGGCATATCAAAGTGCCGCACGGAGGCATGGAAATGCCAGCTGTCGACATGCAACCTAAAATGTTTGCATATAACAAGTTGCAAGATAGTAATCACATCTGTCAGTGTCCGTGGATACTGAAACTTATGCAAAGCATGCAAGAAAGTTCCTGCGAACACAAAATTAAGAAGCAAACACAAATGCACAGTAGGGAATAACGGTTCCCTATCCCGTGAACAAATGACATGGAAAACTGTGTGTCCATAGTCCAACGCAGTGTAGATAGCTATACCAAGTGGAAGTGAAACGCATCATATGTTAGCGAGCCGCCAATAGGTACGTCCAGCCCAATGGTTAGGGTCACCAGCTGACCCATAATGTGAGGGAGGGTACACAGCTGGGCAGATGTGTCCATAACAAAATACACGATAAATGTACATATCTAGCGACCGTATGTCCGAAATCATATCCTACAAGGCATGTAATAGTCACATACAAAAGGTATGTCCATATTTCACATACCAAATGTGACAGGAAATAGAATAAGCATGTAAACAAAACAGAAGGAGCATATAAACAGCTACAACAATAAGGAAACATGTAGGCTGAAAGGAACAGTATTATCCATACCGTCGACTGTGGGTACGTGCTGTCCAGTACAGTCGGATATGTGTACGGAATATATCTCATCCTGGACATAGGAAAAGGTGGCATCCTACCAATGATTAGAACAGTCTGCCAAAATCCGCAAATCAGCGGTACAAGCCAAACTTGTCAGGATGTGTCACAGTTGAACGGGTAATACCGGGGATACCAACCATGTAATGAAAGTTAAGTATGGGCATGTACCTATGTGCGTGAGGTATAGCATGTGGAAAGCAAACATGGCAGGGTAGTCCACACAACCATACAGGTACCTGACATATGTTGGGTATTCAATGTGTTACTCTGGCCGTGTCATGGGCCAACAACCAAAGCAGTGATGTATGGGGTGTGAGGAATATGTGTGTGTGGGGAGATGGGTAATGGTACAATCCTCCAAGGCGATACTGTGCTGTATGCAGAATAGGTGGACCGGAGGTGTATGAGGCAGCAGCGGGTGAAGCTGAAAGAAACACAAAACATGTATAAACAGCTGCAATACAACCAGACAGGCCATACTGTAGAACACAATCCCACAAACATATGAATATTGAAATGTGCAATACAAATGTATAGACATGTCACCGGCACATACCCACAGATTGGTCCTGATGGAACTGGCCATAACAAATGCAGCACACCTGGATGCATAATAGACTACCCAGCATCCCCTCCACATCACACAACCCGCTCCCTTACCTGAACATCCACCAAATCCAGCCATACTTGGCCTACTGGTTTGGTGCAGCCACATCTACACATAGTGACCACTACGCATATGTAGTAGGCAGTGTCACCCTAGGCAGTTGCAGGATTACACACTATGTTTCCCTTGCATGTAAAACCCCCAGCACATTTTCATAACGCCAGAAGAATGGTCGGTATTCGTCTTGTTTTGGTCTTGTTCAGTTTTTGGGATATCCCTCATGGGATAAGTAACCTGTGTAAACATTAGAATGAAAGACACGAAGTCCATTCCTGTAGATATCTGGACACAAGTTGGAATGTGCATTAGTGGTGCACGACACTGTCCAGCCCTAAATGGTCATGCATAACCTACTACCCAGGATCAAACACCTGCCCGTGACATACGTGTCCCGACACGAATAAGCGAGAGAATATATTGCACACATTCGCATAGTGGCACATGGTATAAGGGTGATGAAGGCACTGACGTAAACAGGATACCCCTGATCCACTGTGTGAGGGACAATTAATGTCTGTGTAGGTGTGACCTGACCAACAATGGTACAATGCCAAATGACTTGTGACCGTAGGAAATAACTATGCACCATACTGCATGTAACAGTTGCCTAAAGCGGTCATGTCAGGATAGAATAAACTTAATTCGTACAAGAAACAGGCAAATAACAAAAGTGCCAAAGGTATAAGGCTCACAGCTAGGAAACAAATGAATGTTCTAAACCTGCACTGACCGTGGCTATGTGTTGGCCCAAACAATCTGGTGTCCGCAGCAGGGTTATCATCTGTCCCACTTTGTGAGGGACAGTCCATCATTGGACAGTTGTGTCCCGACAAAAGACATTTCAAATGGCAAATGTCCTGGGATTGTAGGACATAATTATGTCCCATATGTTATGTAATAGTAGCAGAAAATAATTATTGCAGTATCTACAATACCTAAATGTTATAAGAAACAGAATAAGCAACTAAACCGCTACAACAATAGGCTTTTATGAAGGCAAATAAGTAAAGTTCTATCTGTTGTACTGACCGTGGGTATGTGTCGGCTTGTAAAATCTGATGTGTGTTCTGAAAATGTCCCATCTTGGCCATTTGAAAATGTGCCAACCCTAGTCACCAGAATACAACACAACCTGTACATATGACAATGTCAATGATACCAATGGTCAGAGCATTCACACAATAACTGGCCAGACCCTTAAAAACTCACAAAGCCAGTGACCTTTGGGGGAAAGGTGTTGAATGAGAATGACTACTTACAACAATGAATAGTAAGCATTTAACTGCAGAAAATTAGTAGTATTACGAATCTGTCAACACATTCCAAGTTAATAGTACTAATATGGTAGAAGTGTCCGTGATTGTTCCTGAGTTGTCATAGCCTTGTCCCTGTCACTGTAGACACGAGTCCCCGAGTGTCAGCGAGGTCCGTACACAGAAGTACACCAACCAACTGTCACATCTGTTGACAGGACTGTTGCATACCTGTAGTGAATTCATAACAGATGTCCAGAATAATATTCATTGTATGTATAAATTAATGAAATAGTCAAATGCGAAGGGAAACTACCCCCCCAACCTGCATTATGTAGTGGAACCACTGCCCGCCCTAAATTATGTAGCACCGACCCAATAATGTGGTCAGAGGTGCCCAAACACCTGCGTCTGTAAACACAGGTAGAATGTTAAACTCTGGACTAACTCTGTCTATGTGCTATGTCTGATCTTTGAACAGTGCCAGGGCAGTGCTAGTTACCAGTCAGCCGAGCCTAAACCCAGACCAGCACATGAACACCCTGACAATCAAACACGCGTATGTGTGAGGACTATAAGTGTAGGAGTTATGGATATCCTTGGAGTGAGTAGACTTGCAGCACGGGTCCAGAGCAGTAGGAAACAGGGAATGTCCTAATTGTAGTACTGCAGTTTTCCCAGCAGGAGAATGTATGCCTGCTGTGTAAGGGAAGCGGTGAGGCGTATGTCAGAGTAGCTATGAACCATGGGTATACATATAAATGAGCCAGAACACCAATAGTGTAGTGGTTACAGCATCCGCCCAACGTAAAGGCATTCCCGGTTCAAGTACGACTATAGCACATATTAATTGTGTAATGAATGCCTCTGTGCTGTAAAGCCAACATTTATACATGTAAAGGTGACCGTGTTCGCATGGGTCCGTTAACCGGATTCCATCAAAGTGGTACTGTCATAAGGAATAAGACACATGTAATCCTAAAGACGTGCCTGTAAACATATATAACTCAGAATAAGTAGATGCAAGTGGACCTGCGCGGGTGTATGCAGCTGTTAGCACAGCAAATGTATGTTGTCTTCTACAGCTGTAACTTTCATATATATATATATATATATATATAGTTAGATAGATGTGTGTATAGATAAATATCCACAGACATAACAGAAATATGCAATTATATATCTACATATTTATCTATATATACACATAAATATATATATATATATATATATATATATACACACATATATATATATATATATATATATATATATATACATATATATATATATATATATATATACACACACACACACACACACACACACACACACACACATATATATATATATATATATATATATATATATATATATATATACACACACACACACACACATATATATATATATATATATATATATATATATATATAGATAGATAGATAGATAGATATGTTAGGAACGCTGAAAGATGAAAGCAAACCTAAGGGTTGTGAAGGGAATACAGAGCAAGTTAGGAATTATGAAGTGCTCGCAGCATATGTCACATAAAGCTGCACAAGTGTGAGTAGAGCACCGCTCTCCACACCAGAGGCAGGGCTATACCAGTGGCCATAACATCGTTGAAGTGCTACATCAACATTGTAAACAGACGGAATGTAGGACATGTAGCGACCACCTACACTTGTAACCCACAAATCGTTCCTAATCCATAACACCAGGAAAGGCACGTATGTGGAAATATGAATGGATGGTGAGCCTGTGAATACACGATGCGGTACAAAATGTGTGTAGGGCCCCAACGCTCATGAGAGGACAATCTGTAAAGGTGTGTCATGGCTGCGATATCAGGTGTATAATGGCTGTTATGCGGGGAAACTCAACACGGGTGTGCAGGAGAAACTATGGATATGCGAGTATGGACACAGGAGTGATAGGGTATGTTGTGCTGGGTGCAATGGAGCGGCCCGTGGAGGTCAGCTAGTACGTAGGTGCGATTCCCAGATAGAGCGTCATTTGCATGGAGACATGCGTGATTGGGCGTATCGTTGTCAGACGTTGTGCGACAGGTCTGGCAGCCCGGCACGTAAAACCTATACGCCACCCATGAGCAGAACGAAGTTCTGCTGTGACAACCCCAAACCAGGAAAAGTAGAAAGACACAACTACATGAAGACAACAATTTGTTGACGTAGTCACAGTAACACAAACACACATCCTATCAACAGTAATAATATGAATGTGTACAGAAACAAACACAGTAGCAGGAAAAATAGGCTGCACATACGAGGAATCGATTAGATGACACTATCACAATCCAGTTAGCAGCGGCACCCCAGACATGAAAAACTTGCGACATCTGTCCGCTGCATAATGTGCAATATACTGAGCACAAGTTCACCGGAGTGAAGTGTCGGTGTCAGAATGACTAAGGCAATAGTATACTGTTGAAGCAGGGATAAAACCAATACTCATGTGTAAGTGTCCATGTCCAGGAAATGTATAGGTTAACAGACACACAGATGTATATATAGATAAAAATGTATATATACACATAGCTATATTAATTTACATACACATATATATCCATACGGATATATATATATATATATATATATATATATATATACACACATACAAGGATATACTACGGATATATATATAGATAGATATATATACACAAACAACAGCTAGTGATAGTGATATATACACATACACACAAAACAAACTATATGTCAGTGTAGATATACACATTTACATAAATAGGTTACTTCACAGCAATTAGGGGTAACATATTTACAGCGCGGGCATTTGTCACTGGGAGGTCCAATAAAGAAACATTGTACCCCCCACATCGCCCAGCTAGGCCGGACAGACATACAGACAGGCAATACAGATCAATACACTGCCGCTGTCCAAAACACCGGTAGGAAAGGACCAGTGGGAGAGTTCTGCAAGGTCTACACTTTAAACATGGATAATGGTGTCCCTTGCGGGACCCCAAAAATTCAGGGTATGAAAGAATCTGCTGACACTAATTTGAGCAGGCTGTAGGTGTACATGGAACAGTAGGTTGTGCAAGTGTGATAATACATGGGTTGACAAAATGTACGACATGTGTCCCGAGATGGGGAGAGTGGGCAATGTGCAGGGGTGTGCTCATACCCCAGCTGCGCTCGCAGTAAGTATTTGTCACGACTGCTGTAGAGGGGTGCCAGGTAGGTGGACCATGGGTATGCATTAATGGGCTTAAGTGTGCAGGTGCTGGTTGGCAGAGATGTAGTAGGCCCACCCAGTGGAAGTCATTAATATTCCTATGTGGGCATAGCATACGCCTACACCTCCCAAACCTGAAGAGCACATCTACCGGATAGTTTGTAAACCATCGGGGAATACATAGAGACCTACACAGTGCCATGTACCCGATTAGCATGGACGTCCATAGTTATGTATCAGAATGTAACAAAGTCCAACTAAACACTGCCAGAACTACTGATATTAGGTGAACAGGTGGTGGAATACAGGTAATGACAGATGACAACATGTATGAGTCATAAGCGGCATGTACCTCGACAAACGTGAATGAATACATATGCTCTGTGACTGTGAATGTGTCTGGTTAATAGAACCAATCATCTAAATGTGTCCCACAGGGTGTTATGCATTGTCCCTGATACAGTGTTCATTCACACCCATTGGTATGTGAGTTCTGCTACTGACGGAAAGTGCATAAGTTGCTGACCACCTCAGGTAGATGATAGCATAATAGAAGAGGTTAAACACCCGTACGCCTGCAAGGGACACACCCGTCTGGGCAGTTGTGTCTTGCAAAATGACAGTTATAGCACATGGCCTGTGAGTTCGGGAATGGAGGCTATATAGTGTGTGTAGTGGTGTCAGACATCAATTTGTTGTATCAGTAACAGCTAGATGTAATAGGAAACAGTATTATCAATTATAATGCTACATGAATAACCTTAACGTATGCAAACCATGGAGGTCGTCTGTGTACTACTGGCTGTGGGTCAGACCTCTCAACCAGTTGGGGACAAATTTCAACAGAATCACGGACAAGTCAAGAAAACACAAGGACAATCAGGGACACATTTAAAATATTAGAGCTATTAACTGGAAACATTGACAGAATCAGAGCATATGAATTAATACACATTTTCTGAAGTAAAAAAAATTTGTAACTCTTAATTATTGTCAATATTCATGAAGTGTAATTCACCACCTTTCCTCCAAATGTCACTAGTTTTAGGAGGGATTAAGAGGGACATAGTTAAAATTTAAGTCAAAATCAGGGACGGCCTTGAAAATCAGGGACAATTGAGAGGTATGCTGTGGGTATGTGTTTTCTTGACACATGTGATAGCTCTACATATAGGGTCTATATGGCCGCCACCAGTCTGAACGGCCAAAGTGGAACCTGCTCTGTAGAACTGTCAGCTGTACCAGGGCAGAACATACAGCCATGCATAGTACAGAAATATACATATCGGAACAAATCAAAGCGTAGTCTAGCAGCAGTATAGTTGCTTATGCTACTACATATGACATATCGACGGGTCAGGTATACAAGACCTGTAACAAGCAACCAGTACAGACACCTACAACATGAGAAGGTCCCCTAATCAGGGCAGCTGCAATGGCTAGTGTATTGTCCATACCACTCAACTGTCCCTGAATGTCAAGTACATCCCTGAGTTTGACTGAAAGTCTAATTGTGTCCTTCTTAATCCCTCCTAAAAGTAGTGGCTGTTGAAGGAAAGGTGGTGAATTACACTTACTGACTAATGATACTAAGTAAGAGTTATAAACATCTGTTACTTCAGAATATGTGTATTAAGTCATATGCTCCGATTCTGTCAATGTGTCAAGTTAATATTACTACTTTTGTAAAAGTGTCCCTGTTTTTCATGACCTGTCCCTGATTCTGCAGAAATGTGTCCCCGATTGGTGGAGAGTTCTGGTATTGTCACATGTGATGTCTGATGAGGGACTGTCCCATGCAAAGTGGAAAAGGTGTCACTCCTACAGTCTCCCATTGTGCAATGTGAAAGGTGGTCAGCGTGCAGTAGGTATGCGGTAGCATGACTCGGCAGACAGCTGCGTTAACAAACTCAAGTCACATGTCAGAATTGCAGAGTATCGGTTCCCATGTATCAGGCAGATGGGAGCAGATCGTATGAGGAACACGCATATAATATGATTACATCACTGGACAGGCCACCGAGTCCGTACAGTCGAACGGCTGCCTTCGCAAAATGGTTACACATACCCGATACTGTAGTCATGTAGTCCAATGTAATATGCATCACAAGGGATCACACACACCCAGCATGAGTGACAAATGTAAGTGGAAATGTCGGAGAGCGAGTGGCTGTAAGTGTGTTTGTCTACCAATATGCCAGTAGTGCCCTGTCAAAGAAATGTGGAGTCTAAACGTGTATAAGCTGCTGTGACCAGAGGTCAGCAGTACTTAACACTGTGCAAATCCATGCACAACAGCTCCCACCTGCTGGACTGTGCCTTACCCGGTTTGTATCCAAAGGCGTTGGCCTGTCCGCAAACAAAGAACCGCCCTATACATGTGATGGTAGAAGTACCCTGCGCACATAGCTCATGTGAATTAACAATAGACCATGGCATATATACAGATAATAGGCCGCAAACACCATACAGCGCAGACATCCAACAGTATAGTAATGTACTGGCAAATATGTCCGGACCACTGGTGTGTGCATGCCTGGCCGTCCTGTGTTTGTGTGTGAGCATGCCCAGTATGACTGTTACGCATGTTGTATACTAACAATACCATCATGTGTGTGAGCATGCAAAGTATGGTCAACTGTATTGCATGTGTCACATGTCCAGATAGTTAGTACTGTGTTGCTGACCCCTCCGTTCTACACAGACAGTTGACATGCTGTGTCTGCAGGGTAGCTAATGGTCATGTGGCATTGACAGTTGCTGCATGTCTGTATAGTGTGGGGGGACATGCAACCACAACCACAGTCCTACACAGCACCGTGGGTGGTGCACATGACTCTCACATGTGTAGGTGTGATGGGGGCACAGCCAACAGTTGCACACATCTGCCGCTACTGTACTGGTCTGCCGGGTACTCCATGTCAGTGTGTGGACCTACCTAAATTGCTGGTTGGAGGGATACCAGGGTACATCAGTTCCCAGCATTAATTACCATCATAGTGGTGTTGGACGTCCTATTACACAACCTACATCAAACAGCCTGGCCTGCTGTCATCTGTGTGTGTCATAGGGGGTTGGGGTCAGTCATTGGGCATATCCATAGGCCATCGTATATCATTTGTCTGTATTGGTCCACATCTGTCCAGCTGCATGGAACGTGTGTGGGCTGTACGGACACACATGATGGTCAGCCCATAATCTGCAGTGGGTTAGGACACCCTGTGTACTACAGGCTACCATTGTGACCCCCGTATGTGCTACAGAGGTCATGGTGCCACTATGGATGTGTACTGTCTGCTGCCCTAACATTTGGCCACCACAGTCACTTGTATGCTCACATACATACCATAGCAATGGGTAAGTACACATTATAATACAACTGCCACTTGTTAGGTTAATAGACATATCCTGGTTGTGTTACAGACTTGAGGATGGTGCTAGAGTGCTGCCTATGTTGGATGCACACAGTGCACCTCCCATACATGGCCGAGCACAGGTACTGTCATGTTTGGCTTCCATTGTACTGTGTGCGGGTCAGAGAGGGGAAATCCGTGGGTACCTACTGTGTCAGTGCATATGCCTTGTGTTGCCTCTTTGCCAAGGGCAGGTCATACTGTGCACGGGCTTTCGCCGACTGTGCCCTACTCAGGTAGTTCCTTCACCAAGTCACACTGTGCCTGTACAGGCCTTGGCAGTGGTGTTGGGCTGTATGGCCCTGCCCTATGCTGTTCCTGCTGCAACTGTTACTGCAGGATAACTGTGTAGCATAGCAAATACCATAACAACCTGTATGCATGTAGCTTGTGAATACTGCAGAGCCCCAACAGATGTGTCCGGATATCAGAACTGTGAACCAAGCATCCCAAACACATGCACATGTATATGTCTTGGCTGTGCATCCGCCTCAGTATGGTGTGAGTGTTCAGGTGTGTGTGCTTTGCTGATAGGTGTTATAAGCCACTACACCAGTGTTTACCTAGCATCCCCCACTAGGAGACAGTAGGGGATGTCCATATAGGCATTGGTGTGCTACAGCTGTGTCAGACGCCATATATCAGACACATCATAGCTTCCAGGGCAGACAGCACACACATTCAATCTCATGCCATGGCCATCGCATATGGCCTAGCTGTTGGAGGGTATGCCCCTGCACTGACTGTAGGCCCTACCCTGCTCCCTGGGTGGTGCTACGTGTGCAGGCTATAGCACCCAGTACCCCAGGGTACTCATCCATGTGGTTGAACAGATGCATATTGCTGGTCCACTAATCACGTGTGTGGAGGACCTGTACATGCTCACTAGCATGTGTTGACATGGCATCTGTGAACTGGTGCAATACTCTGGATGCAGATGCCTGTGAAATACCCATGATATCCCCAGTTGTGCTGTGTGAGGTACCTGTGGCTAGTACACCTAGGCCAACACATCCCATTGCTTCCACTGTGATGCGTTTCCCTCGGTCTGTTTGATGTGTTAGGCACAGGTCAACAAGCTGCTGTAGGAGGTCTCTGTCCACCCCATAGTGCTCCAACATCCGCAGCCCATGTAGACCCTGGTAAGTCACCCTCGGTCTATAAAGTCTTATGTCACCCCAGTAAGGGTTGTTCGGCAGCATACACATACTCACTGCCCCAGCCTCCTGCACATGTTGGTATATGTTGCCTGCTGCAGCCCGTGTCATTTGGTTGGACTTTGTCGTGAAATGTCCCTGCAGGTATACACCGGTGGTGTAGAGTGTGGACGAAACCTGTATGTATGCTGCTTGCTCGCATTAATGTACTGTTCATGTGTGGGCTGGCCATGTCATCAGCTGATTGTGCTGATCAACACCTGTTTGTGCAGCCTGTACACCCTGACTACCCCACCACTGCTGTCATCCCTCCCAACGTCACCAGGCAGGTATAGACACACCCCTAGCTTAGGTGTGCTAAGGCAGGAGCACTCCCGAGGCACAGTTCTGCAATGTACGTACAGTATTCCTGACTCCCCTCCCATGCTGTCAACTATATTCGAGACCTGCACCTGGCTGACTACAGACATACACTCCAGGGACCAGCAGCACACCCTGGTGATAAATGTGATACACCATAGTCAACCTCATCTGCATAGTATAGTCTTCTAATGAATATGACCAATACCGAACCTCCAACATATTAACCACTGCTCAGTGTTGCTCAGATCCACACACAAGTGGCAACAGGTGCCTTACCATCACCATATTCGATGTCCCATGGTCTTCCCAGCAACAAAATAACTGGTGTCTACATGACTACAACCCGTGGCCCTGCACACCACAGACGATGTGCATTAACACCACGCCATGGCAGATATACATAGATCCCAGGTTATCATGTACAGATCATCTGGCACAAATAGCCAATAGTGCTGATGTCCCCAGACATATGTTCACATCTATGTCCACCTCTACATCTACATATATCACATATATTATTTGTATACATATATACATGGACATATATATATATATATATATATATATATATATATATATATATATATATATATATGTATATATACATACACACATATACATGTACACACATATGTAGATATGGCATTTATATCACAACAGCGAGCCACATGACAGCAATGCATTAGACAGGAATGGAAAGGAAACTACATGTGCCACTTGCATCACTTAGTGTTGTTAATATCAAGGCACGTGTGTTATGTTGCGTCACACGGGTCAGACCATAGCAAGGGTAAGAGTAGGGCTGCTGACAGTTACTCACCAGACCAATTGGCGAATGTATGTGTTGACAACCCAGTGTTTTGGCAGAATATGCGGGCTGTGGACACTATATAGGTCAGCAACAAAACAAACTGAACACATCCTGCAGCTAGCCACCCACAGATACCAACACATATGGTATAACTGCCAAACACACACCTGCCATGCCCTGGAATTGAGCATCTACCTGTCTAGTCTACCACACTACAGGATTATGCAGTAACAGAATGCGCTACTGAGGTCTGGCATCACCGCACTCCCACAGGCATACTTCTAGGTGGATGACATCATCCGCAAAGGCAAAGACACCGATAGGGAATGTATGTGGTGTGAGCCATCTAAAAGCATTACTCTGTCCCCAGGCAGCTGGAAACACACACACACACACACACACACACACACACACACACACACACACCAGCACATACTTGGCAGGGCTGGGAGTCGAACATACACCTATCTACTTTATCACACTACAGCATTACGCAGTTACAGAACGCGCTCCCGAGATTACTGAACACAGCACTCCCAGAGGCATACTTCTAGGTGGATGACATCATCCACAAAGGCAAAGACGCCGATAGGGAATGTATGTGGTGTGAGCCATCTAAAAGCATTACTCTGTACCCTGGCAGCTGGAAACACACACACACACACACACACACACACACACACACACACACACACACTTGGCAGGGCTGGGAGTCGAACATACACCTAACTACCTTATCACACTACAGCATTACACAGTTACAGAACACACTACCGACATTACTGAACACAGCACTCCCAGAGGCATACTTCAAGGTGGATGACATCATCCGCAAAGGCAAAGACGCCAATAGGGAATGTATGTGGTGTGAGCCATCTAAAAGCATTACTCTGTCCCCAGGCAGCTGGAAAAACACACACACACACACACACACACACACACACACTTGGCAGGGTTGGGAGTCGAACATACACCTAACTACCTTATCACACTACAGCATTACACAGTTACAGAGCGCGCTACCAAGATTACTGAACACAGCACTCCCAGAGGCATGCTTCTAGGTGGATGACATTATCCACAAAGGCAAATACGCCAATAGGGAATGTATGTGGTGTGGGCCATCTAAAAGCATTACTCTGTCCCCAGGCAGCTGGAAACACACACACACACACACACACACACACACACACACACACACACACTTGGCAGGGCTGGGAGTCAAACATACACCTAAATACCTTATCACACTACAGCATTACGCAGTTACAAAACGCACTACCGAGATTACTGAGCACAGCACTCCCAGAGGCATACTTCTAGGTGGATGACATCATCCGCAAAGGCAAAGACGCCGATAGGGAATGTATGTGGTGTGGGCCATCTAAAAGCATTACTCTGTCCCCAGGCAGCTGGAAACACACACACACACACACACACACACACACACACACACACACACACACACACACACACTTGGCAGGGCTGGGAGTCGAACATACACCTAACTGCCTAATCACACTACAGCATTATGCAGTTACAGAACATGCTACCAAGATTACTGAACACAGCACTCCCAGAGGCATACTTCTAGGTGGATGACATCATCCGCAAAGGCAAGGACGCCGATAGGGAATGTATACAGAGTGAGCAGTATAAAAGCATATTACTGTCCCAAGGTAGATGTAGACAAACACACGGCAGTGATGTGATCGGGGCAACTGCCTATCTACGGAGCACTGCAGCAACACTACATAGATACGGGATGCGCCACAGACAGTACACCCTTCAAGACAGTCTACCAGTGTGTTAAATGTAGGCATCCATCGTGACGTGGAAAATGGACATCTGTTGCCTGGATGACCACCATCGCTATACAGGATGTTAATGGTCATGCCCATACACAGAGGCACATCACCAACACAAGGTGTCACTGGGCATGCCCACACACTTAGTATCACATGTCCGTTTGGAATGTACTGTGTGTCTATCTACACAACGACGTACTGGGCATGCTCACACACTTAGCAGTTGCAAAGAACCATCTTGCATGCACGCGGATTCTAAACATGGAAGGGCGCAGTTTGGAATGTACTGTGTGTCCATCTACACAACGGCGTACTGGGCATGCTCACACACGTAGCAGTTGCAAAGGGCCGTCATGCATGCACACAGATTCTAAACACGGAAGGGCGCAGTGTGGAATGTACTGTGTGTCCATGTACACAATGGCGGAGTGGGCATGTTCACACACTTAGCAGTTGCAAAGGGCCGTCTTGCATGCACACGGATTCTAAACACGGAAGGGGACAGTATGGTGTTACTGTCCCTACGTACATGAAGGCCACTCACATGTACTGACCAGTACACATTCAGGAGCCTTCACAGATGTCTCAGGTGCAGATCACAGAGGTACACACCGCAGTCTACTATGTAGCCCTCAGACATCACCATGTCGTTGGACCAGCAATACACAACCATACATTACCACAACACCGTGTGACTCATGACCAGTGGACTGTACATACGTCTACAGCAACTGTGCAGACAGGGTTCCATCATGTGTTATGCATTGCAATGATACCACTGTACATAACCAGGTCGGCTCTACACATAACAGGGGCCCTGGGTCTTACACAGCTGTGACAGATGACTGCCGCTGTGCACCAAAGAACACACATGTTTGGATATGACATACATGTAATCGCAGTGGATATGTGCATGGACCACACACACAACACATATGTACATAGCATAGCTTTGCTGTCCTCCATGCAGACAAGTGGCTACAGCAATCACACTCACGCAAATGGAAGGTGGGTCCATGGCTGTTGAATGCTAACAGTACATGAGGTAGCAATGTTGACCAAGACACATTCCCTCTGTACTAGTTACCCATGACACCCATCATATCATACAACAGTCCATGTGTTATGTATGTCATCACACATGTCCACCAATTGCAATGCATACAAACATAGCTACATGACAGGCATGTAGGACCAACACACATGTACAATTTGTAGTGTGCATGCAGCTACCATGCATGTGCAGTAGCTGATGTATGTAACTCATCTGTGCCTAACTACAACATGCAGTTGCAATGCAGCCCCGTCATTGACACCTGTATATGGTGAAATACTGACAGTACGGTAAGATGTACATCAGGTATGGATGGATGGATGTGTGTACATAAAGTGGTGATCCACCTGTGCAGATGGATGTTTGCTGGGGACAGCTCACAGGTGTGTCACACGCCATCCTACCATTACATGTGCAAACAGTACGCTATGTTACTGTTACTTGATGGTGAAGACATAAAATCTACACAGCGGTCAGGTGTTACTGACTGTAAGTCACCTGACACCTGTAACACTTACATCTTCCCATGTGCATATAGCAGCACAATTGCTGGAGGTAGCGTTGGTACACATAATGCGGCAAATACTGCTGCATGTCTGTCAGATGTATCATCATATAGCAGGTGTATCATTCACAGTACTGCCATGTGTGTTTGCTTGTGTGACCATATATGCCACATATGGTGGGTAATACATCCCAATTGTTACACACCCCTGTACACTGTTGTAGAGATCTGTACATACTGCAGTGTGGAAAGCATGATGTAGGCAGGGGTGGTGTGTGTATCACACACATATCAGCTATCTGTATGTGAATGACATTTGTGGTCTCCACAGTGTGTGTGTGTGTGTGTGTGTGTGTGTGTGTGTGTGTGTGTGTGTGTGTGTGTGTGTATGGCTGTCTGGTGCATGGTGAGGTGTATGCTACCATACAGAACACACAGGATGCCTAACCCCTCATGGTGATGCAGTCTACTACCCTGTTGATGCCATCGGTCTCAGCTGTACTGGCTACCTGTACATGTTCTTTCTCTGTGTCCACGTGTGGGTGCACAGTACTGTGAGGGTGATTACCACATAGGCAGGGGTCCTCACCTCAACACTATGGAGTGTGCATTATAATGTTGTTGTCCCCATGAGTGTGGGCATGTTCCTGTAATGTGACAGGGTATTACTGCTACACAGTGAGGCCTCATGCTATCAAGTGGCCTCTAACGTTGTCATCGGCCAGACTGCTGTGTACAACCCCTGCACCATGTCAACATACCTGTGATGTGACCTGGTATGGATGTCAGGTCTCTAGCCACTGTAGCCTATTAAACAGGAGACAAACACACGGCAGTGATGTGATCGGGGCAACTGCCTATCTACGAAGCACTGCAACAACACTACATAGATACAGGATGCACCACAGACAGTACACCCTTCAAGACAGTCTACCAGTGTGTTAAATGTAGGCATCCATCGTGACGTGGAAAATGGACATCTGTTGCCTGGATGACCACCATCGCTATACAGGATGTTAATGGTCATGCCCATACACAGAGGCACATCACCAACACAAGGTGTCACTGGGCATGCCCACAAACTTAGTATCACATGTCCGTTTGGAATGTACTGTGTGTCTATCTACACAACGGGGTACTGGGCATGCTCACACACTTAGCAGTTGCAAAGAACCATCTTGCATGCACACGGATTCTAAACACGGAAGGGCGCAGTTTGGAATGTACTGTGTGTCCATCTACACAATGGCGTACTGGGCATGCTCACACACGTAGCAGTTGCAAAGGGCCGTCATGCATGCACACAGATTCTAAACACGGAAGGGTGCAGTGTGGAATGTACTGTGTGTCCATGTACACAATGGTGGACTGGGCATGTTCACACACTTAGCAGTTGCAAAGGGCCGTCTTGCATGCACACGGATTCTAAACACGGAAGGGCACAGTATGGTGTTACTGTCCCTACGTACATGAAGGCCACTCACATGTACTGACCAGTACACATTCAGGAGCCTTCATAGATGTCTCAGGTGCAGATCACAGAGGTACACACCGCAGTCTACTATGTAGCCCTCAGACATCACCATGTCGTTGGACCAGCAATACACAACCATACATTACCACAACACCGTGTGACTCATGACCAGTGGACTGTACATACATCTACAGCAACTGTGCAGACAGGGTTCCATCATGTGTTATGCATTGCAATGATACCACTGTACATAACCAGGTCGGCTCTACACATAACAGGGGCCCTGGGTCTTACACAGCTGTGACAGATGACTGTCGCTGTGCACCAAAGAACACACATGTTTGGATATGACATACATGTAATCGCAGTGGATATGTGCATGGACCACACACACAACACATATGTACATAGCATAGCTTTTGCTGTCCTCCATGCAGACAAGTGGCTACAGCAATCACACTCACGCAAATGGAAGGTGGGTCCATGGCTGTTGAATGCTAACAGTACATGAGGTAGCAATGTTGACCAAGACACATTCCCTCTGTACTAGTTACCCATGACACCCATCATATCATACAACAGTCCATGTGTTATGTATGTCATCACACATGTCCACCAATTGCAATGCATACAAACATGGCTACATGACAGGCATGTAGGACCAACACACATGTACAATTTGTAGTGTGCATGCAGCTACCATGCATGTGCAGTAGCTGATGTATGTAACTCATCTGTGCCTAACTACAACATGCAGTTGCAATGCAGCCCCGTCATTGACACCTGTATATGGTGAAATACTGACAGTACGGTAAGATGTACATCAGGTATGGATGAATGGATGTGTGTACATAAAGTGGTGATCCACCTGTGCAGATGGATGTTTGCCGGGGACAGCTCACAGGTGTGTCACATGCCATCCTACCATTACATGTGCAAACAGTACGCTATGTTACTGTTACTTGATGATGAAGACATAAAATCTACACAGCGGTCAGGTGTTACTGACTGTAAGTCACTTGACACCTGTAACACTTACATCCTCCCGTGTGCATATAGCAGCACAATTGCGGAGGTAGCGTTGGTATACATACGCGCCAATACTGCTGCATGTCTGTCAGCGTATCATCATATAGCAGGTGTATCATTCACAGTACTGCCATGTGTGTTTGCTTGTGTGACCATATATGCCACATATGGTGGGTAATACTTCCCAATTGTTACACACCCCTGTACACTGTTGTAGAGATCTGTACATACTGCAGTGTGGAAAGCATGACGTAGGCAGGGGTGGTGTGTGTATCACACACATATCAGCTATCTGTATGTGAATGACATTTGTGGTCTCCACAGTGTGTGTGTGTGTGTGTGTGTGTGTGTGTGTGTGTGTGTGTGTGTGTGTGTGTGTGTGTGTGTATGTATGTATGGCTGTCTGGTGCATGGAGTGAGGGTGTATGCTACCATACAGAACACACAGGATGCCTAACCCCTCATGGTGATGCAGTCTACTACCCTGTTGATGCCATCGGTCTCAGCTGTACTGGCTACCTGTACATGTTCTTTCTCTGTGTCACGTCGTGTGGGTGCACAGTACTGTGAGGGTGATTACCACATAGGCAGGGGTCCTCACCTCAACACTATGGAGTGTGCATTATAATGTTGTTGTCCCCATGAGTGTGGGCATGTTCCTGTAATGTGACAGGGTATTACTGCTACACAGTGAGGCCTCATGCTATCAAGTGGCCTCTAACGTTGTCATCGGCCAGACCGCTGTGTACAACCCTGCACCATGTCAACATACCTGTGATGTGACCTGGTATGGATGTCAGGTCTCTAGCCACTGTAGCCTATTAAACAGGAGACAAACACACGGCAGTTATGTGATCGGGGCAACTGCCTATCTACGAAGCACTGCAACAACACTACATAGATAACGGGGATGCGCCACAGACAGTACACCCTTCAAGACAGTCTAACTGTGTGTTAAATGTAGGCATCCATCGTGACGTGGAAAATGGACATCTGTTGCCTGGATGACCACCATCGCTATACAGGATGTTAATGGTTTTGCCCATACACAGAGGCACATCACCAACACAAGGTGTCACTGGGCATGCCCACACACTTAGTATCACATGTCCGTTTGGAATGTACTGTGTGTCTATCTACACAATGGGGTACTGGGCATGCTCACACACTTAGCAGTTGCAAAGAACCATCTTGCATGCACACGGATTCTAAACATGGAAGGGCGCAGTTTGGAATGTACTGTGTGTCCATCTACACAACGGCGTACTGGGCATGCTCACACACGTAGCAGTTGCAAAGGGCCGTCATGCATGCACACAGATTCTAAACACAGAAGGGCGCAGTGTGGAATGTACTGTGTGTCCATGTACACAATGGCAGACTGGGCATGTTCACACACTTAGCAGTTGCAAAGGGCTGTCTTGCATGCACACGGATTCTAAACACAGAAGGGCACAGTATGGTGTTACTGTCCCTACGTACATGAAGGCCACTCACATGTACTGACCAGTACACATTCAGGAGCCTTCACAGATGTCTCAGGTGCAGATCACAGAGGTACACACCGCAGTCTACTATGTAGCCCTCAGACATCACCATGTCGTTGGACCAGCAATACACAACCATACATTACCACAACACCGTGTGACTCATGACCAGTGGACTGTACATACATCTACAGCAACTGTGCAGACAGGGTTCCATCATGTGTTATGCATTGCAATGATACCACTGTACATAACCAGGTCGGCTCTACACATAACAGAGGCCCTGGGTCTTACACAGCTGTGACAGATGACTGTCGCTGTGCACCAAAGAACACACGTTTGGATATGACATACATGTAATCCCAGTGGATATGTGCATGGACCACACACACAACACATATGTACATAGCATAGCTTTTGCTGTCCTCCATGCAGACAAATGGCTACAGCAATCACACTCACACAAATGGAAGGTGGGTCCATGGCTGTTGAATGCTAACAGTACATGAGGTAGCAATGTTGACCAAGACACATTCCCTCTGTACTAGTTACCCATGACACCCATCATATCATACAACAGTCCATGTGTTATGTATGTCATCACACATGTCCACCAATTGCAATGCACACAAACATGGCTACATGACAGGCATGTAGGACCAACACACTTGTACAATTTGTAGTTTGCATGCAGCTACCATGCATGTGCAGTAGCTGATGTATGTAACTCATCTGTGCCTAACTACAACATGCAGTTGCAATGCAGCCCCGTCATTGACACCTGTATATGGTGAAATACTGACAGTATGGTAAGATGTACATCAGGTATGGATGGATGGATGGATGTGTGTACATAAAGTGGTGATCCACCTGTGCAGATGGATGTTTGCCGGGGACAGCTCACAGGTGTGTCACACGCCATCCTACCATTACATGTGCAAACAGTACACTATGTTACTGTTACTTGATGGTGAAGACATAAAATCTACACAGCGGTCAGGTGTTACTGACTGTAAGTCACTTGACACCTGTAACACTTACATCCTCCCGTGTGCATATAGCAGCACAATTGCTGGAGGTAGCGTTGGTACACATAATGCGGCCAATACTGCTGCATGTCTGTCAGATGTATCATATAGCAGGTGTATCATTCACAGTACTGCCATGTGTGTTTGCTTGTGTGACCATATATGCCACATATGGTGGGTAATACTTCCCAATTGTTACATACCCCTGTACACTGTTGTAGAGATCTGTACATACTGCAGTGTGGAAAGCATGACGTAGGCAGGGGTGGTGTGTGTATCACACACATATCAGCTATCTGTATGTGAATGACATTTGTGGTCTCCACAGTGTGTGTGTGTGTGTGTGTGTGTGTGTGTGTGTGTGTGTGTGTGTGTGTGTGTGTGTGTGTGTGTGTGTGTGTGTGTGTGTGTATGTATGTATGGCTGTCTGGTGCATGGAGTGAGGGTGTATGCTACCATACAGAACACACAGGATGCCTAACCCCTCATGGTGATGCAGTCTACTACCCTGTTGATGCCATCGGTCTCAGCTGTACTGGCTACCTGTACATGTTCTTTCTCTGTGTCACGTCGTATGGGTGAACAGTACTGTGAGGGTGATTACCACATAGGCAGGGGTCCTCACCTCAACACTATGGAGTGTGCATTATAATGTTGTTGTCCCCGTGAGTGTGGGCATGTTCCTGTAATGTGACAGGGTATTACTGCTACACAGTGAGGCCTCATGCTATCAAGTGGCCTCTAACGTTGTCATCGGCCAGACTGCTGTGTACAACCCCTGCACCATGTCAACATACCTGTGATGTGACCTGGTATGGATGTCAGGTCTCTAGCCACTGTAGCCTATTAAACAGGAGACAAACACACGGCAGTGATGTGATCGGGGCAACTGCCTATCTACGAAGCACTGCAACAACACTACATAGATACAGGATGCACCACAGACAGTACACCCTTCAAGACAGTCTACCAGTGTGTTAAATGTAGGCATCCATCGTGACGTGGAAAATGGACATCTGTTGCCTGGATGACCACCATCGCTATACAGGATGTTAACGGTCATGCCCATACACAGAGGCACATCACCAACACAAGGTGTCACTGGGCATGCCCACAAACTTAGTATCACATGTCCGTTTGGAATGTACTGTGTGTCTATCTACACAACGGGGTACTGGGCATGCTCACACACTTAGCAGTTGCAAAGAACCATCTTGCATGCACACGGATTCTAAACACGGAAGGGCGCAGTTTGGAATGTACTGTGTGTCCATCTACACAATGGCGTACTGGGCATGCTCACACGTAGCAGTTGCAAAGGGCCGTCATGCATGCACACAGATTCTAAACACGGAAGGGTGCAGTGTGGAATGTACTGTGTGTCCATGTACACAATGGTGGACTGGGCATGTTCACACACTTAGCAGTTGCAAAGGGCCGTCTTGCATGCACACGGATTCTAAACACGGAAGGGCACAGTATGGTGTTACTGTCCCACGCATGAAGGCCACTCACATGTACTGACCAGTACACATTCAGGAGCCTTCACAGATGTCTCAGGTGCAGATCACAGAGGTACACACCGCAGTCTACTATGTAGCCCTCAGACATCACCATGTCGTTGGACCAGCAATACACAACCATACATTACCACAACACCGTGTGACTCATGACCAGTGGACTGTACATACATCTACAGCAACTGTGCAGACAGGGTTCCATCATGTGTTATGCATTGCAATGATACCACTGTACATAACCAGGTCGGCTCTACACATAACAGGGGCCCTGGGTCTTACACAGCTGTGACAGATGACTGTCGCTGTGCACCAAAGAACACACATGTTTGGATATGACATACATGTAATCGCAGTGGATATGTGCATGGACCACACACACAACACATATGTACATAGCATAGCTTTTGCTGTCCTCCATGCAGACAAGTGGCTACAGCAATCACACTCACGCAAATGGAAGGTGGGTCCATGGCTGTTGAATGCTAACAGTACATGAGGTAGCAATGTTGACCAAGACACATTCCCTCTGTACTAGTTACCCATGACACCCATCATATCATACAACAGTCCATGTGTTATGTATGTCATCACACATGTCCACCAATTGCAATGCATACAAACATGGCTACATGACAGGCATGTAGGACCAACACACATGTACAATTTGTAGTGTGCATGCAGCTACCATGCATGTGCAGTAGCTGATGTATGTAACTCATCTGTGCCTAACTACAACATGCAGTTGCAATGCAGCCCCGTCATTGACACCTGTATATGGTGAAATACTGACAGTACGGTAAGATGTACATCAGGTATGGATGAATGGATGTGTGTACATAAAGTGGTGATCCACCTGTGCAGATGGATGTTTGCCGGGGACAGCTCACAGGTGTGTCACATGCCATCCTACCATTACATGTGCAAACAGTACGCTATGTTACTGTTACTTGATGATGAAGACATAAAATCTACACAGCGGTCAGGTGTTACTGACTGTAAGTCACTTGACACCTGTAACACTTACATCCTCCCGTGTGCATATAGCAGCACAATTGCCGGAGGTAGCATTGGTATACATAATGCGGCCAATACTGCTGCATGTCTGTCAGACGTATCATCATATAGCAGGTGTATCATTCACAGTACTGCCATGTGTGTTTGCTTGTGTGACCATATATGCCACATATGGTGGGTAATACTTCCCAATTGTTACACACCCCTGTACACTGTTGTAGAGATCTGTACATACTGCAGTGTGGAAAGCATGACGTAGGCAGGGGTGGTGTGTATCACACACATATCAGCTATCTGTATGTGAATGACATTTGTGGTCTCCACAGTGTGTGTGTGTGTGTGTGTGTGTGTGTGTGTGTGTGTGTGTGTGTGTGTGTGTGTGTGTGTATGTATGTATGGCTGTCTGGTGCATGGAGTGAGGGTGTATGCTACCATACAGAACACACAGGATGCCTAACCCCTCATGGTGATGCAGTCTACTACCCTGTTGATGCCATCGGTCTCAGCTGTACTGGCTACCTGTACATGTTCTTTCTCTGTGTCACGTCGTGTGGGTGCACAGTACTGTGAGGGTGATTACCACATAGGCAGGGGTCCTCACCTCAACACTATGGAGTGTGCATTATAATGTTGTTGTCCCCATGAGTGTGGGCATGTTCCTGTAATGTGACAGGGTATTACTGCTACACAGTGAGGCCTCATGCTATCAAGTGGCCTCTAACGTTGTCATCGGCCAGACCGCTGTGTACAACCCCTGCACCATGTCAACATACCTGTGATGTGACCTGGTATGGATGTCAGGTCTCTAGCCACTGTAGCCTATTAAACAGGAGACAAACACACGGCAGTTATGTGATCGGGGCAACTGCCTATCTACGGAGCACTGCAACAACACTACATAGATACGGGATGCGCCACAGACAGTACACCCTTCAAGACAGTCTAACTGTGTGTTAAATGTAGGCATCCATCGTGACGTGGAAAATGGACATCTGTTGCCTGGATGACCACCATCGCTATACAGGATGTTAATGGTTTTGCCCATACACAGAGGCACATCACCAACACAAGGTGTGACTGGGCATGCCCACACACTTAGTATCACATGTCCGTTTGGAATGTACTGTGTGTCTATCTACACAATGTGGTACTGGGCATGCTCACACACTTAGCAGTTGCAAAGAACCATCTTGCATGCACGGATTCTAAACATGGAAGGGCGCAGTTTGGAATGTACTGTGTGTCCATCTACACAACGGCGTACTGGGCATGCTCACACACGTAGCAGTTGCAAAGGGCCGTCATGCATGCACACAGATTCTAAACACAGAAGGGCGCAGTGTGGAATGTACTGTGTGTCCATGTACACAATGGCAGACTGGGCATGTTCACACACTTAGCAGTTGCAAAGGGCTGTCTTGCATGCACACGGATTCTAAACACAGAAGGGCACAGTATGGTGTTACTGTCCCTACGTACATGAAGGCCACTCACATGTACTGACCAGTACACATTCAGGAGCCTTCACAGATGTCTCAGGTGCAGATCACAGAGGTACACACCGCAGTCTACTATGTAGCCCTCAGACATCACCATGTCGTTGGACCAGCAATACACAACCATACATTACCACAACACCGTGTGACTCATGACCAGTGGACTGTACATACATCTACAGCAACTGTGCAGACAGGGTTCCATCATGTGTTATGCATTGCAATGATACCACTGTACATAACCAGGTCGGCTCTACACATAACAGAGGCCCTGGGTCTTACACAGCTGTGACAGATGACTGTCGCTGTGCACCAAAGAACACACGTTTGGATATGACATACATGTAATCCCAGTGGATATGTGCATGGACCACACACACAACACATATGTACATAGCATAGCCTTTGCTGTCCTCCATGCAGACAAGTGGCTACAGCAATCACACTCACACAAATGGAAGGTGGGTCCATGGCTGTTGAATGCTAACAGTACATGAGGTAGCAATGTTGACCAAGACACATTCCCTCTGTACTAGTTACCCATGACACCCATCATATCATACAACAGTCCATGTGTTATGTATGTCATCACACATGTCCACCAATTGCAATGCACACAAACATGGCTACATGACAGGCATGTAGGACCAACACACTTGTACAATTTGTAGTTTGCATGCAGCTACCATGCATGTGCAGTAGCTGATGTATGTAACTCATCTGTGCCTAACTACAACATGCAGTTGCAATGCAGCCCGTCATTGACACCTGTATATGGTGAAATACTGACAGTATGGTAAGATGTACATCAGGTATGGATGGATGGATGGATGTGTGTACATAAAGTGGTGATCCACCTGTGCAGATGGATGTTTGCCGGGACGGCTCACAGGTGTGTCACACGCCATCCTACCATTACATGTGCAAACAGTACGCTATGTTACTGTTACTTGATGGTGAAGACATAAAATCTACACAGCGGTCAGGTGTTACTGACTGTAAGTCACTTGACACCTGTAACACTTACATCCTCCCGTGTGCATATAGCAGCACAATTGCTGGAGGTAGCGTTGGTACACATAATGCGGCCAATACTGCTGCATGTCTGTCAGACGTATCATCATATAGCAGGTGTATCATTCACAGTACTGCCATGTGTGTTTGCTTGTGTGACCATATATGCCACATATGGTGGGTAATACTTCCCAATTGTTACATACCCCTGTACACTGTTGTAGAGATCTGTACATACTGCAGTGTGGAAAGCATGACGTAGGCAGGGGTGGTGTGTGTATCACACACATATCAGCTATCTGTATGTGAATGACATTTGTGGTCTCCACAGTGTGTGTGTGTGTGTGTGTGTGTGTGTGTGTGTGTGTGTGTGTGTGTGTGTGTGTGTGTGTGTATGTATGTATGGCTGTCTGGTGCATGGAGTGAGGGTGTATGCTACCATACAGAACACACAGGATGCCTAACCCCTCATGGTGATGCAGTCTACTACCCTGTTGATGCCATCGGTCTCAGCTGTACTGGCTACCTGTACATGTTCTTTCTCTGTGTCACGTCGTGTGGGTGAACAGTACTGTGAGGGTGATTACCACATAGGCAGGGGTCCTCACCTCAACACTATGGAGTGTGCATTATAATGTTGTTGTCCCCGTGAGTGTGGGCATGTTCCTGTAATGTGACAGGGTATTACTGCTACACAGTGAGGCTTCATGCTATCAAGTGGCCTCTAACGTTGTCATCGGCCAGACCGCTGTGTACAACCCCTGCACCATGTCAACATACCTGTGATGTGACCTGGTATGGATGTCAGGTCTCTAGCCACTGTAGCCTATTAAACAGCCCACATGCTTCTGGATCAGTATATGTGTGGACATCATTGGTATGTTAGCCTTTCCAACAGTCAGGTTGAGGCTACGTATAGCATGCTGATATTGCCATACGTGCCTGTGAGTACTCCACAGTTACACATGGGAGACTGCAAACTCTGCTACCTGTAGGCACATGCAAGTAGACCATAAGGAGGGAACCAGTCATCATTACCAACATGCTGTTACTGTTGTTACCGAGACACATACTGCGAACATATAACAATGCATGCTAAACCTGTACTACATGGTATGTCTGGTGCATGTCAACAGTACACAACTAATGTAATATACACTTCTCTTACTATTCTTACACAACTAATGTAATATACACTTCTCTCACTATTCTGTTCACCCTGTGCATCAGACCATTTGAGCATGTCCCTGCACCGATGGTGTGGATGACAGGGATGCGGCACAGGCTTCATCATATGCACAGGGTGATAATGTTTGCCAGGGACATAGGCTGCACCAATGGATGACATCATGTGTGTGGGTAAGGGCCGGTGATCTGATTGGACATGTCTGTTCAGTATGCATGTGGGTGTTGTGGTGCCCTACAGATGTGTTTGCTGTGTGCGTGTATGTGTGCACACAGTTCTGCCTTTTGTGAGGCCTACACAGGGGTATTATTGACAGCTCCTGATTATTCAGACCAGGATGTACAGCTCACTGTGTCCGGCCACGGCCACGTGACCTGTGCCTGCCAGGGGTTGCACGGGCACTACCAGGCAGAGGTACAGATTGGCTACTGTCCAACGACACATGTCCACTGGAACCGTGTCCCCACTGGGAATGTCCAGGGCCATGTCCACATAGCCTGCTGTGTCCTGGTGTGGACAGCGCAGCACCAGCTGCACTGCTACTGCTACCGGCACTATGGGAGCGGGCATGTGAGGTGGCATGCTCACATTGACCTGCACTAGGTGGTGTAGCTGGCTTACGTCCACGTGGCCTACACCTCACTCCTGCCAGATGTTCCAGCACAGATGGCTCACGCTCGCAGATTGCCATGCCACGGTCAAGGATTCTGACCATGTCACCCAATCGCCTGTCCAGAACATCAGCAATCTGCTGTTGAGCATTTGCCAATGCCTGGATGTTGTTGTTTAGAGTACAGATAGCATCCCTCTGCAGCCTCTAGCTTTCTCTGTTCTACTGTTCAGCACGTGCCTGTGCCGCCATTACAGTCTGGAACATGTGTCTGGTGATGCCAGCTGCTGCGCTCTGTCCTGCAGGTGCATGTCTGCCAGAGGTCCTCCTACGAGTAGCACCGGCCACATGCCTGTGTGGCACATCTGCAGTCATTACACTGACACCATGGTGTGGAGACACACCTTCTGTAGCCACCACATGTTCCTGTTCCACGCTAACAGACACTGACTGTCCTTCCTCTATGGCTACTGGTGATGCGGTATGTGTTGGCAGCAGAACTGTGTGCAGGGAAGAGGGGGACATAGCTGGGATGGCAGCCATTGGCACAGATTCAGCCCCTGACAACCCTGCCTGTACCTCATGCATATGTTCATCACTGTTAGTATCTGTGGGGACACTAACATCAGATGGACCGCAGGAGGATAACGCACCTTCATCACCTGTGAATGCAAAGAAAGACTCTAAATTACAATAGACACACACACACAGACACACCATGCATGTGATTTGACAGACGGCATGCAGCATGCATGTGATACAGCAGACAGCATGCAGCTCAGACATTAATAGTGTTAGTTAGCATACCTCCCTGGGGTGCACACTACAGTAAGCAGGTGTCATATCAGTAGCCATGCAGTTCACACAATCATGGTAGTAAGCATGCATCCCCGTGATACACCATGTGGACCAGAACAGGTTAACAGTACACATGGCTGATGTGACCTTGACATGTAATCTGCTGATGTGTGCATTAACATGCATACATGTCTGACACAATAGTGTCCTGACACATGTACAGTGTCATAATGGGCATCACATTGCAGTGTTGTCTGTATGCCCTAAAGATAGAATGCATGTTTAGCAAATGTGCATCAGCATGGAAGGGTAGTGTGAGCCATCTGCATTGCTATACAGTGTGAAGTACAAACACTGTGCCATTGCATGGCATCATAAAGCGTCTATATTGCTATACAGTGAATAATATGCACACATTGCATAGCCATAACTGCGTGCATACCCATGACATAACTGTGGAGTGTGACCCACGATGCTGAGGTGTATACACACCAAACTATGCTGTGTCATGTGACAGGTCACTGGAAGACCTACAGATAACACCCCTGCACAACTACTACAGAGTCTTAGCTGCCTGGCAACCATGTCCACACATGGCAGACTTGTCAATTCACCATGTCCCACATGACATTGATGTACCACACACACGAGGTGCACAGCTAATGGTGATGTCCTACAGCAGCAAGGGAAATGTACAGTATCTGCGGCCTGATGTGGTGTCAATGTCTGTGGAAGCTGTACAGGTGACTACTGTCATGCTATGACACAGTCGTGATGTTCAACACATCTTATATGGTAGACTTAAGTGACACCTCCACTAGCTGTGCACAGGCTTTTAGGATGTCCAGTGTACCACATCAACTGTATAATCAGTCAACTAAGGCTATAATTGGACCATGTGTGGACAATGTGCAACAGGGTGTATACACATCTCATCTACTGTGTGGCTACATGTCTCTGGCCATCTTCCATGGCCATGTGTGAACATGTGTTGGCCAAATGTTTGTGATGGCCGTCTATCTCACATGTCTGTGTTGTCCCATATGACATAAATCCATAGATGTCAGATATGTCACCATCCACAGGGCTATGCAGACAATGGGTTGTATGTTTGGTATGTGGGGTATGTGTTATGGGATAGTGTGACAATATTGCAACCAGAACACTACGTGTCTGGGACATGTCAGATGGCACATCACAATGTGTGCACCCATTGCAGGGGCATATAACACAATGGTGACTCCTGTGGGCTGCTCATATCCCAGCTCACTGTGTGGTACTGTTTGCGTACCACACGTGTTATTCCAATGTATAGTACATATGCCTACATTGTACAACACCTCCATTGTTGTATGCACAGCTGTCCACACATGTAGCAATGACAGATACTGTGGTTTTATGTCGGTGTATCATTTCATTTGTATATATTGCACATGGGTAGCCAGTGTGAATGATGGGTGATGCGACCTGTATATCATGACTGGACCGAACATCAAGTGTACAAGCGTTAACTGGCCACATGGCGAATAGATCTATGCTTTAACATGCCTGATACCGATGACAGTCTCACCTGCAATGGACTGATGTTTGTGCGGCACGCCAGAGGTACCTGTATAGGGGTAACACAGCAGTTTGAACATTATCCATGACTGTATGACAGCCACAGGGTGCACTGTGCATGTTAACACATTTGCCTGTATAATAGCATATAGTATGCACATGTGTGCATACACAGGGTAGCATACTGTAGTATGCGGCATGTGTGTCAACATACCTTGCATATGATGTTACATTACATAATGTACAGTGACACATGCAACTAAATGGGATATAATAGTCATATGTGCAGTACTGATTTACCAGGCAACTCCAGGCTCATTCGTTGGGAGACACCCACCTCCACGATGGCAGCTAGTGTTTGTGGATGCTATTCTGAGGGTGTCCCCAGACTGGCCAGTAGCTCCTCGGTGTGTATGAGTGGGGGCTGGGTTGGTGGCCCACCACCTGTTCCACCTTGTTCCCTGGCGATTGCAGTGGCACGCTGTTTTGCATGTCGTATCAGGTCCGTGCAGTGTCTGCGCACCTGCTGGTAGGTGCGGTTATGGCCACCCACATCATTCACCCTCCTGCGAAGATCCTGCCACAGGTCATCATGCTGCTGGGCATGCTGTGGCACATGGCTGAACAACACCTCATAGTTCTCATGGAGGTACGGGATGAGGACATCATCCTCCTGGCGGCTGTATGCTGCAGGCGTGAACAAGGCATTATCTGTAAGACATAATGATGGTGACAGGTCACAGTATCAGAGATGTACAGAGATACTGCTGCACATACATTTCTAATAAATCTAGTACATCTGCACAGTTATCTTTGCAAATCATCAAGACACTGACACGACTGACATAGTTGTGTCACACACATGTAACACCCGTTATGCATTAGATATCATCACCATATATGTGTGTCACCTCATTACATTGTTCATACTCCATGTGAATGCTGTCTTGATGTGAGCATGTCTGTTCATCTGCACTGGTGTCCTTACCTATCAGCACATGCCTGGATGTGTCCACGGTAATGCTGTTGACCTTGATGCTGTGTATATGTCACATATCAACACATACACTGCCTTAATTGACTTGAGCAGGGACAATGCACACATACGCATGGAAACCTTTACATGCATGTGCCTGACGTATAAAGCCATGTCCAACCCGGAATTAATGGACATGCTGCACCTCAGAAAATTCAAACCCCATCGAGCTCGCTCGAGACTTGAACCTCAGCACTGAAATAAATAGGACATGCTGGAGGACAGATTCATAACCAGGCTCCCTTCACTCTGGAATAAAATCCCAGTCCAGGTTAGGCAGAGTCCCTCATTGACTCTCTTCAAGAGGAATCTTGATGAGTGGATGGGAGATCATAGGTTTACCCCGGGTATCACTTCTGTGTCACTGCTAGACAGAGGCACAGTATACTAACTTCGAAAAAGGGTATAGCAAAATAAATTTAAAATGGGTGCCGAAAGCCAAGCACATTCTGGCTAGGCTTATAAATGCCCTAGGGCAGATAGCCTAGTATGAACCTATGAACCTATGTGTTTTGCCATATACATCTACACGGCAATGTACAGCTGTTCAACATCCTGCCACAGATCGCCTGTGTTGCACATGTGATAGACATGGGACAATGGCTAGTCAGACATCATTCGCAGGGATGGTTATCAACTATAGCATGTGCGGGCAAGGTTTCCTAGCCTACCGACAGCCATTTTGCCACCGCGAGGTGCATCAGTGCCACATTACTGATCCAGACAGTTGATAATACATCTACCATGCGGTCATCACACCATGTATGACAGAGATGACATGTGCAGCTTTGATGGACAGGGTTGCATGGTATGGCGGGAGTATGTCACATGTATGGCACGGGGATCTGTCCAGCATGTGGCGATCCAAGTAGTAGGACGGTGGCTGTCCATGACGTATGTCTTTCAGATCAGGATATGTACATGTAGCATGTCCAACATCATAGTGTAGCACATGTCTTTATGCAAGGTAGCCAGCATGCTGCATAGTGGAGGTGAGGATTGTGAAGGCTGGTATCGCCCATCCACGCATGGCCAATACCCCTTAAAGGTGATATGTGATCCAGTATTGGTCACCCAAGTGCTGAGTATGCCTGCCCAATGATCTCCATGCTCATGGATGGCACCCTGTTGTGACATGGGTGCCTCGTATGACTACCTAAGAGGCCTGGAGATGTCACCAACTCAGGGAGGTGAACTGCACAGCACTATCCCTTACACAGTGTCCATAATGTTGACCGCAGCCTAGGTGGTAGTTAATGGGTACAGGGATATTCACCTAGCGGTGACAATGCTGATATCATCTGTCAGAATGTGCACATATGTCACACACCTCACCCACAAAGCCCATTCTGTATGTTGTTCACAACACTGAGACAGCTATTGCTCATAGGTCATGGCCATTCACATCCTTACATACACAGATGCCTCACATTTGTCTGTGTGGTATGGGCTACAATGAGGGGGGAGTACAACACATTAACCCTGTTTTACTGTAGCTGGCACTGGTGTGATATGCACATGTCACTCTGGCACCTTGTAGTGTTGATTCTGTCAACAGGCCACTGGTAGAACACTCCTGTGACATACGAAGGTACATGTAGTCAAACATCCATACTGTCATCTACATCTGTACTGCTAACATCTACATTGATAATGGTTCATGGACTTGCAGACCATACTCAGCAGGGTAATAGTGCAGTGCCACCAATTATGACTGTCGTCACCACTTGTGGGTTGATATTATCCAACACCCTATCTGTATTGTATTTTCATGCTCAGCACTTGTTCAGAACTTGTGAGCACTTCATGAGCTACTGATTAATATAGCACCCATTCCACACCATTTCTCACAAGTACACTGTCTGTCCTTATATTTCCAGCTTGCTTACAGTACAACAGCTGTTGTACACACATAACTCACATATCTTGTGAGACATGGTTGTGTATAGAGGCATGTCCAACTGTCACGTACCAGTGCTATTGCCTGTCTATATGATGAATATGGCGTACATGTGGCAATACAGCAATTGTCTCATGTACACAGTCAATGCTCACTTCCCAACATACGACACTACAGCCTGTGGGAGATGCACATATGCAGCCATGCTGGGGGTAATGCTGTCACCAACCCTGACTGAACCTGACAATCATGTGGGGATGTGTAACATTTGCAACACACCCCACTCATCACATAGTCTCACAAGATCTCCACCACCACAGGACACACATACAAGTACAACTTGTGCAGTACCTCTCCATACTCTGTGTAGGCACTAAAGGCAGCCCCATCACCAAACACAACAACAATAACTTATAGCCCACAGACTCATGTTTGCCCATCACATACAGCCAATAGAGTGTTATAACATACACAACACACCAGTCGTAGGTGACTCTGTAGGCAGTCACACTGATGTCCCACTCAGCAGGCAACACAAGGCGATAGTTGCTTACATCTTACTGTCGGGTAACTGGTTCTGCAACATAACCTATGCACCCATGCCACACCTCACCAGGTACAATTTGACTGTCATTCTCCATGTTAGTGTGACTGCCCTGAGATGCAACTTCACAGACTACATGTGCAGGGACATGCAATAGCTCACCGGTCATGTATCCCTGAAGGTATGGGCCAAGCCCTGGGGAGCATTATGCATTCATCCGGACCTGATACCACTGTACAATGACTGACTGTGTCACTTCAACAGTTGCCAATGCTTCTGCTGTCATTCCACAGGCATCTGGTATCTGTCCGCTTTGACTGACATGGTCAACAAAACACGATGCTTTGGCACAGATGACCTGCACCTGCCAGCCCTGGGAGTACAGATAACATGTAAGGCTCTTGCTGCTTCTATACTGCCTGTCTTGCACAGTTTCCAATAACATTCACCACCAGAACGGGAACAGGCAAGCAAAACATGGGGTCATGTGATGCAGTGCTTGACATCTTCATCTCTGACGCATGCAGGCAAGGCACTCCTTATAATGGACCACTTCAATATCTCTGCAGTGACTGGGACCTGCCTCTAGGCTCTGCAGAGCACACCTGCAATGACAGGTTATACACAGACCACACCTTTCAGTCATGTAACCTGGACCAGCACACCCACGGCTGAAGTGTTCCCATATTCCACTATGTTGTACACACATCCTGGGTAGTTACTTAGCACAATGCATCAGAGGTGCTCCACGTGCAACTAACTGTGGCCAGAACTGCTATACACATTGTAACATGCTACGGATTCAACAACATACCCCACGGTTACCAGATCTCATTTCTTGGTGTACTGGACAGTAGGGTTCAGACAGGTACTAATGAAGTGATACTGACTCTACCCCACACTTAACTGGGATAGCCACTCATGTACCGACACATTAGGCCAACGCTGTCTGGGATTTATAACCTCCACTCGGCTGGATCAACCCATACACACCACCTCCAAGACCAACAATATCCTAGACATGGACACACCAACATGTGACTGGTGTTCCACACCTGGGGTTATCCCCTCGTTGGTGGATTCCAAACATATGCTAATCACCATTGTTATCCACATCCCGGCACCACACCCTTCATGGCATACACAGTACAAGAGTACTGCAATGCCTACTACAGACGTCTTATGGCAGCAGTAGTTAACGTCATGACACCCGTGCAGATGGACAATGCACATACAAATGCTGAAACATACCCCAGTGCACTTCATTAGCACATACACGACTGCATGGATCATGTTATTCCACACAGAGCCATGATGGTACATACCAGATAATGGACGCCACTCTGGGGGTCCAGTTCCATGGACATAATTTACAACAACAGGTGGAGGCTGTTGCAAGGTAGAGTACAATCCCATGGGTGGGGTATCTCACTGGTTAGCCTCAGTAGGGTTACGGGATCCCTCATCACATACTCCGAACCTAGCTACGTAAACATTACTGCGACACATTCCAGGGTGTACCACAAGGCATTATGAAGGTATGTCAGTAGTCACTGGCAATACCCACATCTGCTTTGACATACAACAGTTACTCAGGAACATTACAGAACCAAGTGATGTTGGCAACATGCTGGCGGATGGGTTCAATGCTAACATTACACCCTCTTACTCCCTACAGGGCCACAATCCATGCAGGAACATTGCGGTGTCCCTGCGGTCACAACTACACAGTACTAACCTGCACTCTATAAGGCCTGGAACACTGACTCCATGTGACTGTCCAACATCGCAGGCTATGATTTACGCAAACCTCTGAATGACATGTCTCCCCACTTGGCCACCATATTCAGTAATAGCCTTGTATCAGACATTGTGGACCCTGAATGGCACACAGCAACAGTTATCACACTCCACACAGGTGGCGCCACAATGCACGAGAGGGACTATTACCCTATACGCCTGACTGGACTGTTCTGCAAGGCTATGGGGACATCATCATGGAAGTCATTCACAGAGACATTGGTGGGCTCCGGTCCATTGATGCCACCCAGGTTGGACTTGCTAGGGCCAGAGCATGGCTCCTACACCTGGTGGACTCTTTTGATACAGTTACCAGGGTAGTCGATGACGGTAAGGGGGTCCACACAGCCTACATTGTCCTCTCATTGGCTTTCAGCACCGTTCTCCATTCTGGTTTTGACAACATACACATCCACCTGCACATCGACCCCTATGTCTCAGGATGTTATGCAAAGTGGCTCACGGACAGGACACACACAATGAGGGTAGCATACCATAGTACCTACTGTATTTTAGTTACACTTGGCGTACCACAGTCCTCAGTCATAGGGCCCCTCATGTTCGGTATATGCTTCCCTGAGGTACAGGCTAGCACAGAGGGACTTTCCCTGACTAGCTTTCCAGACAACTGCATACAAAACACCATGATTGATCCACCAGCTGATATTGACTCCCTCCATAAAGGTGTCACTGTGACAGATACCTGATATCAATATCATGGCCTCAAGCTGCATGATACAAGGTGCATGAACATCCCCTTACACCATTCACCCACTGACTATCACATAAGTGGTAGTCCCCTACATACATGTCACATTGTACATGATCATAGTACACACGTATGTCGCACCCACGCCTTTGATAACCATATTGCCATTGTGGCGTGGATATCCTTCTACGTGGCCACACTTATCTGTACTGGGTTTGTAGCTGGAACATAGGCTCCCATTGTACCTCTGAACTCCAGACGTATACACACTTTCAAGGGTACAACACCCCATTTAGGGTGTACCTTACAGAACAGCTACGGGTTTACATACTACAACATTAACACACCATGACGTTTATTGAGCTCCGATGGTTGATGTATGCAGCAGAACTATGGACACCACGTCTGTACACATTTGCATACTACATACTCAGGGTTGACCTCTGCTTAACAGACTGGGCCCATGTCCACAACAATATTCATGGATATACTCCACATAAGCGACATAAGCAAAAGCCACTGTGAGCAACATGCTCATGGATATGTACACACACGCAATGATGAGTGGGATGTGCTTGAGGTACATTCCCAAACCAGACACTCACCATGCTTTGGAACATGATTCCTATGTACATCACGCAGGGACACTCAGTAGCACTGTTCATGTGATACCTCACTTGGTGGATGGGAGACAGGCATGTATGCCAGGGAGCACTGCAGTGGCTGTACTGTGCAGAGGTGCAGGTAACACATGGCTCTGCTGTTCACAGACAGGACACTACCCTAGAGAGGTGCCGCTGGTGTAAACACTGTAGTTGGGCTTACACATAGACTTGCCAGATTGCATAGTACCCCACTATGAACCTGTGAAGCTATTACATGTCCTTTGTGCATGGTTAGTTGAGTAGCTCTTCCATTTAGATTAGCTATCATGCTGTTACAGTGTCCCGTGACTACAAGCCATATGTATCCCGCTATTAATAATTGTACATGCCAATAGACGATACCTTTGGTATGCATGATATGACTGTTATGCTGTGTAGAATATCTGACATATCTACCTACAATACTGTACATTGCACATATTTTACATATTATCCCATAATGCAAATCATACTTGCACAGCGGAACCACCTTAGACATGTCATTGTTGTTATATGCCCATACACATGCCTACTGTGACAGTATATCAACATATACTACCCCCTGCTATGGCACGTACTTGTTGGACATACCCTACCACTGACGGCGGGTGGTATGGAATTGTTCTGTTTAAAGCCCTCATGTAGCATCCCCTGTGGTGTCTGTGATGTTTACCTTGTGGCCCACTGCAGGACACACAATTTCTACAAGAGTTACTATGCTCAGCAGGACATCACTACATAATACCTTTTCCCACTTTATGCATTGCGGACACTTTTAATTAATACAAAACAGGCTATACATACAGTAACATAATTAATACAAAACATGCTATACATACACTTACATACCGAGTGTTCTACATACCTTGTTATCGTTCCAGACATTCGTAACTATCTCTCTTACACTGTTTAAACAGTTCTATGGTATGAGCATACGGTTTGAATGTCTGGCAAGTCATCCTTACATATGTTGATACCTGTAACATGTGGTTTCCTGCTGCCAATTGGTGTTCCTGAGTGAATTATTACTTGCACATCAGCTGTGCAGATACTCCATTCGCCAATTACGCGACAACATTGGGGTATAATTAAATTCTCCACTTGGGTGTTGCCCATTTGCCCTACCTTCGGGGAGATGGCCTGTATTGTGTTTTGTTGTGTGTAATTGCAACTGTTATGTGTAGAGACATGGATGATTTGGATTCATGTCCCCTGTGGATTGTGTGTGACGGCTAGAGTATGTGGTTCTACATGTGAGTGTACCTGTCATCCCAACCATCTGATAAGGGACTATTGCAAACAAAACCTGTAACATCGCCATTTGTTCCATTATACAATGGCTATGATTTCACATGGCACCTTTAAAATGTGTCTCTCACAAGGTATGTTAACGCTTCTGCAGATGTAATTGACTGACTGGATGTTTGTGCTGTAATTACAGTCTGTATTGCTATAGTTTCGTGTGTGGGGGATGTAGGTGGGTGTACATAGCATATACAGGTTTGTGGGGCTTGCATTTCTACATATATATATGTGTGTGGGCTCCTTCCCTAATTAAAGACCTTATCATTAGGGTCACTGCAAAAATATCCCAAACAACAACCTGAAGCAATGAGCGAGAAGGTCACTGAAAAAACAATCAGTAAAAACAAAATGAAAACTCCAGCAAAGCTAGAACTTCCACTGAATGACCTCCCAGACTTCTTGTATCAGAGGCACATGGGATATATGCAAATGATTCTTATGAACATCAGGTGTTCCAGCTAATTGGCGATTCTGAATGCCCATGAGTTGTTTTGTTATTTTAATGGACTATTTCAGACCAATAAAGCCAAACCACACTAGCTATGGATATGCATATTTTGGCTTTGTTCTGACCTCATCAGCACAGCACAAGCAGATTGTTTGATTAAGCAACCTGGACAACTGGATGGGAATCAGAAAATACACCCCTGGGATTCCACCTGTGTCCCTGCTGGACAGGGGCTTTGGATGCTGACTTGTCTAAACATGGGCTAAACTCTTGGCTAGGCTTGTAAGGGCCTCAGGGCCAATAGCCTAGTAATGTCCTATGATCCTATGACTGCATTTGTCCTTTCATTATAGTGGCCTTAAGAGGCACAAGCAGGCACAGCTTGACAGTGGCTGGATGACTTTCGAACTGCTAACACCCCCCTCCCCAGTTGTGTAAGTATACAGATCAAGCAACTTGAAATGGTATGCAATGGTGTAGCTTGCAAAGACTGGTATGCATAGTGCTTTCACGTCTCTTTTCATTCTTTATTGTACAGCTACAGTGGAAATCAGGGAGAACAGGGGGTGCATGCTGAGACACTGGCTCGACTCAGAGAGGCATGGGATATGTCTGCATCACAAATTACCCTGATTATAGTAATTATTGTGATTCCATAGATCAGTATCAACTTCAACAAACATACATTAACTGTAACAGCAAGCATGCATACTTTCTTCTGTAGCTGTTGGTGATTGTATTTGTCACGTGTAATAGTATATTCAGAGTATGTGGATTCAGCTCTCACCAGTAACCAGTAGATTCACATTCAACAAGTATCATTTTTATAGATGAAATGCAGCAATATTGGCTTTAATGCCATGCTGTTAACTTACTCTCTAGTATCTGTGAAAGCATATTTGGAATGTGAGCATATTCCAAGGATTACTTGTAACAATTCACAAGCATTTTTTGGGATTGTGAAAGCTCTATAGCCAGTATAATAATAAAAGGATATTTGTTGTAATAAAGAATGAATGTGGCATATCATGGTTCTAATCATCTCTTTTGTTTTTTGTCTCACCTCACCCCTTATGTCACTTTTTGTTTGAGTTACCTGGAATCACAACATTCTAATGCCATACCTTTTTGCCAACAAACCAAATGCCAGATGCATTTCAGCCCAACCACTGCATCTCAGCCAGCCAACCCTCCACTGGCTGCCATACCAATACCGAGCACCTGTGGGACTCAACACTGTCTCCACACCTCCTGCCCTACCTAGTCTGCCCTCATCACGTAGCAGTGCCCCAGCTGGGGGTGCAATGGTAACCTCTGGGAGTACTGGTGCAGGCAGTGATTATGTCACTCACCAGGAGCTGCCAGGGATGGTAGGTGATATAATAGAGAGTAGCCTTGGGGATCCTATCAGCTGAATGGATATAAGAGACTCCCACATCAAGTGATATCACAGGGAAGTGAGGAACGGAACAGTAATGACAGTCTGAAGGGTGATGACTAGATTCTCACTGTTTCCACACTTGACAGGCATGTGCCTCGGTGTCCTTACCTATCTCCAATCATGGTTTCCCCCAACATTTTTGTGTCTGTCACCATCCTTCTGTCTGTCTTATATGTTCTGTTTGTCTGCACTGACTTCCCCAGATACACTATCTACCTGACCCTCACATTCCTAGGTCCCTTCTCCAACATTCCTCTCTTTTTGAAACCAAAAAAAAACTGTTCCATACATAGCTCTCCACTTTACATATGTGTTGTCTGGACACACTGGATTTGGTCCAATTGACTATACAACATCATTGCATTATTGTCACCCATCCATGTTGTGGTGAAGAAGTGGATATCTATGTTTTCTAATTCCCTCCTACAAATGCCTGTATTTCTTCTTTGTTCTTCCCTCTGCCCCCACCCCTATTTCACCACATTCTTCCATTCCTCTCAACCCCTTTTTCACACATGTAAAAAAATAAAATGACACACAATAAACATGACCAGAAATGTCCCATAAAAAAGCCTTCACTTTTTGTCCTATGTATTTGTGCAGAGTTTGGCATCACGCACTAATGCTGAGTGGCAGTGAATGGCTGCTCATGTACTGTGGCAAAACCTAGTAAGCTTTTGCCATCAATCGCATTAGTCCAGTTATCTTTGTGCAAAGGTGCTTAAACATGCTGTGCTATAGGAATACAGAGTAAAGACAGAGTGCAGGCACTACTCTGAAACAGTTACTCCAACAGTTCTTAGACTGCTAGATGTAACTCTTTCCTGTTTACCCTTAAAATTGGGGGGGGAATTTCAAATGAGAGATTGCTATCAACTTGGGTCCCCAGGTCCCTAATTACTTCTTCTGTACTTAATGGATTACCACCTATGTGGTAATTTGTGGGCACTTTGTTTTTCCCAAAGGGGATGACTATACACTTTTTGGTGTTTAGCTTGAGGCCATGGCTCTGGCACCAGTTGTCTGTTTCTATGAGGCCCTTTTGGAGGATGCTTGTGTCGGCTGGAGTGTCGATTATGGCACCCAGTTTGCAGTCATCTGCAAACATGGTCAGCCACAGTCCTTCCATGTTGGCCTGTACCTCCGAGAAATATATACCGAACAAGAGAGGTCCCAGGACTGAGCCTTGTGGGACGCCACTTGTAACTGGTTTGGAGTCTGACATGGCTCCAGCAATTCTAACCATGTGGGTTCTGTCCCTGAGCCAGTTTGCAACCCATCTAGTGACATAGGGCTTTATATTTAAGCTGGTGAGCTTATCTATAATGCCCGAGTGGGGTATTGTATCGAAGGCTTTTGCGAGGTCCAGGTAGGCTGTGTGGACCACCTTCCCCTCGTCAATGGCCTTAGTGACTGTTTCAAAGAAATCAACCAGGTTTAAGAGGCAGGATCTGCCCTTAACAAAGCCAAACTGGGTAGGATCCAGTGTCTGTAGGTCCCCAATATCTTTATTTATGAGGTCCATGATAATCCTTTCCATAGCTTTTCAGACCAAGCTAGTCAGGCTTATGGTGCGATAGTTTCCAGGATCCATTGAGGCACCACCTTTGTGGAGAGGGACCACTGTTGCTGTATGCCACTCTTTGGGTACATATCCTGCAGTAAGGCTGAGACTGAACAGTAGTTTTATGTTTGGGTTTAGCTCTTCTTGGAGTTCATGTAGGACGCAGCCCGGGACACTGTCTGGTCCCATTGATGCTGTGTTTTTTGCTTTGGAGAGGGCAGCTCTTACCTGAGCATCTGAGATGTCAGGGGGGCAGCACTCTGCTGGGATAGATATTTGCCCTTTTGGTGGGGAGGGGTGGGGGGAGAGGTTTGCGCTGAACCTGTCAGCTAGGATGTTGGCAATGTCTGTGGGTTTGGTGTATTTTTTGTCATTTTGGACTAATTCTGAGCATATCTGGGAATTCCCACCCAGGTTCCTAACATAACTAAAGAAAGCCTTGTGATTATCCTTAGTGTCCTGTGCAATTTTTCTTTCGAAGTTGGCCTTAGACGATTTTATGAGTGCCCGTAGTTTTTTGCTAATACTGATCAGAGATGCCTTCCCTTTTTGGGATTTTGCTCTATCATGTAGTAGCTTCCTCCTTCTATTGTATAGTTTGTTTATGGCTGGGGTCCACCAGACAGGACGTCTGCCTTTGGAGGATTGGGACTTGGTTTTATTTGGGATTGCATGATCCATGCATTCCTGAAGGTGTTCATAGAATGCGTTTATAAAGGATTCTGCGGTCTGGGCCATATTTTCCTTAGGCCCGGTGGCTTTGAAGGATTCCACTTCAGTTTTGATGAGTGTGAAATTTGCATTAGAGAAGTTTTTCACTGTGGTTTTCAGGGCAGGGGGTGGAGTCGGGATGTGAATATCCAGTGGGATTAGTTTATGGTCTGATTTTACCAATGAGGTATACACTTCTGGTCTGGAGCATAGAGTCCCCATGTTGGTGATGATCAGGTCCAGTATGTTTTCCCCTCTTGTGGGAGTGGTAACAAGTTGTTCCATAGCATTTGAGTTTATAAATTCTAGGAACCTTTGAGCTAGGGTGTTGGAGCTAGAGTAATGCTTCCAGTCTATGTTTGGGTAGTTGAAGTCGCCCAATATAATGGTGTTTGGAGAGACCTTCATATTTTCCAGTGTTCTCAGGAAGGCCGAGTCGGGTTCCTGGGTTTGGGAGGGTGGTCTGTAGCAGGCTATAAACTGGAAGGCAGTTTTACCCACTGTTAGTTGCACATGGATAGTCTCTGATGCTTCGCGGTTGTGCCACCAACCTGGAGGTGTGGGTATCTTTGATGAATATTGATACTCCCTCCTTTGTGGTTCGGTCCAAGTTTTGGGGCCAAAAGCATGGTATGAGGTATAACCTGGTAGTGCTGGGGTGCTCTTGGGAGCCTTGAACCAGGTTTCTGTTACTGCACAGATATCGATGTTCTCCATGCTAAGGAGAGTTTTGAGTGCGTGCATCTTGAGGTTTAGACTTCTGGCGTTGAGTAGCATTACTCTTAGTTTCTTATCCCTTGTGATACGTATGGAGGTGGGTTTGTCTTTGAGCCTTGCCTAAAAAAGGCACTATGGGGTAGCAAGAGCCTTTGCCAATATCCGAAAGCCCAGGGGTGACAGGTGCAAGCTGTCCTTAGTGAAGCATTGTGGCTTGTCGAGCATGTCATCCCAGGCTGACAGGCATTGGATCCCCTTTGAATGACACCAATACTTAAGCCAATTGTTGAAATTGATCTTCTTGTCTTCATATTATGGCATCATTCGTGGTGAGGGTAAGATGCTACTCAAGGTCAGGGTCATACCGGCCTGGGCTACATGCTCAGGGAGCTCCTCTATGTCTCTTTTCATGTAGTCCAGGGAGGTATGTCTCAGGTCATTCACACCAGCATGGACAATGACTGAGTCATATTTGTACTTGCCTTGGAGTGACCTGAGTGTTTGTGTTATGTGGCGGATCCTAGCGGCCGACAGGCAGCTCACCGTGACCTTCTCCTTGTTCAGCCTGGTGAGTGGGACGTCAGTGTGCCTGACGATAGAGTCACCTATTACAAGTGTATCAGGTGTGTTGTTTAGCCTTAAGGGCTGTGACTGTTCGGCACACTGGCTTTGTGAGCTATGTGTTGTACGTGTTTTGTTTTGGGGTAGCGGTTGCTTGGGTGTCTGCTTTGGAGGTCTCTGCTGCTTAGGCAGATTTTTATTTAGAGCCTCCGAGTATGTTTTTGTGTGTTTATGTGTTTGGTTTGCTGTCCTGGTAGGTCTATGTGAGACTGGAATTGTAGTGAGTGTGGTTTCCTTCTCCTCCTGACTGGTTACGTCAGTACTGAGTTGAGAGAGCTTAGCCTTCAGTATGGCTGTATGGTTGCATCTCTCACATGTGTTGGAATTTGTTGGGAGGAGGAGAGGGTTGTCTGTGTACATGAGGCAGTTGTAACATTACCTCAAGATTCCCAGATTCACCAGCTGGATCGGAGAGGAGATTGACAACTTAACCTTTGGACATGCTAGAATAGTATTGGGAATTCCTTTATAATTGATAAAAAAAGGGCTAATGGGGAACAAGGTACTCAAGGGGAGTTTGTGAGGGTGTAGTGCTTTTAATTTTTTAGTACTGACGTATATAATTGCTTTAGCGGGCAAGTGCCAGGTAACTTAAATGCAGTGTGTTACAGGTAACTTAAATGCAAAAATGACAAACAGTAACTTTCTTTCAAGTGAAAGTGAAATAAACTGAAATAGTGGAAGTGAAATAAACACATCTTATGAAAAGTTCCAAATACCAAGATATCTTATTTATTGAGCCAACCACAGTCCAACAGGAAAACTTCACAAGCAATAAAACAACATATTCCTGTGATGTAGGGGTCACTATGGGGGCAGCATGCTTCCCTGCTTTTGCCAATCTGGTTATAGCATACTGGGAACAGAAGTTTGTTTTTAAAAGTACATACAAAGACTCCTGGTTGATATATACCCATTACCTGGATGACCTTTTTATTTTGTGGAATGATTCCCAGGAGAGATTGCAGGAGTTTTTAAGTTATATAAACAACACCACTGAGTTTTTGAACTTTACATGTAAGTTTGACCTATATTACATTTCTTATTTAGATATACAGCTCACGAAGAATTTAAGGGAATTCTTGTTTTGTATCCAGTATTTTTCAGAAAAGTACTTTTTCAAACAATTATCTACATTTTAAAACCTGGCACCCAAGCCACCAGAAAAAGGCCATAGTTAAAGTACAAATGGTACGGTTGGCACAGATAGTTTGTGATGATGCTATGTTTTTGATTGAATGTGAAGTGGTAATACACATGTTTAGCCAAAGGGAGTATCCCTTGACTATGTTGGAAGAAATTAAAAATGAGGTTGTCAGTAAAAGACTAAACGGGTTTTTAGCCCCATTTTAACAAATAACTCAATGACAGAAAAAAAAGAATTTTATCATCTAATGTTAATGAACAACAGTATAGCAAGGCTAGGCTGTTTACAACAACCTTTTCAATTGACAGCAAGGCTATAGCTAACTGTATATACCGGTACTGGAGCATTTTTAAATGATGCTTCTTTAGCGGGGAAATGTGGGGAAAAGCCATTTATTGTTTATCGGAAAGGTCAATCATTTAACAATTTGCTTGAGCATGGCTATAGAGGAATTAAAACAAATAAAAAGTTAGATATGTTTAAATGTGGCCATTGTAATCAATGTAAATATGTAAAAGTTTGTGACAATTTTTTTGTTAAAGGAACAGTTTAAAGTGAACGGCCACTATAGCTGTGAATATAGTGATGTTGTTTATTTGGCAGGATGAGATTCCTTTTCTGCATTTTATGTTGGAATGACCAATAGAAAATTAAGGAACAGAATTTATGAACATTTGGCTAGCATTAAGAATTGTATAAAGACTAATGCCTTATTTAAGCATATTGAAACAAATGGTGAACATAGTTTTTATTTTGTGAATTTAGATCAAATTATTGCTGATTCCCAGGGTTATATGGTGGAAGATCATTTGGCAATGAATGAATTAAAATGGCAGATTAGATTAGATGCTACAAGTTTCATCAGGTTGAATGATTCAGTGTCTATTTCTTCTGTTTTAAAGTTAAAATATTTAGCTAATTGATGGTATTTAAGCTTAATTGAGTTTAAAATTGTTTGGTCATGTGAGAAAATAGTTGTATTTAAATGGTATCTTTCTAAAAGTTTTTTAGTTCTGAGGAAGTTCCGTTCAATACAGCAGGAATCAAAGCGCTTAAAATATTTTTTTATTAAAGCTTTTGAGATATTCATCTATCTGGCTCCAGTCGTTTATTTGTACATCACAGGAATCTGTTGTTTTATATCTTATTTATTCCATTTCTCCTGGCTGTGAGTAAGAAAAAACACATTTCCGAATCATTCGTAACATTCATAAGGAAAAGGAAGAATGGGAGTCGTTGTTTTCTGCGGGTGAGCAGTTTGGAGTAATTGGCTTGAAGAGACAGTACCATAAAAATGAGTTAATAAATTAATCCTAAAGTGATATCAGGCATATAAAGTGTGATTCATAGGTGAATTTTAATACAATAAATGAGTGGGATGAAACCAGAAACAAAGCTGTGCCATTTTGGAATCAGATACAGAATAAAATCAGTTTTTTATAACCTCTACTGAAGTGGGTGATGAAAATAAAGAAAGGAGGTTAAATATCTGTATGGATTGAAAAGGAATCTAAAGACACTGAGCCATATAACTTGCATCTTTTTGTAAGATGGCTGTTGAAGAGCTGGGTTATAGTGGAGAATATAGTATCAAGTACATTGTCAATACAGAGGGACAAAGCTTGAAAAGGAAACTGTCAGCAGAAGTTATATCATGGGTATTAGGTTAATGGCAGGGAGCAGTGTAATACAGGGGATGAATAACTTAATTCCATAAAGCAGGAATGTTTGAAGGAAACATTAAGAAGTTTCATAGGTTCATAGGTAGGTACTAGGCTATTGGCCCTGGGGCCTATATAAGCCTAGCCAAAAAGGTACCCTGGCTTTCATCACCCAAGAAAATTATTTTCCTCTGCCCCTATCGAGCAGAGCCCCAAAGGTGATCTCCGGGGTGAATTTCCTATTTCCCATCCAATCATCAAGATTTTTCTTGGAGAGTGCTAATGAGGAGCTTTGTTTGATATAGATAGATAGTTTGTTCCAGAGTATGGGAAGTCTGTAGGACAGGAATCTATCCCTCCAGCATGTTCTGTTTATTGTGGTGACAAGGTTTAGGTCCCTAGAGCATGCAGCTCAGAGGGTTTGGGACTTCTTTAAGTGGAGCATGTCCAACAGCTCTGGGTTTGACATAGCTTTGTATGTTAGGCAGAGATTGCCTCTGAGTAGGCGATATGTGATGGAGTAAAGCTGGAGTTTTTTCAGACGGTCTGCGTAGGGCATCTGTTTGAGGCCCGTAATCCTCTTTGTGAGGTATTTCTGTGGCCTTTCCAGCTGTTGTAGATGTCTTGTGAGGTGCATACCAAAAGGAGCATTGCACTCTATAATGGGTCTAATGAGTGATGAGTAGAGGGGAACAATTACCTTTTGTTTCCTGGATGAGAAACCTTTTATGATGAGGTGTGCCATGTAGATGGATTTCCTGACTACTGTGGCGATGTTATTATCAAAGGAGAGACTACTGTCCACCTGTGTCCCAAGGTCTCTTATCACACATTCGGTGTTAAGTAGACTACCACCTATGTGGTAGCTCATGGGTACAGAGTTTTTACTAAAGGGGATAACAATGCACTTCTTGGCATTGAGCTTGAGGCCATGGCTTTGACACCAGGCATCTGTCTCAGTGAGGCCCTTTTGTAGAATGTCCACATCGTTAGGAGTTTTGATTATGGCTCCTAGTTTGCAGTCATCTGCGAACTTCATTAGCCAAAGACCTTCTGTGTTAATCTGTACCTCAGAAAAGTAGATAGCAAACAGGAGAGGACCCAGGACTGAACCCTGTGGTGACTAATCAAATGATTAAAAGAGATTAAGGTTGGTTCCATGGTTAATTTGTTGCAGGTTGTTGTTAAGAGCTGTGATGTCTGAGTTAGATAAGGCTTTACCTGAGGTAAACAGGCTGAAGGCTGGATGGATGACCATCAGGCCACCATAATTCTGGCTTCTGAAACCATAGGAGGACAAAGTAGTGATAACCAGGTGGGGTAGTTAGGAACAGAAATTCGATAACTTTCCGTCACATACCAGGTAGGACCTTAGGCCAGATTCACTAACATCTACACTAAGTGTACACTAAGTGTACACAATCTGTATTCAAGAACATCTCTACCACATTTTCTGTGCTTTCTAGTCACTCAGAAAGATTACACTAAGTGTACATGTAGTCTACACTTTGTGGTAGCCTTTATGAATCCCACTCAGTATTTAAAGCTGCAAGGAAATCAGTAGGAAAACTAAAAGCAAGGGAAAAAGGTATGAGTTATGCTTGTGTTTTCTGTTCACTCAGAATGGTGTACACTTAGTGTACACTTAGTGTAGGCATTAATGAATCCCAGGGCTTATATTTATTTATTTATTTACTTATTTTACATTTGTTGACCAGCAATGTCAAGTTGGACACAGAGGCCCCTTTTCATCAGAGGCCAGGGAATAAAGCTTCCGTGCATGCAGTACAAACAAAAACTTTTAAGTTATACAGTATCAACAATGTCAGGTAGAACACAATTACAGTAAATTTTGCAATACCTGAAGTCGTAAGGCTTCATATGATAGTAACGATACATAAAATTATAAGGCTTCTTATACAATTATATTCCATATAGTTAAATAAATAATTGCGCAGTAGGACAGATGTCAAAATAGAGAGTATTGAGTTATTTAGAAAGGGTGGAAAGGTTTACCTTTATAAATCCGAATCACAGTGGTGCGATTGCTCATATGAGGGAATCGTAACCATGAAAGTCAGAATAGTGACGATTCCATAAGTTAGAAAATTAGCAAATCGAAAAGCAGATTCACTGATTTTCGAACATAAATATCGAAAGAAAAAAAAAGAAGTGTAAATATGGGGGGGCCAAGCATCCCTGTGCCCCCACACCCCCCACTTTAATATTCTAACTCTGAGATCGCACTACAATGGGCAAAGGGACCATTTTCTGACCCCCACTATAGTGCAATCCGCCCCACAATGTCAAATGTGCAGTGAGCGAATGCCACTGTGCATTTGCTCATTGCACATTCAAACCTTTTTCTGTTCGGCATTTGCAAACTTTGCAAACAGCCTTTTTGACAATTGCTGTTCACCCGTGTGCAATACCCACACATGAAGGTAAACTGGGTGGAAAGCAAAAGGTTGATGTAATTATGAGTTATAATGAAATGAGTGGTAAAAGAGTTGAGAGAGGCACAGGTAGAAGGTGGGGTGCGTGAAGACAATTTGGTAAGAGAGTGGAGGAGAGCTGAGGTATATAGTAGAAGATGAGGAAGGAGCAGAGATGCTATACTTACCCTGGAGATGTACAGCTACAGAGCCAGTTTGCTGACAGGTGTTTTCTTAGATGTGTTTAGAATGCCTGTTGGTTTTCAAGAAGCCTGAGAGCATGTGGGAGGGCATTCCAGAAGATAGCTACAGAGTTTGATACTTACGTATTATTGTAACCACATCATGAAAATCGCTTTATGAGAAAACTTTGATTCATTTTCAGTTTAGATTAACACATACAACCTATAGGAAATCTTTTCTTTTTAAAATGAATTAAAATGTGCAACTTGCCTGTGGTTTGGTGTGTTTGTCGGCCCCACCCCAACCCTTTTCTTTCTCCAGAATCATTGACCAATGAAGGTGAGCCATGTGAGTCCTGTTGTGTAGCAGTCCAATAAAGTGATACATATCTTTATTAGGTGTGATTGGTTTTAATAACAAATTGTAAAATACGTGATATACACATGGTGTTGCTTGTAATGAGCACCACCTTACAACTGTTGGTATGTAGTTAAGCATACTTTACTTCATATTTTGGTCCGTTCCTCCAAACAGTGTGTTTTTCCTGCAAATCGCTGAGGATTGAAGTCAGAAATGAATGGCAGGCATGTTTAGATTTTTGCCCCCCCCCAACCTTCCCACACACCAAATCACTGTACACATTCAGATTTCTTCTGGTAACGGGTTAAGAGGTAAAAATTATCGATACTTACATGAGACCACTACAGCGATGTATTCATTTATTATGCTGAAAAGGTGGGGCGCATTACTATTTCACTTTGCACAACAAATGTTTCCACAATTTAAAAATACAACAGAGTTGGCTGACTTCATTATTGTGAAGTGTGGGAACCAACTATGAAACAGTGCATGATGAAACACTTTTAAGACATTCATCTGCTGGTTGGGATAATACATAAGTTTTCTCATAAAATGTTTTTCATGATGTGGTTGCGATAATACGCAAGTACTTAGAGTTTGAGTATTAGGTGGCTGTGATGCATTTTGGGCTTTAGTGACAGAGAGGAGGAGTTTGTCTTTAGAGTGAAGAGCTTTGGTAGGGCAGTAGTGCTGGATAATTATCAAGGTAGTATACTGGAGTATGAGCTATTAGCAGCTGACTATAGTCAGGGTGATGTGGGAGTTTAATCCATGGTAGGGTGGTAGTGCTGAAACATGCCTTTTCATACCCAATACCTATCAGGGTAGTATATTAGGGTATGAGCTAGTAGAAACTGACTAGTGGGCATGATTTGGCTGTTCAGTCCAATTTAATTGTTTTAGGACAAAATTTTAATGAGTTCTAAAGGGGCGATTTGAAGCAAAGTGAGCTATTTTATTGTAGCATTGTTCCAGCTTTGTTTCAGTGGACAATTGCATGTTAGTAAAGAATAAGAAGGTCTATAGTAGGTAAGATAAGAGGTAGGTTTTAGCTATAGGGTCTCTAGCTCTGTCTGTTACTTCGGGTTTTGTTCTGTACAAGAGGCCTAGCTTTTGGTGTTTTTTTTTAACAGTTTGGAAGTGTAAGTCAAATTTCAAGTTGTCATCAATTGTGACTCCTAAAAGTTTGATTTTAGGGATCTGTTCAATCAAAGTGTTATTTAATGAAGTGGTTTTGACACGAGTTTTGGGAGAATGTTTTTGGGGTAAAAAGTAGTAATTTCATTTTTTGGGGGGTTAAGTAGGAGTTGTGATTTGTGTAGCCAGGATTCTATGGACGTAAAGGATTCTTGGGTAATTTCTTGATGTTTTTGTAGGTTAGAGGTTCTACAGATTGGTGAGGAGTCATCTGCATATTATACAAGAGTGGTGTGTCTGGAAGCAGTGTGTAGATCATTTATAAATATGTTAAACAGGAGGGGTCCTAGTATAGAACCTTGTGGCATTCCTACAGTGATGGGTAAAAGTGATAAGTATTCTTGCTGTCATGTGACTGCTTGTAATCTACCTGTTAGGTCACTGTTAAACCAAGACAGGAAGGAGACGGAGAGACCCAAGAGGGAGAGTTTTAGTAATAATTTATGGTGAGAGCCATGGTCAAGTTACAACCAGTGTAGCTAACCAAATTATGAATACGACAGGTACAGAGAAGCTCTGTGTATTATTCAAGCTATTCTGCCTTAGCTGGGCCTTGGCTCTTATTCATAGTTGCACTGTGCTGCTAATTCTAAGGTGCCATTCATACCATACTCTGCTTTACTCTAGGGTTGGTCCTAATAAGTCAGCTTTTAAGTAATTATCTGGGCCAAGGTTCAATTTGCTATTATCATCTCTCAGAAGTTTTTAGACTAAGAGATACCTGAGACACCAGATTTTATTTTCTTATATTTTATTATCTTTTATTGTACTAAGAACAGTTGAGGCAGAATATAGTATGAGTATATTGTGCTGTAGTTTCCTAACACTGAACAGAGTTCCTTTTCTACATGTGCCCAGGACTGATCCATAGCAGCTTCTCCACTCTCTGTCCCCTATTGGTTGTTCATGCATTACTGGTTTTTATTGTCATATAGTACAAGTCAAGACAAAGACAAGTAACTATTAGCAGTAAGGATACAACCAGTAACATTTCCAGCATAATGTTTGATCTAACACAGGAGAACCTCTACTAATATGTTATAATTCGTATCCATTAGTTAACAAAGTGAGTTTCAACAAATTAGCTATAGTCGTATTCAGAGTTAAATCCATTTAAAATCAACAGCTTCTGCCTTTTCCTTAGAGCATAAAATACAGAAAGTCAGTTCTGATAACACATTTAAAGACCTGTGTTCAGAATTAAATTAAAATAAAGTCAGCAGTTTCCACCTTTAATCAGCTTCCGACTTCATGAATAAAGTTAGCTTTAGTTACACAGTTAAGGTCTCCATATTCAGAATTAAATTAAAGTTTGACATTTGTCACCCTTGTGCTTTCCGTAAGTGTAAAGGCAATACATGAAGTACTAACTTATGTTTAAATGTTTGAAGTCAAGAAGGGTATTCATAGCATTGTTTTGCAAACATATGCAAAGCAAATGTATAAAATGTGGCACATCTCCAATAAGCAGATACTGTAAATGCAAATGCGTGGCACTGGTTTTCCCACTTTTGAAGCTTGCAAAGAAATTCCCACATAAACTGTGCATCACTGAAGCTGTGTAAAATCATCAATGAAGAATCCAAGAATATGCGTATCTTTGTCCCGTATGTAAATGCTGCCATGTTTGTAGTTTCTCAAGTAACCTCACTCATTTTCACATAACTTCACAAATTTTCATAAATTGCAAATGAACATAAAGTTGAGCTAATATTGCAACACTTTATGGTGAGAACCTTCTTGTGTTTGAGATCAATGCTCCTGGCTAGCAGCTTATAACATATTTGCCAGCAGTATTGTATCTGAAGATGCCCTTTTATGGACACCAAGTCTGGACTTTTATAAGTATGGAATAGGTAAGATAGGAAAGGAAGAAGAAATGGAGAGAGCAGAAAATGGAAACACAATATGTTGATATAAGAGGGTGTTGGTGGTGGAGGAGGCGGGAGAGGAGAGATCATTTTTTTGGTGGGGACTGACCTCCTTTAAGAAAAAAAATATATATATACATGTATATATATATATATATATATATATATATATATATATATATATATATATATATATATATATATATACACACACACACACACACACACACACACACACGTGTATATATATATATATATATATATATATATATATACATATACATATGTGTGTGTGTGTGTGTGTATATATATATATATATATATATATATATATATATATATATATATATATATATATACATACACACACACACAGTGAATATAAAAAGTGTACACACCTCTGTTAAAATGTCAGGTTTTTGTGATATAAAAAATGGGACCACAATAAATCATTTCAAAACTTTTACCTGTACAATTCAATTCAAAACAAACAAATCTGTTAGAGGAAAAATATAAAAAATACTAAACATACCATAAGCTGGTTGCATAAGTGTGCACACCCTTAAATTAATACTTTTTTGAAGCACCCTTTGATTGAATTACAGCATTCAGTTTTCTTGGGTATATATCTGCCATCAATTAAAGAGACTCTTATTAACCCCAAATAAAGTTCAGCTGTACTAGTAGGATTTTCCTGACATTTACTCTGTTGCCTGCTACAGCAAAAGCCATGGTACATAAAGAGCTTACAAAGCATCAAAGGGATCTCATTGCTGAACGGTATCAGTCAGGAGAAGGGTACAACAAAATTTCCACAGCATTGAATATGACATGGAACACAGTGAAGACAGTCATCAAAAAGAGGAGAAAATATGGGACAACAGCGATGTTGCAAAGAACTGAACGTCCCTCCAACATTGATGAAAAGACAAGATGAAAACTGGTCAGGGAAGCTGCTGAAAGACCTACAGCAACACTGAAGGAGCTGCAGGAATTTCTGGCAAGTACTGGTTGTGTACTACATGTGACAATAATCTCGCATATTCTCCATATGTCTGGACTATGGGGTAGGGTTGCAAGATGGAAGCCTTTTCTTACACAGAAAAATATCCAGGCCCAGCTAAAATTTGCAAAACAATACATCAAGTCTCCGAAAAGCATGTGGGAGAATGTGTTATGGTCTGATGAGACCAAGGCTGAACTTTTTGGCCACAATAGCAAAAGGTATGTTTGGCACAAAAACAACACTTTGCATCACCAAAAGAACACCATCCCCACGGTGAAGCATGGTGGTGGTGGTATCATACTTTGGGGTTGTTTTTCTTCAGCTGGAACTGGGGATTTAGTCAAGGTGGAGGGAGTTATGAACAGGTCCAAATACCAGTCACCTGGCATTTTAACAGGGGTGTGTACACTTTTTATATCCACTGAATATGTATATATGTATATATACATACATATATATATATATATATATATATATATATATATATATATATATATGTGTGTGTGTGTGTGTGTGTGTGTGTATATATATATATATATATATATATATATATATATATACATATATATATATATATATATATATATATATATATGTGTGTTTATATATATATATATATATATATATATATATATATATATATATATATATATATATCTATATATTATATATAACAAACTTTACAACAAAAGAAAGAAACTGTTGCAGAAAAGAGAAAACTCCCAGGATGCGAAAAACTCCCCTACCAGTCTCATTAAGAAGCTAAGATGCCTCATAAAATCCACCAAAGCTAGTTACGAAAATAAAATTGCCAAAGATTCCAAAGACAACCGCAAGGCATTCTATAGCTATGTCAAGAATCTAAATGGCAATGCTCAGATCTGCTCTGAGCTACAACAGAATGGCATTACATATACTGATCCCAAGGATTTTGCCAATATCCTGGCAGATCGATTCAGTGTCAACTTCACCCCCCCCTCTTACCCCCTAAAGGGCCTATCTCAATACCGAAAGATTGCCAAATTCCGGTAATAACAGCCACACAGGTAAAAAATGCACTCTCCAAAGCTAAAAATACAGCATCCATGGGACCAGACAGCATCCCGGGCTGTGTACTACATGAACTACAAAATGAACTGGCACCTCACCTAAGTGTCATGTTTAATCATAGCCTCACCTCAGGCTTCGTGCCCACTGAGTAGCACACAGCTACAGTTATCCCACTCCACTTTTGATGCCAGGCAGTACTCATAACTTTTTTCCATATGTAATGGCTGTGCACTGCTAAAAACCGCGGTGGTGGTGCTGCGGTAGCGTTGTCGCCTCACAGTAAGACGCTGTCCGGTTCGATTCTCAGCTAGAGCATCTTCTGTGTGGAGACATGCATGAATGGGTGTACCTTCGTTGAAGGTTGTGCATCAGGGCTGGTAACTCAGCATGTAAAAATCAACTTCCAGTCATTAGCGGACCGGAGTTCCGCTGTGGCGACCCCTAACCAGGAAAAGCCGAAAGACACAACAATGGCTGTGCACTGCTAGCATCAGGCAGAGTCAGCCCTGAATGACAACAGTTGTAACTTAAGGACAGTCAATGTAAGCGTGAAACCTGTAATAGAAAAATGAATGTTTAATAACATAAATGAATATCAGATACCTGTATAACTTGTAAAACTCCAACAAAGCTAGAACTTCCACTGAATGACCTCCCAGACCTCTTGTATCAGATGCACATGGGATATATGCAAATGATTCTTATGAACATCAGGTGTTCCAGCTAATTGGCGATTCTGAATGCCCATGACTTGTTTTGTTATTTTAATGGACAATTTCAGACCAATAAAGCCAAACCACACTAGCTGTGGATATGCATATATTGGCTTTGTTCTGACCTCATCAGCACAGCACAAGCAGATTGTTTGATTAAGCAACCTGAACAACTGGATGGGAAACAGAAAATACACCCCTGGGATTCCACCTGTGTCCCTGCTGGACAGGGGCTTTGGATGCTGACTTGTCTAAACATGAGCTAAACTCTTGGCTAGGCTTGTAAGGGCCTCAGGGCTAATAGCCTAGTAAGTTCCTATGATCCTATGACTGCATTTGTCCTTTCACTATAGTGGCCTTAAGAGGCACAAGCAGGCACAGCTTGACAGTGGCTGGATGAGTTTCGAACTGCTAACACCCCCCCCCCCGAGTTGTGTAAGTATATAGATCAAGCAACTTGAAATGGTATGCAATGATGTAGCTTGCAAAGACTGGTATGCATAATGCTTTCACGTCTCTTTTCATTCTTTATTGTACAGCTACAGTGGAAATCGGGGAGAACAGGGGGTGCATGCTGAGACACTGGCTCGACTCAGCGAGGCAAGGGGTGTGTCTGCATCACAAATTACCCTGATTGTAGTAATTATTGTGATTCCATAGATCAGTATCAACTTCAGCAAACATACCTTAACTGTAACAACAAGCACGCATACTTTCTTCTGTAGCTGTTGGTGATTGTATTTGTCACGTGTAGTAGTATATTCAGAGTATGTGGATTCAGCTCTCACCAGTAACCAGTAGATTCACATTCGACAAGTATCATTTTTATAGATGAAATGCAGCAATATTGGCTTTAATGCCATGCTGTTAACTTACTCTCTAGTATCTGTGAAAGCATATTTGGAATGTGTGCATATTCCAAGGATTACTTGTAACAATTCACAAGCATTTTTTGGGATTGTGAAAGCTCTATAGCCAGTATAATAATAAAAGGATATTTATTGTAATAAAGAATGAGTGTGGCATATCATGGTTCTAATCATCTCTTTTGTTTTTTGTCTCACCTCACCCCTTATCTCACTTTTTTTTTTTTGGGTTACCTGGAATCACAATATTCTAATGCCATGCATTTCAGCCCAACCACTGCATCTCAGCCAGCCAACCCTTCACTGGCTGCTGGACCAATACCGAGCACCTGTGGGACTCAACACTGTCTCCACAACTCCTGCCCTACCTAGTCTGCCCTCATCAGGTAGCAGTGCCCCAGCTGGGGGTGCAGTGGTAACCTCTGTGAGTACTGGTGCAGGCAGTGATTATGTCACTCACCAGGAGCTGCCAGGGATGGTAGGTGATATAATAGAGAGTAGCCTTGGGGATCCTATCAGCTGAATGGATATAAGAGACTCCCACATCAAGTGATATCACAAGGAACTGAGGAAGGGAACAGTAATGACAGTCTGAAGGGTGATGACTAGATTCTCACTGTTTCCACACTTGACAGGCATGTGCCTCGGGCTCCTTACCTATCTCCAATCATGGTTTCCCCCAACCTTTTTGTGTCTATCACCATCCTTCTGTCTGTCTTATATGTTCTGTTTGTCTGCACCGACTTCCCCAGATACACTGTCTACCTGACCCTCGCATTCCTAGTTCCCTTCTCCAACATTCCTCTCTTTTTGAAACCAAAAAAAACTGTTCCATACATAGCTCTCCACTTTACATATGTGTTGTCTGGACACACTGGATTTGGTCCAATTGACTATACAGCATCATTGCATTATTGTCACCCATCCATGTTGTGGTGAAGAAGTGGATATCTATGTTTTCTAAATCCCTCCTACAAATGCCTGAATTTCTTCTTTGTTCTTCCCTCTGCCCCACCCCTATTTCATCACATTCCTCCATTCCTCTCAATCCCTTTTTCACACATTTAAAAAAATAAAATGACACACAATAAACATGATCAGAAATGACCCATAAAAAAAGCCTTCACTTTTTGTCCTATGTATTTGTGCAGAGTTTGGCATCAAGCACCAATGCTGAGTGGCAGTGAATGGCTGCTCATGTCCTGTGGCAAAACCTAGTAAGCTTTTGCCATCAATCACATTAGTCCAGTTATCTTTGTGCAAAGGTGCTTAAACATGCTGTGCTATAGGAATACAGAGTAAAGACAGAGTACAGGCACTACTCTGAAACAGTTACTCCAACAGTTCTTAGACTACTAGATGTAACAAAGTGCAACTTCCTATGTGGAATTTCTACATAAATCACTTGACTTGAATATTTTTTTTTGCCCATAGTATCAAGGGTTTGATTCCAATGCATTTCATATCATTTCTTAGTGTGAAATTATGTGTTTATGGTATGTTTAATCACCCACATCTTAACATTTGTCATAGTTATGAATTGTCATGGAGATATATTGAATAATGGCCAAAAAATATTTGAAGTGACATCCATCCCCACATCTATGAGATATTTCTCCAGCCTTGCTCTGCTTGTAATAAGCCTGTTGTCCCTCACCTAACCATTCTGTACCCATGAATCAGTATCTTCATGCTGCAGACCATGGCAGGTTAATAATGAGAACAGACCACAAACCTGCCCATCAGTGTTGCATTACACCAAACATTGTTATGTGTATGTCCATCTCTCCTTGTATGCACACCTCTTTACAGGTGTCATTCTATTAGCCTGAGGGATGTACAGGTCATCTCATGGTTTCTGCATAGTGACCTGACTCTGCTGATCGACAATACTAACATGTTACCTTGATTCAGTAGGTTATCAGTGCTCCTGTAGTGTTCAGGGTTTAAAAATCTGCTGTAGGATTCCCTTCGTGTCATGTTCATGTGATGATCAGATGTACAAATGTACATTTGTGTCTTGTCAAGGCTTATAACCCAGCAGTAGGGGATGATCTTAAGGACTGTTTCCAGAGGTCTCTTTCCTGTGTATCTGTTGTCTATCCATTTCTCTGCCCCTTCTCCTACGTAAGTATGATACATTGTATCTGTTGCCTGTCCATCTGTCTACCCCTTCTCCTACATAAGTATGATACATTGCATCTGTTGCCTGTCCATCTGTCTGCCTCCTCTCCTACATAAGTATGATACATTGTATCGGTTGCCTGTCTTTGTCTGCCTCGCAAATAAACTATAAGGTGGGCCACAATTAATATAACTGTCGAAAATAAATTCCCACATGGCACCATTATGTTTCAGATGTCCCACATCTTCAAACAGTTGTATATGGATGTATTAATTATTGCCACTCTATATATTCTCTTTCCTTATCTCATGCAATTCATGCTACAGAGCAGAACACACTCTAATTGAGAAGGCATGTCTTGCCAACATACCATTAGGATGTTCATGAATGTACCAGGACATTACTTCCTAATCCTCTACATTTCTGTGTTTGTCATCACTTCCTCTGTCTCATCAGAATATACTGTAGCATCTTTTTTAGGATGATGGATGAAATGTTCTTCTAATATGATATGCAGGCTGTCCTTGCTGTGAAGAAGCACAAACTTTTCAGGATATCCAGCCCTACACAAATCATTTCAGAAGTTGTATCACCCCTTGTAGTTTGTAGCAAGCTGTACACAAAATTAACTTCTGGTTTGCAGCGAGGCTTGCAAAACAGCTACTAGTTGTACACGTGCATTGAGGTGGGCATTACTGATACAATGTGTTTGAGACCCATACTTTAATGAAGTCACTGACAATCACTTTTACAGTCCTGATCACATTTACTTAGCTAATGACATCCTGACACCATTTGTAAAAAAAAGAAAGTCATCTGGATTTGAAGACTGGATCACCCGACCAGGAGGTCATTGTTCTTACTTCCTGTGCTGCCAAGAAAACTAGACAGCAAGTGAATTTTACACACTCAGTACTGTCCAGAGTGCTGACAGCTGCAAATCACCTCTGAGCCTCTTTGCGCAAAGGAAAGCATACTATATTATATTTTCACTGTTTTCCTTAAGCAGAGAAACACGTATGCTTGGCACTTAATGTCACACAAATGGGGAAGGCAAGACCAGCAGTTATGTATCTAAGAAAACTTTAGACCCAACATTGCAAAGATAGACTACAGCAGGCACATGATACTATATCTGCCAGCAATTTCTCCCATGACATATCCTGCAAGCCTGACACATGAAACATTCAAAACAAACAGATGTATTGTGCAGTTAACCCCAATCAGGTCAATTACTGTATGTCCCTATTTATTTATTTTATTTTATTTTTATTTTTATTTTACATTTGTTGACCGGGCTAGTCTAACTGGATACATATCCATTTTCAGTAGAGGCCCGGGGAGAAAAGCTCCACAAAACTTATAAGATATATGAAGAAACATATTAAGAAACATACGAGAATACATACATAGATACAAATACATACATGCATACAAGCATATAAAATAATAAAAAAACAGATCAAATCCGAGATACAAATAAAGAAAACTGACATTAGCAGAATGTTACATCCTTTAGGTAACAAATTTAAAAAAAAGCAGTTTTCGAAGTTAGTCATGGCTAATAGTAGTCATGACTAGGATGATAAGTCAATTAGTAATAAAGGTTAGTATTTAGTAAAAATGTAAGATAGTATTCGATACTGTGAGGTCAGAGAGTTAATCAGGATTGGCACAAGAACATAACCAGTGGTTAGTGAAGAAAAGTCTTAGGTTACTTTTAAATAGCTGAAGAGAGGTCTGAGCAGTTAGGTCAAAAAAAAAAAAAAAAAAATATGCCATCAAGTTCTCTTCAACTCTTAAATGTATTAACCCTACTTGTTTTTACAAACTATATTGTATGTATTTTTTTTATTTGTAATCTTTATTGCATTCTGTAACCTATATTGTATTATACTGTTCTTGGAGCTTTATTCTGTAACCTATATTGTATTATACTGTTCTTGGAGCTTTTCTCCCCGGGCCTCCACTGAAAATGGGCACTTCATGGCCCAGTGGACTTCCCCGGTAATTAAAGTGAAATAAATAAATAAATAAATAAATAAATAAATAAATAAATGTGGTAAAAGATTCCATATTTTACCCACAGAGTTAGAAAATAAAGAGTCACCAGCTGAGTTTTTTGATAGGGTAGTGAGGATCAATAATTTGTTTGAGGAGCGTAGATTCTTCAGGCTCTTATATGGCATTATGAGGTTGGAAAGAATTGGGGTGCTATTGGGTTGATGTAGGGCTTTGTGAGCTATAGTGAGTTGGTTAAATTGTAGTTGGTGGGGGAGTTCAAGCCAACCTAGTTGTTTAAGGTTCTGACAGTGATGAGTTATATAGGGAGAGTTTGTCGCAAATCTGGCTATGTTGTTATATGATTTAGAGAGTTTGTTGAGGTTATTTTTGGAAAGATTGGTAAATATGGGGGAAGCGTATAATAGGGTAGAGATTAAGTGAGTTGTGGCTATTGTGGTTCTGGCTTCTAGAGTAAGGAAAGGTTTGATTCTGTATAGGGATCCGAGTTTACTTTTAATAGTTTTAATAGTATTATTTATGTGTGTGTCAAAATTTAGTTGGTTATCAATAGTAATACCTAGGAGTTTAGTGGTGGAGTCTGGGGAAATGATGGTACCATCGCTGGATATGAGTGTGAAATGTAGAGGGGTGGAGAAGTGGGAGGGTGTGAAGAACAGAAGTTTGGTTTTTTTGGGGTTGAGGAGAAGACAGTGGTTAGAAAACCATTGTTCTAGTGTGCTAAAAGCTTTTTGTGTAAGAGTATGAAGTTCATTTTGGGATGTACCTGAACAGATGATAGTGGAGTCATCTGCGTATTGAATGCAGGTAGAGAGTGGGGTAGAAAGATGAAGGTCGTTTATGAAAATGGAAAACAGCAGAGGACCTAATATGGAACCTTGGGGGACACCTAGGGAGGTAGGAAGGAGGTCAGAAAGATGGTTTTGCCAGAGAACTGCCTGTTGTCTGTTTTCAAGGTAGGATGTAAACCAGTTCATGGCAGGAGTGTCAAGTGAGAGGGACTTCAGTAGGTGGAGGAGAAGTTGGTGATTAACCATGTTGAAGGCTTTTGATAGGTCGACAAAGAAAGCAGAGGAAAGATGATTTTTATTGCGATTATTGTTGATACAGTTAGTAAAGGATAACAAGGCTGTGGTGGTACTATGAAATGGTCAGAAGCCGTGCTGACAGTTTGCTAAGAGATTGTGGTGGAGTAGGTGGTTTAGTAGTTGTTTGTGGATACACTTCTCCATTATTTTAGCAAGAGGCAAGAGTAGGGCTATGGGGTGAAAGTTGGAGAACTCAATGGAGTTTTTGCACACACTTTGGCAGTGAACACCAGTGGACACTGCTATTTTACAAGTCTAAGTTGAATTCCTGAAATTGGAATCATGCGTGTGCTAACAATCTCAGAAGTGTGTGTGTGTGTGTGTGTGTGTGTGCGTGTGTGTGTGTGTGTGTGTGTGTGTGTGTGTGTGTGTGTGTGTGTGTGTGTGTGTGTGTGTGTGTGTGTGTGTGTGTGTGTGTGTGTGTGTGTGAAATGCCCCAGTTAAATATACTTGGTGGCTAGAATTACTCAGGCTCAAACCCTGTATCTTGGGTACAGGTAGGAAGAGCCTGAATTCCCTACCTACCACCACTTGTGAAAACTGTTGAGATTTGTGCCTCATATTTTTGTTCTGTTCTGTTTCTGCATAAAATCTGTAGTTTTCTGGATTTTTGTAACCAGTGAATGACAGGCATTTGAATTTCAGACTTCAATATTTTATTCTAACAATTTTCTAAGTTTATAAGATCAATATTTGAAAATTGTTTATAAGATCAATATTAGAAAAGTGTCCCTATTTTAGGGGTTGTATTACCCCATTATTGTCTTTGTCCAGGTTTTTTTGTGCTAAGACGTTGAGAGCTATGGTGAGAACTGAATTCACTAAATGATAGCCATTTAAGTTTCAGTCTTCCTGTCTTTCAAGAAACATCTGATTGGGCATAGTGGTATGTTGCTCTGACTGTAGTGTACAGGGTCCAGGGTTCAAGTCTTGAAAGTGAAATGCATGGTGGCAACACAACATTTTATTCTAGCAACTTTTCAAGATTATACAATCAGTGTTTAAAATGTGTCCCTGGTTTTTGTCCTTTTGTCCCACCAATAAATTTTGACTTTTTCTAAGAGGTTGAGAGCTATGGTGAGAACTGAATTCATTCATTCAATGATAGCCATTTAGGTTTCAGTCTTCCCATCTTTCAAGCAACAGCTAATTTGGCTTAGTGGTATGTTGCTCTGACTGTAGTGCACAGGGTCCTGGGGCCAAGACTTGGTAGTGAAACGTATGGTGGTAACAACATTTTAATCTAGCAACTTTCCAAGATTATACAAGCATTGTTTAGAATGTGTCCCTGGTTTCTGGGCTCCCCCCCCCACAATAAAGTTTGGCTTTTTCCAGATTTCTTGTGCTGCAAATTTAAGAGATACAGTTGAGTGGCAAGTGCATTTTACAAGGAGCTGAGAGCTTCAGGGGAAGAGAGGAGTCTGCTTACATTGTTAATAGCATAACAGGTTGAATACTTCTCCCACAACATTTAGATGCATTGCTAATACTGTACTGTGTTGTACTTTTAAATGGTGATGGATGCTGCAGTCCTGACAATGTCCTCTTTGGTGGAGATACCTAGTAACTATGAAACTATTATCAGTTTGCCATCCATTCCTATTGCAATATTACTAGCTTATTATTTTAATGTAACATAGGCAATCTATTCCTGAAGGGCAACAGGCACTTTATTTGTAGATGAAACAATGAAATGTAAAGTCGTTTGCTAGCAGCAACCTCTTCATTATTTACAGATCTCTTTAATGTGGAATTATTTAGATGACTTTTACTTCTGCAGAGATTGTACATATTTACTGATACTGGTGAATTGTAGAAATTTGAGTAGACTGTTATGATGGAAATTTTCTGAACTGGGCAGTTTTATCATTATTGGTGCATGCATTTTGTTTCATTGTTTACTGGAAAAATGTTCAAAACAATAAATTTAAAATGCCATCTAGCTTTAACAACTGTACTGTATTATAAAAGGAATATGTTATTGTCTTTCGGCTTTTCCCGGTTAGAGGTTGCCACAGCGGAACTCCGGTCCGCTAATGATTGGCAGTAGATTTTCCTGAACACCGAGGTGCCAGCTCGACATTCAACCTTCAACAAAGGCACACCCATTTACGCATGTCTTTCGAACGTCCACCCAACTGCGGGGAGGACATGCAGACTCCACACAGAAGGCACTCCCCACACTCCAGCCGAGAATCGAACGGGAGGACCTCTTGCTGTGAGGTAACAACGCTACCGCTGCACCATATAATTTAATACAATCAGGAAGGTGTTTATTGATTATCTGATCAGCTCAGGTATGCCCCTGCCAGTTCTTGGTTGGAAGTATTCGATTAGGAACCAGTTAAATCAACTGTCTACAAGCACAAACTTTTTTTGTTACTGAATATTTTCAAAGATTGAGTCTGAATGCTACTGAAAGTAATGAAGCCAAGCTGAAGCAATCACTTCTCTTAGATATTCATTTTTTTTTGGGGGGGGCACTTATTGTCCACACCTAGGCAGCTAAGTCTGTCATGTTGGATTTCTGTTGCACAATTCTCCTGGCTGAACTATACCTCTCAACTGTCCAGATTTTCGCAGAATGAATAGATTTTTGCTTCTTATTTTTGGTTTGTTTCTCATAAAATTTGTGGTTTCTGGCAAATCATTTAGGAATGAAGTCACTTAATAATGACAGACATTGAGTTTTAGACTTCACAGCCTTCAGAAAAATGCATGCTAAAGCAAAACCTGTTATTCTATCAACTAAGTTTATGCAAGAGCAGTTTTTAGCACTGTGCGTTTGTTCCCGCAATATATTTGGCCTTGTCCGGATTTCCTGGGTTAAGAGTTTGAGAGGTATGTGCAAATAAATCGATTTATAGAATTAGGTATATCCAAACCTCTCAACTGTCCCTGATTTTGGCTCAAAATGTTGCTCTTCCCCTAAGAATCCTACCACAAAATTGCAATTTTGGAAGAAACATGGCGTGTTTACAATTAATAAATAATTGTAATGATCAGAGTTACAGATTTCTTTTACTTTAGAAATGCATGTAGATTCTCTTATTTTGTCAGCTGCTCACCTTAACAGTACCAATATTTTAAAAAGTGTCCCTTCTTTGACAGGTTCCCAACTATATCGTGTGGCTATTTTATATTTTTACATCACATTTTAGTCCATTTTCACAACATTGTGGTTTTCTGGTAAATTAGTGACAAATCATTAAAGATTGAAGTTAGAAAATAATGACAGATATTTGAGTTTCATATTTCATACCCTTCAGAAAATCCATACTAATGCAACACCTACTGTTGCAATATCTTTCTAAGTTTATAAGAGCAATTTTTAAAATTTGTCCTTATTTTTGGGCCTTTGTCCCACTTCTTTTTATAGATTTCTTGATCTGATGTTGAGAGGTATGACAGATGTGTCAGGGCCATCACTGTCAGCCAGAGACATTTCAAATTGTGACATACCTGTACCCCACTTTCCCATGTAGTGACTCTGGATGTGTCCAAACAAGGCAAGGAGCAGTTATGCAGTGTAAGTGTGCAAAGTACCCCCCCCCCCCATCCAAGGAAGACACAAGTATACAGTGGCTTTTCATCTGTCCTTGATTTTGTAGAATGTTCTGGTTTTCTGTCATATTTTTATACTGCTGATTTATGCTTATTATTCAGAAAATGCATGTTGTTGCAGTGCCTGTTGCTCTGTGTTTAAGTAGCAATGCTTTAAGGACCATCAGGTAAGCTTGTCTGAGATTGTAAGATGCAAGTAAGCTTTAATAAGCATACTGTTAAAGAATTGTCAGCATTAAAAGCCTTTTCGCTGTTGCCATGCAGAGAACATTTACATAACTAGATAACGTAGAAGCCTTAGGTATTGAAATGCATATGACAGTATTTGTAATAAAGGACAATATTACAGTATTTTCAGAAGCTCATTACATTTGTTGGAGACTTGCAGTAATCTTTGCAGGCTTTGCCCATTAACTAAACAGAATGCCAGTCTATCATGTGTGGTCCATAACCTGTGCAGTAATCCTTTAAGCAGTTTATCTTGAGCTTCTTTCTTGTGTGCTGTTCATTTTTTACTTTGATCATGTTTTCCCCATGAAACAACTAGATAGTTGTTGTCAGGCAGCAGGTCTTTTTTAGAAAGAAACATTTTTACAAGTGGGGTAATCGGTATCACAGAGATTGCTACTTTCAGCATGTTACTTGGTAATTTTATAAAGCAGAATATAAATTATAATTAGAACTACAGTGCAAAGAGAAGTAATTTGAGCTGAGTGCTGCTTGTTTTTTTTATACTTGATTTCGACTGGCATTCCAGTAATGTAATTAAAAAGTAATTAATTTTTTCATGCCTCACAACCATTTTGTTTCCATCTAGATATTAAGTAAGCTGTTATGTAGCCAATGCATTGAAATATTTTTTTTTCTTCACCACTTCATTTTGTCTTCATTGGACTCTCATAATGACAGTTTGGCACCCAGGGCAGCGTATTTAATTAAAGTCCCAGTTTTTGTGGTTTTGAGCCTAGCCCTACCCCTTTTTAGTTGGCCACACCCCTTATGGTTTACCCCCACCCATTCAGCTGTCTCCTGCAGCCCCCCTTTAATTTGAAGTCACCAGCTACCACTGGGTGTATAGTATGTCTAACTCTGGTTACTGGGCTGTAATCCTCCATTACATGGAAATGCATTCATAAACACAAGAGAAGGTCAGTGACATATGACTGACTGAACACATACTTTCTGATATTTATGTGTGCCCTGAAACAATACACATGCAAATGATATATCAGTGCTTGGGCCAGGAGTGAACTTGTGTATGTGTGTGTCTATGAGTGGGGGGGGTATGTGTATAGTCAGGTGAGCATGAATCCAGGTCCTGCTGCCCTCATTCAAGTTGCATTGAGAACTTACTTTTTACACTGCTACATGACTCCACAGTCATTTCATACACCCCTCCCAACATCCTCTGCTCAGCATACACTGATGATGTCATCCTCTATAAAGTGTACGCTGACAGTATTAATTCAGACTTCTGTGATGGTGCTAGTATTAAGTGATGTGCTTTTGAGTCTTTGTGATTAGATAGGTAGGGGTTCTAATCTCTCAGCAGTCAGCTTCTGTGTGTGACTTCATTTGACTATCAGTCTGGAGACAAGTTTACACTGGGATGTGAGGCCACATATGTGTCACTCTTCCCAAACATCTTCTCAGCATACACTGATGATATCATCCTCTACAAAGTGCACTCTTGACACCTTTAAAAGCAGACATCTGCAGTGGCAATAGCATTAAGTACTGGGGTCTCAAGGTTGTGTGATTAAATAGGTAGAGTTTCTAATCTCACAGCATGAACTCATGTGTGTTTTCATTCAACTATCAGTCTGGCGACAATTTTACACCAGGATGTGAGCCCATAGTTATGTCAGATATTCCTTCCAACATCATCTTCTTGGCATACACTGATATCATTCACCTATAAAGTGAACTCTGAGAGTACTAAGGTCAGACATCTGTGGTGGTGCTAGTCTTATGTTGCATGGAATTCAGCTTGTATAACTAGACAGGTATGGTGTTCAAATCTGACCTCAGTCAACTTGTGTGTGGGGGTTGGTAGTATGATACAGTCATTATATGATGCTTTGAATTTCTTTTCCTCAGACTCCCACTTAGGAGAACCTGTTACATAGCACCCTGAATCCAACATCTGCTTTTTCCTTCTGTCCACATAACATTCTTTATGCGGGACACTGAGGATGTCATCATCTCAAGGATGCATGCTATTCCATGACCCTCTTCAAACCATCTCCAGACCACAGGATGTGCATTTGCTAATTCATAGGTTCATAGGTTCATACTAGGCTATCTGCCCTAGGGCATTTATAAGCCTAGCCAGAGTGGGTTTGGCTTCACCACCCATTCTAAATTAATTCTGCTATGCCCTTTTTTGAGGTTAGTATACTGTGCCTCTGTCTAACAGTGACACAGAAGTGATACCCGGGGTAAACCTATGATCTCCCATCCACTCATCAAGATTCCTCTTGAAGAGAGTCAATGAGGGACTCTGCCTAACTTGGACTGGGATTTTATTCCAGAGTGAAGGGAGCCTCTGGGTTATGAATCTGTCCCTCCAGCATGTCCTATTTATTTCAGTGCTGAGGTTCAAGTCTCTCGAGCACATAGCTTGATGGGATTTGGATTTTCTGAGGTGCAGCATGTCCATTAATTCCGGGTTGGACATGGCTTTATACGTCAGGCACAGATCGCCTCTGAGCAGGTGGTATGCCACTGAGTAGAGCTGGAGTTTCTTTAACCGGGCAGCATATGGCATCTGTTTGAGCCCTTTGATCCTCTTGGTGAGGTACTTTTGGGGTCTTTCCAGTTGCTGCAGGTGTCTGGTAAGGTACATCCCAAAAGGGGCATTGTACTCAATTATGGGCCTGATGAGGGATGAGTAAAGAGGCACAATGACCTCCCCTGATCTAGATGTGAATCCCTTCATGATTAGGTGGGCTATATGAAATGTTTTTCTAACCACTTTGGCAACGTGGTTGTCAAATGAGAGATTGCTATCAACTTTGGTCCCCAGGTCCTTAATTACTTCTTCTGTACCTATGTGGTAATTTGTGGGCACTTTGTTTTTGCCAAAGGGGATGACTATACACTTTTTGGCATTTAGCTTGAGGCCATGGCTCTGGCACCAGTTGTCTGTTTCTATGAGGCCCTTTTGGAGGATGCTTGTGGTGGCTGGAGAGTCGATAGTGGCGCCCAGTTTGCAGTCATCTGTGACCTTAGTCAGCCACAGTCCTTCTGTGTTGGCCTGTACCTCCAAGAAATATATACAGAACAAGAGAGGTCCCAGGACTGAGCCTTGTGGGACGTCACTTGTAACTGGTTTGGAGTCTGACATGGCTCCAGCAATTCTAACCATGTGGGTTCTGTCCTTGAGCCAGTTTGCAACCCATCTAGTGACATAGGGGTTTATATTTAAGCTGGTGAGTTTATCTATAATGCCCGAGTGGGGTATTGTATCGAAGGCTTTTGCGAGGTCTAGGTAGGCTGTGTGGACCACCTTCCCCTCGTCAATGGCCTTGGTGACTGTTTCAAAGAAATCAACCAGGTTTGAGCAGGATCTGCCCTTAACAAAGCCAAACTGGGTAGGATCCAGTGTCTGTAGGTCCCTAATATCTTTATTTATGAGGTCCATGATGATCCTTTCCATAGCTTTGCAGGCCAAGCTAGTCAGGCTTATGGGGCAATAGTTTCCAGGATCTGTTGAGGCACCACCTTTGTGGAGAGTGACCACTGTTGCTGTATGCCACTCTTTGGGTACATATCCTGTAGTAAGGCTGAGATTGAACAGTAGTTTTATATTTGGGTTTAGCTCTTCTTGGAGTTCATGTAGGACGCAGCCCGGGACATCGTCTGGTCCCATTGATGCTTTGTTTTTTGCTTTGAGAGGGTGGCTCTTACCTGAGCATCTGAGATGTCAGGGGGCAGCACTCTGCTGGGATAGATATTTGCCCTTTTGGTGGGGGGGAGTTTGCGCTAAACCTGTCAGCTAGAATGTTGGCAGTGTCTGTGGGTTTGGTGTATTTTTTGTCATTTTGGACTAATTCTGAGCATATCTGGGAATTTCCACCCAGGTTCCAAACATAACTAAAGAAAGCCTTGTGATTATCCTTAGTGTCCTGTGCAATTATTCTCTCGAAGCTGGCCTTAGACGATTTTATGAGTGCCCGTAGTTTTTGCTAATACTGATCAGAGATGCCTTCCCTTTTTGGGATTTTGCTCTATCATGTAGTAGCTTCCTCCTTCTATTGTATAGTTTGTTTATGGCTGGGGTCCACCAGGCAGGACGTCTGCCTTTGGAGGATTGGGTCTTGGTTTTATTTGGGATTGCATGATCCATGCATTCCTGAAGGTGTTCATAGAATGTGTTTATAAAGGATTCTGTGGTCTTGGCCATATTTTCTACAGGCCCGGTGGCTTTGAAGGATTCCACCTCGGTTTTGAGGAGTGTGAAATTTGATTTAGAGAAATTTTTCACTGTGGTTTTCTGGGCAGGGGGTGGGGTCGGGATGTGAATATCCAGTGAGATTAGTTTATGGTCTGATCTTACCAGTGAGGGGTACACTTCTGGTCTGGAGCACAGAGTCCTCCATGTTGGTGATGATCAGGTCCAGTATGTTTTCCTCTCTTGTGGGAGTGGTAACAAGTTGTTCCATAGCATTTGAGTTTATAAATTCTAGGAACCTTTGGGCTAGGGTGTTGGAGCTAGAGTAATGCTCCCAGTCTATGTTTGGGTAGTTGAAGTCGCCCAATATAATGGTGTTTGGAGAGACCTTCATATTTTCCAGTGTTCTCAGGAAGGCCGAGTGGGGTTCCTGGGTTTGGGAGGGTGGTCTGTAGCAGGCTATAAACTGGAAGGCAGTTTTACCCACTGTTAGTTGCACATGGATAGTCTCTGATGCTTCGTGCTGTGCCACCAACCTGGAGGTGTGGGTATCTTTGACGAATATTGATACTCCCCCTCCTGTTGTGGTTTGGTCCAAGTTTTGGGGCCGAAAAGCATGGTATGAGGTATAACCTGGTAGTGCTGGGGTGCTCTCGGGAGCCTTGAACCAGGTTTCTGTTACTGCACAGATATCAATGTTCTCCATGCTAAGGAGAGTTTCAAGTGCATGCATCTTGAGGTTTAGACTTCTGGCATTGAGTAGCATTACTCTTAGTTTCTTATCCCTTGTGATACCTATGGAGGTGGGTTTGTCTTTTGAGCCTTGCCTAAAAAGGCACTATGGTGGTAGCAAGAGCATTTGCCAATATCCGAAAGCCTAGGGGTGACAGGTGCAAGCCATCCCTAGCGAAGCATCGTGGCTTGTCGAGCATGTCATCCCAGGCTGACAGGCATTGATCCCCTTTGAATGATACCAATACTTAAGCCAATTGTTGAAATTGATCATCTTGTCTTCATATTGTGGCATCATTCTTGGTGAGGGTAAGATGCTACTCAAGGTCAGGGTCATACCGGCCTGGGCTATATGCTCAGAGAGCTCCTCTATGTCTCTTTTCATGTAGTCCAGGGAGGTACATCTCAGGTCATTCACACCAGCATGGACAATGACTGAGTCATATTTGTACTTGCCTTGGAGTGACCTGAGTGCTTGTGTTATGTGGCGGATCCTAGCACCCGACAGACAGCTCACCATGACCTTCTCCTTGTTCAGCCTGGTGAGCAGGACGTCAGTGTGCCTGATGATAGAGTCACCTATTACAAGTGTATCAGGTGTGTTGTTTAGCCTTAAGGGCTGTGACTGTTCGGCACACTGGCTTTGTGAGCTATGTGTTGCACGTGTTTTGTTCTGGGGTAGCGGTTGCTTGGGTGTCTGCTTTGGAGGTCTCTGCTGCTTAGGCAGATTTTTATTTAGAGCCTCCGAGTATGTTTTTGTGTGTTTATGTGTTTGGTTTGCTGTCGTGGTAGGTCTGTGTGAGACCGGAATTGTAGTGAGTGTGGTTTCCTTCTCCTCCTGACTGGTTACGCCAGTACTGAGTTGAGAGAGCTTAGCCTCTAGTTTGGCTATATGGTTGCATCTCTCACATGTTCTGGAATTTGTTGGGAGGAGGAGAGGGTTGTCTGTGTACATGAGGCAGTTGTAACATTGCCTCAAGCTTCCAGGACATACCTCTCAAACACTTACAGAAAAAAACCTGGACAAAGCCATGAATAATAAATGAATAAAAACCCAAAAATAGTGACAATTTTTAGTATTGCTCTTACAAACTTAGAAAGTTGATAGAGTAATGTTTTTGCATTAGTATGAATTCTATAAAAGATATGAAGTCTAAAATTAAATTTTCTGTCATTATTTTCTGACTTCAGTCCCCAATGATTTGCCAGAAAAACAGAATTTTTGAAGAAAGGGACTAAAAATGTACATCAAAATCTGGACATTTTTTAAAAAATCTGGACAATTGGGAGGTATAATCATGAGTGGTGCCTATGTCACATATGAACAGAGGCAGTCTGTCATAAAATCAAACATGTGCGCACATACCCACAGACCCCTACTATCTTCCCTCATCTAGATATAGTGATTTGAGTTTAAATGGTATAATAATGGTATAATAATGGCTAGGATTGTTAGCCTGTTAATGACATACGACCCTATGAACATTGCACTTATCAATGTTGTTGTCATCCACTTATGGTATGTTAAGGTGTGGATGTACTGTAGCCCTACAACAGTGTATTCCAGTCTGGTATTTGAGCTACTGTATTGATGGCCACTGCTACCATTTTGTTACATGTTCCTTCCATAACAGCTATGGTAATATGCCTCCTGAGCACTGTTGACATGGGATGATGGTATGTTTATGGTTGCCTTACTAAGGCATGTGTCCTTGTAGTGGTGTATATCAACATTCTACACAATTCTCATTCAACCATCATAATGACACCTGCAGTATGGTACAGGTGTGCATGTGTATACCTAGCATAGCAGAGGTGTGCATGTGTGTATATGTCATCTGGAAATGTTATCTGACATACAGCAATATTACATCATACTGAGTACATGGGCACACATGCCTTGTTCATCCACATGTCGTAATGCTGTTATATACAGAAACATATGAATTTTTTGATATTCACTTGCAACCTTGGCAAATTCATTGTTTGCACTATTGTGTTGCTGTTCACATGGATTATACTGGTGATCCCCAGCAGCATTGTATGACTGTCAGCATTTATATCACTAACTGTTCTTCTTGAACCAAATCCACCTCAGTTGTAATGTGTCCATATATGGTGTCAGGGCCCTCACATACACATTTCCACTGATAAACATAGGTATATGATGTACAACTGATGTAATGACGTGAAATAAGTAGATTTGTAAGACTGTGTTAACAGTTACTCTGTGTCACATATGATTTATATCCAAGGTTTTATTTGAAGGTGATATACAGCCTGAAGTCCAGTTATAATATATGTACAGCTGTGGTGTGATTGTACTGCATCATGAACATACCATACATCACATCAGTATTACCACTTGATAGTTTGCATAGACACATATGGATGTATGTCAGGATTTCATGGCAGTATAATGTTTTCACTGGGAATGTCAGGGGGGGGACAGTGATCTTGTGGCACGTGTTGAGGTTTGACATGTGCTTATAGAGCGTAATCCATGTATTGTTTGGTATGTGTACAATATTACATTGACAGCTTCATCTATCATTGACACTTGACTTTGCACTGCTGTAGCATAGCTAATACATTTCCATCAGTCTCACATACTGCTGTACCATTCATTATAACAGATCACTTCTTAATTCACATATCTGTTGCAGATGCCTCAGATATTATCCATGCTATTACATATGGAAGATGCATGCAATACCCAGCTATGTGTAGGGAATCCACTCATAATAATGTGGTGTTTGTATGTGTTGTTATCCCTTTGGCCAGTACCTGTATCAGACAGGGATGCTTTAATAAAGCATATCACATTTGGTACAGTGAGCTCCCACATAGCTGGTAGGCTGTAAAGAACTATTATCTGGTATACATAGCCATTAGGATTTGACAGTACAGACTTCCCTTTCAAGGTGCTCTACTAGATACTTGTATAATACATATTTCTTTATTGCACCTAGCAAATACACAGCTCAGTGACAACACTGATGGCATGGGTTTGATTCTTGCAGTTAGGGATTCTGGCTTATGTGTCATACAAACCTCTCAACTGGCCAGGATTGCCTCTGATTTCAACTCCAAGTTTAATACTGACCATTTAACTCCTCCAAAAAGTGTCCTCTCCAGTGGGAATTTCAGTGATTTTTATATCACGACTGTTCACTGCCATTGACATCTAATCTTGTGTGACCATCACAAATATACTGTCATGTGTATTGATATAATATAATCGGTGTGTGTTGATATCATAATATAATCATGCAGGAGGTGTAAACAGCAGTATGTGCTGTGCTGTCTACATGTGTGCATAATATTATGCTACTGACTTGTCTTGGGAGTGTACATACATTGATATATCTTATCTTGGAGACATTTACATATTTATAATGCCTTATTCCTCTATATTCATTCTTGTTATTCATGTCTGTGCCCATTTTCATCAGCACACGTTCCCTGCCCAGTGTAACTTTCCTTGTAGTTGCCCTTGCCATTTACCCTCCTCCATTATTTCATTCTGCAAATAATTGTTTTAGTGTGCATTCCACTCAGTACACTTTTCTTTACTGTGGTATTAACACTGCTACTGCTGTATTTCTCCCCTGGTAGTCATTGTGGCTGTCTGAGTGATTTTGTTGTGCATGTTTGCCCATAGCCAAGCTTGAATGCTTCTTCTTTCTGTTCTCATGCTATTCTGTATGGATTCCTGCTTGGCAACACTGTTGCAGGCCACAAAACTGTGTTTATATATGTGTGAGCACAATATGCAGCATGAATACGCTATTAGCACTGCTGCTTACCGCGCTAACACATAAACTCTGTGAAGGCTTGGTGTGAAACCTACATGGAGTTTATTGAATTCTCAGGTCTGTGAAGCATGCTTGTGATGGGCAGGGGGGTAGTGACATCTTCCTTACCTGAATCGGTCATAACTGAAGTGCCCCAGGCTGTACTTGATCTGAATAAAGAGACAAAAAAAAAAGACTATTATAAATAATTGAATGCAATAGCTTCTATTTTACAGTACCAGATGGAATCACTATTATTGTCAGTATTATTTCTTAATAATGTGAGTAATGCAAAATTATTTTCCAAAATATTAATTTATCAAATACGCTGTTATATGTGCAGCCAGGTGTCATTTTACTATGTCGGTGCAGGATTTTCATATTTTTTTAAATAAAATGCACTACTTAGCAGTGTAATAGTAATGTGTACATTTTGCATATTTATTAATTTTATACATTCATTTTTTTATTAGCTATTTTTTGGGGGTATTACTTATAGGAAGACCCGCCTCCTTTGAAAGCGGAGATGGTTCATTTTAATTCATTTTAATATCATCCTGTGTTAAAAAAGAGGAAAAAGGAGACATTAAGGTTAATAGAAATCGTTGCATCTGTATGTATAGTCAGCACTCTCAGCTGCGCTGTTAAACATCAATTTTCCCTGAATCAGAGGTGTATGGATTGGTGTTAAACATCAATTTTCCCTGAATCAGAGGTGTATGGATGAGTGCAGGAAGAATTGGGGTTTCTGATCAGTTGTCACATCCAATTTGCCTTAAACCGCGGTTGTCAAACATGTTTCCCTCTGACTTCACTGAAAGTGTAAATATTACAGCAAGGACAATTATATGAATTTTCTTCTCTCACTTCCACTCAGCTAGCAAAAGAAATTAAGTGCAGTGTTAATGTTATTTAAAACCTTTAAAAAAAACAAATCCATTACAGATGAAATAGAATAGAATAGTTGCATACACTTCACAGCTTCTGCAGAGGGTACTAAAAAGATCACCATGTTCTTCAATGGGAGAAGGGGTAAGGAAATTATTAAACAACTTATCGGTCAAGAATGTTCCTGCTATGGCAACTTTTCAGTTTGTCCATTTCACCAAGGTTACATTTGGGCAGACGTGACTCTGGCTGAAATAAGTGGGTAGCATTATCAATAAACAGTCATTTGCCTATAATATATGAATGCTGTATTACTGGTCTGCTCTACTGAACTTCTGTCACAGACACTGGTCAAGCTAGTCTAGGTGCCACCTCTGCAGGTCGTCATACTGGTGCCTGCATTGCTAACCAGATCTTGTGACACAAGTCAAATCATTTCAGTCATCCTCAAGACTGATTCAAATATCTATTTTTATAAATGCACCTGCCATCACGTCCGATTAGTATGGTATGACACTGCCTACAGGTAGAGGAAGATTTATTTTCCAAGAGGTACTAGCTTCGAATTTACACAGAAGTTATTTCCATAACCAGTTTAAAGAAATAATGATGTTTAAAGTATGAAAATGAGGCTCAGAGGGTTTGAACCACACCCACTGCAATGTGACATCAGCATTAAAAACAGCTAGCAATCTGTGCGTATATCCGCTTTGCATCTGAAAGCGTGTGCATAAGTAGTGTCGGTGCATGTACATGAGCTTATTGCTGCTCATTCATGGTGATACAAAATTACTTGCAATGTTTGCTACCCTTTCACATGTTTATACTAATATAATTCATAGAGCTATGTGCTGACAAAGCCCATTTAGATAGGAACTTTCTGAAACTTTCTGAATGTCTCCATTTTGTGCTCCACTGTTTACCATGGTTCTATTAAGACTGTTGGATGAGCAAAATTAAAGCCAACAGTTTAAAATAGATACAGGTAAAATCATAATCAGAGACTAGGTTCATAATATTGCTGTTTACTGAAAAGTCTTCCAGAGTAGCTTCTAAGAAACTGGTAAGGAGAAACTCTGTTGTTGAAATGGTCTAACCTTAACGTGTACTGACATTAGTGTCTACAGGTCACTGTTTTGTATGTTAGACTTAGAAATTAAACCATTACTTCTTGCAGTTTCCAAGTTGCATACCTAATTATTACATTTCATGACATGAACCATCAGTAATCAAGTATGACCTATTTTACCCCCCCACACACACACACAACTTTACCAGCCTGCACTGCAATCACACACTTTCTGATGTCCCTCTTAGGAGAACAAAATTATTTAAAAAAGTAATAAAATAAAGCGAAACAATTTACAACATTGGAAATGGGAGAACATGACAAATATCTGCTGCCTAATTCCTTCTTCTATTTGTTAATGTTAGTACTGCTCATAAAAGACATTTGCAGTTCTGCTTTAATTCATTCATGGCTGAGATGAATCACTAGTTGCCAAAAGTGATATTTTTAGGGAAATCATGTTACAGCATTAGGGAGCTAGGCACAGGAGAGATAACTTTAATAGTGAGAAAAAAACATATCCTCATAAATACATTTAAGACATATAGAAAGCACTTTTTTCAGAAAAGAGGGGTCCAAGTCAGGCAGAGACAGCTGAGGTGTGGAATCAAGTATTGGCTGACATGAATACAATAGAGGGAAGTAATTGTACCTTAGCACAGTATGGAAAGAGAGCTAATGATACAGTGTCCCTGTGCCAGGAGTAAGACAAGGCAGAATGCAATTGCAAGTAGTACCACAGGTGGTGGGGTTTCCCAACATCCAAAATTTAACACCTGAAAAAGTGTACCTGTTGTTCCTATGAGGATATAACTATTACACAGATGATGAGAGCACTGTGTTCATTGCAGGTAGCACAGGTACTAGTGGCCTGGAAGGATACCAGCAGTTTGGTACACCAACCTCCATACACAGGTGGTACAGAAGGTCAGTGCTGTCATGCAGTATATTGTATTAGGGCAGGGCATATCCACATTCATGTAGTGAATGACTGCATATAAGTTTAAAATATTTCTTCACCATATACTCCATTATTTACAACAACAGCATTACAGGAACAGACAGAACATGGTTCATATGCACTTCATTAACTGCAACCTGTATTAGAATTTAAAATACTTTACACAGAATGCTTCATTCAAATACATATTGCATAAGTTCATAGGGGAATACTATAGTAATGACCACTGGGGCCTTTATAAGCCAAGCAATGCAACCCAAGTGTGACCCACAAGTTTTATGTTTTAGATATTTATATAGGGGAAGATTTTTGGTTTTGACATGAATTACTAACATCTGTCTACTCCTTCTATTACATAAGTATGATACATTGTATCTGTTGCCTACCCATCTGCCTACCCCTTCTCCTACACAAGTATGATACATTGTATCTGTTACCTACCCATCTGCCTACCCTTTCTCCTACATAAGTATGATACATTGTATCTGTTGACTTTCCATCTGCCTACCCCTCTGTCCTTCAGGGATGTAGAAACCAAGTCAGGGGTGAATTTCTGATTCCCCGTTCACTGGTTCAGGTTACATTTAAATAGGGTTAGGGAGGGACTTTGCTAGACATGGATGAGGAGCCTGTTCCAGAGAATTGGAGTTTCCTGAGCTACATTTTTGTCTCCCCAACATGTTCTGTTTATGTCACAAGCAAAATGTATGAACTAGGATCTAATAAGTCCGATGCCGTTTATTTTCCAAATGTGCAAACGGTTCATTATTGCAGGGTCCAAGGATGCCTTGTACGCCAGGCATAGGTTACTTCTCATTAGTCTCTATAAGACTGAATATAACGATATAGGTGTGAAGTAGTCTCTATAAGACTGAATATAGCGATATAACTGTGAGGAGATGTACGCCAGGCATAGGTTACTTCTCAGTAGTCTCTATAAGACTGAATATAGAGATATAACTGTGAGGAGATCAGTACAGGATATTCTATTTATGCCATGTACTCTTTTTGTAAGAAACCCTTGCAGATGTTCCAGTTGCTTCAAGTGTCAGATCAGGTACATACCAAAGGGGGCATTATACTCTCTGATGGGTCTGATGAGGGCCAAGTACAGTGATATGATGACCTTCCCAGACCTAGATCTATGCACTTACCTATAAGATGAGCAACACAGAAGGAGTTTTAACACATGTTGATCTAAGGCCAGGTTACTATCCGCATGAGTTACAAGATCCATGACTAGTGAATCAACTCTTTGGGATGTTTTATTAATGATGTAGTTACCCAGGGTGGCTGACTTCCCAAAAAGTACTATACTGTATGTCTTATCATTCAGTTTTAAGCCTTGAATTTGATGCCAGTCATTTGTCTGTGTTAGACCTTCCTGTAGGGTGTTTTCATCTTGGGGAGATGACTGCTCCCAGCTTGCAATCATCTGTGAACTTGGTGAGCCACAGGCCTTTGACATTGGCATTTACCTCCAAGAAGTAGATGCCAAAGAGGAGTTGGTCCAGTATGGTGCCCTGAGATACTGTACTGGTGACTGACCTCTTTGTTGAGGTGCTCTCACTGGTCCTTACCTCCTGGGTCCTATCCATGAGCCAGTTTTTTTTTTTTTTTTTTTTTTTAACTTTCTTGGGTGGCGTAAGCCAGGGAACCTTGTTGGCTAGGCTTACGTAGGCCCTTGGGCCGATAGCCTATTACCTACTTATGAACCTATGAAGTTGGCTATCCAGGCCATTATAAAGGGGATTATGCCTAGTTCTATAAATTTGTTGAAGTGCCCGAGTGAGGTATTGTATCAAATGCCTTAGCCAGATCAAGGTAGCCAGTATGCACCTCTTTACCCTTGTCAGTTGCCTTGATGCACTTTTCAAGGAAGTCTGCCTGGTTTGGTAGGCATGACCTTCCTTTGACAAAGCTAAACAGAGATGGATCTATTGGCTGGAGGTCTCCTCTGCCTTTGTTAATCATTTTCATTATAATTATTTGCATGACATTGCAAATAAGACTAGTAAGACTAATAGATCTGTAGTTTCCTGGATCTGCTGATGGTCATCCTTTATGAAGGGGGGGTGACCACCACAGTCCTTCATTGTGAGGAGATGCCATTTCTGACATAGACACCATTCTGTGATTTGCCATGGTATAACTCCTTCACCCTGTTACATTTCTGTCAGCCATAATCAATCAGTGATGCAGACTGGCACACATAGTGTATCATAGGAAATTGCCAATACCAGAAACGCGGGGGGGGGGGTGCTGGAATCATAGCTCTATACCTCTTTCTTGTAGACAGTCTGAACCTATACAGGAAGATATAATATCATAAGTTCCATTACTCACTGTGCAGCCTGCACACAGGGCTGCCAGGCAACGATATCGATCACAGCTGTCTCCAAAGGTAGCAGCAGCTGATGTGTGTACTTCAAGCACAGGATGCAGTCACCGAGACTTAGGTAGAGATGGTTAGAGTGCTCCATGCTATCCCGGAGGAACTTTACCTGTATGTTGGAAAGCTCGTGGCCAGGGACAATGCCATGATATCCTTCATGAGGGTCATAGTTGCTTCCATGTCTACCTCTATCCCCCCACTGCTGAAAACTTACCAGACACACATTGCTGACAGTGCTAGATGTAGCAGAGGGAGGGTCTACTCAATCTGCAAACACTGAAAATCTGGACAGCTAATTAGGATGAAATCTGTATACCTAATAATATAACTCCTTCAACTTCAAAATGAATTGTGAGATATCACCAATCAAAAACACAAGTTTAAAAAGATAAAAAAAACAGAAGTGACAAAATGGCACAACTATAACCAGAATATTCATACCATTAATGCAGAGGGAGAACGTGCAATGACAATGCTTCTGTCCACGTGCATGCTATTTCAGATGTCTGACACTGCATTACTGCTTTGACATATTTTTCCTTCTCGGAAGGGAAAAGCTCTGTAAATTGAATGCCTGCAAACTGCTTGAAGTTATATAAGAAACTAACAATATCAAGTCCAAATGTTATTTTTAATTGCAGACTGCTGCAACCTTATTTTAATGTAAAATACTTTGTTAAATTACAACAACTAAATTCAGAACCTAACTGTGGAACAGTACATATGTGACAGGAGCTATTTTGGACAACTGTACTGCCAATATAACATTACAAATTCCTCAGTGTACAAAACCCACAGAATGAAGATATTTGACTCTCTGCTGTATATTTGCCCTACAGCACATTGATTCTAATGGCCCATTAGTTATTCCATACCAGATTATAACACCAGTGAGAATCTGTGCAAAAACAAGGATAGAGTATAGTAATAACAGCTTGTCAGGGGCAACTGATTTGCCATCTAACTTGAATGCCTCTATTTTTTCAGTTCGGTTCTTGTGCTGTCAGAAAATATCTGTGATACTGATTGCACTGTTACCTCACAGCTCCTATGGCTTCTGTTCCTTTCCTGTCTGGGGTGCCTTCTGTCTTATGTGTCAACATATCCTCCATCTGTATGCATGAATTCCAAAGACCTGCCATCAGGTGAATTGTTGATGCTCTGCATTTGCATAGAGGTATGCTTATAGTAGATGGAGCAGGTACGTGTCCTCATCCTGAAAAGGACATGTCTTATACTGCATCTACTAGATTGAATACATTCCAGCTTGTCCAGGACTCTCAATAAACTTGGACTCTGAGACTGGAAAATGAAGGAATCAATCAACTAGTCAATCAATCAGTCGATAAATGAATGAATGAATGACTTTCCTAACCGCATCTACACATATTGCAGTTACTCAGTGTGTGACATTATCAAAATAAAAATACTACTGTACTTCTCTGCGTGTACAGTTCACATATACCGATTAACTAATGGAGAGCCATTAATAAAGTGATGACCTTTCCAGCTCGCCTTGTGTGATGACTGCACTGCCCTAAGAACTGACCACATCATTGGCACATGTATGCCAGGCATAGGTTACTTCTCAGTAGTCTCTATAAGACTGAATATAGCGATATAACTGTGAGGAGATCAGTATAGGATATTCTATTTATGCCATGTACTCTTTTTGTAAGAAACCCTTGCAGATGTTCCAGTTGCTTCAAGTGTCAGATCAGGTACATACCAAAGGGAGCATTATACTCTCTGATGGGTCTGATGAGGGCCAAATACAGTGGTATGATGACCTTCCCAGACCTAGATCTATGCACTTACCTGTAAGATGAGCAACACAGAAGGAGTTTTAACACATGTTGATCTAAGGCCAGGTTACTATCCACATGAGTTACAAGATCCATGACTAGTGAATCAACTCTTTGGGATGTTTTATTGTTGATGTAGTTACCCAGGGTGGCTGACTTCCCAAAAAGTACTATACTGTATGTCTTAGCATTCAGTTTTAAGCCTTGAATTTGATGCCAGTCATTTGTCTGTGTTAGACCTTCCTGTAGGGTGTTTTCATCTTGGGGAGATGACTGCTCCCAGCTTGCAATCATCTGTGAACTTGGTGAGCCACAGGCCTTTGACATTGGCATTTACCTCCAAGAAGTAGATGCCAAAGAGGAGTTGGTCCAATATGGTGCCCTGAGATACTGTACTGGTGACTGACCTCTTTGTTGAGGTGCTCTCACTGGTCCTTACCTCCTGGGTCCTATCCATGAGCCAGTTTTTTTTTTTTTAACTTTCTTGGGTGGCGTAAGCCAGGGAACCTTGTTGGCTAGGCTTACGTAGGCCCTTGGGCCGATAGCCTATTACCTACTTATGAACCTATGAAGTTGGCTATCCAGGCCATTATAAAGGGGATTATGCCTAGTTCTATAAATTTGTTGAAGTGCCCGAGTGAGGTATTGTATCAAATGCCTTAGCCAGATCAAGGTAGCCAGTATGCACCTCTTTACCCTTGTCAGTTGCCTTGATGCACTTTTCAAGGAAGTCTGCCTGGTTTGGTAGGCATGACCTTCCTTTGACAAAGCTAAACAGAGATGGATCTATTGGCTGGAGGTCTCCTCTGCCTTTGTTAATCATTTTCATTATAATTATTGGCATGACATTGCAAATAAGACTAGTAAGACTAATAGATCTGTAGTTTCCTGGATCTGCTGATGGTCACCCTTTATGAAGGGGGGGTGACCACCACAGTCCTTCATTGTGAGGAGATGCCATTTCTGACATAGACACCATTCTGTGATTTGCCATGGTATAACTCCTTCACCCTGTTACATTTCTGTCAGCCATAATCAATCAGTGATGCAGACTGGCACACATAGTGTATCATAGGAAATTGCCAATACCAGAAACGCGGGGGGGGGGGCTGGAATCATAGCTCTATACCTCTTTCTTGTAGACAGTCTGAACCTATACAGGAAGATATAATATCATAAGTTCCATTACTCACTGTGCAGCCTGCACACAGGGCTGCCAGGCAACGATATCGATCACAGCTGTCTCCAAAGGTCAAAGGTAGCAGCAGCTGATGTGTGTACTTCAAGCACAGGACGCAGTCACCAAGACTTAGATAGAGATGGTTAGAGTGCTCCATGCTATCCCGGAGGAACTTTACCTGTATGTTGGAAAGCTCATGGCCAGGGACAATGCCTTGATATCCTTCATGAGGGTCATAGTTGCTTCCATGTCTACCTCTATCTCCCCACTGCTGAAAACTTACCAGACACACATTGCTGACAGTGCTAGATGTAGCAGAGGGAGGGTCTACTCAATCTGCAAACACTGAAAATCTCGACAGCTAATTAGGATGAAATCTGTATACCTAATAATATAACTCCTTCAACTTCAAAATGAATTGTGAGATATTACCAATCAAAAACACAAGTTTAAAAAGATAAAAAAAACAGAAGTGACAAAATGACACAACTATAACCAGAATATTCATACCATTAATGCAGAGGGAGAACGTGCAATGACAATGCTTCTGTCTACGTGCATGCTATTTCAGATGTCTGACACTGCATTACTGCTTTGACATATTTTTCCTTCTCGGAAGGGAAAAGCTCTGTAAATTGTATGCCTGCAAACTACTTGAAGTTATATAAGAAACTAACAATATCAAGTCCAAATGTTATTTTTAATTGCAGACTGCTGCAACCTTATTTTAATGTAAAATACTTTATTAAATTACAACTAAATTCAGAACCTAACTGTGGAGCAGTACATATGAGACAGGAGCTATTCTTGGACAGCGGTACTGCCAATATAACATTACAAATTCCTCAGTGTACAAAACCCACAGAATGAAGATATTTGACTCTCTGCTGTATATTTGCCCTACAGCACATTGATTCTAATGGCCCATTAGTTATTCCATACCAGATTATAACAACAGTGAGAATCTGTGCAAAAACAAGGACAGAGTATAGTAATAACAGCTTGTCAGGGGCAACTGATTTGCCATCTAACTTGAATGCCTCTATTTTTTCAGTTTGGTTCTTGTGCTGTCAGAAAATATCTGTGATACTGATTGCACTGTTACCTCACAGCTCCTATGGCCTCTGTTCCTTTCATGTCTGGGGTGCCTTCTGTCTTATGTGTCAGCATATCCTCCATCTGTATGCATGAATTCCAAGACCTGCCATCAGGTGAATTGTTGATGCTCTGCATTTGCATAGAGGTATGCTTATAGTAGATGGAGCAGGTACGTGTCCTCATCCTGAAATGGACATGTCTTATACTACATCTACTAGATGGAATACATTCCAGCTTGTCCAGGACTCTCAATAAACTTGGACTCTGAGACTGGAAAATGAAGGAATCAATCAGTCTATAAATGAATGAATGAATGAATGACTTTCCTAACCGCATCTACACATATTGCAGTTACTTAGTGTGTGACGTTATCAAAATAAAAATTCTGCTGTACTTCTCTGCGTGTACAGTTCACATATGCCGATTAACTAATGGAGAGCCATTAATAAAGTGATGACCTTTCCAGCTCACCTTGTGTGATGACTGCACTGTCCTAAGAACTGACCACATCATTGGCACATGTATTATCACTGCTGCCACATTGGTAGCCTCAGAGGTTGAACATATATGATTGTCTATTGACAGTACTCATACCTGGTTGAAAGACAGTTCCAAAAGACACTTCACCTGCCTCTGAGCCCTTCTCACTGTCTGAAGACTACTCATTTCTGGCCTTTAATGCAGCCATTGTCAATGCTACAAACCAGAAACCTTCACTGCTGCCTTTAAAAACACTTCTTCCCTGGTGTAATATTATGTCTCCAGCACATGTGCTCAGGGAACATAAAGAAATAGCAGAAAAGGATGCCATGAAGTTATCCGTTAGAACTAAGTCACATTATGTGCACAGTAGTACTATCAAGGCAAACAGAATTTTTTTTTTATTTCTCTTCAGACTATCTACTTTCAGCAAAAAACAGTTGACATATCAGGATAAGTGAGATGTGTTGAACACATATACTTCCTCAGGCTGCCTTAATATTAAAATGTCTTTCCCTCTATATCTATCAGTTTTCCTGTGAGATTAGTGGTTATTGGTAACTGTCAAAGTGCCTCTTTTAAGTACAGTTGCCTTATGTGTCTGACACTGGATGTAAAATCTCAATAAACATTTTGCTTATGCCAAAGGAGTATTTTGAATATGTAAATAGAAGTTAATTGTCTTTCCAAAAAGTTACTTTAATGTTATGACTGCCTCTTTTCACTCAAGAGGCCTGGCGTTTTTAGTGTTATAGTGTACCAAGTTGCCCAAGTTATTAATGTTGCAGTTTGTTTTGTTGTTTTGTGTCTTGATTTAAACTGTTCTCCTGTACAATCCAGTGACAAATAAATTAAAAATACTAATTCAGATTGACCTGAACTGTCAACATTGCAACTCCTGCAACTCTGTTTTCTCTCACCACACTTAGGTACAAAATGCATGAATTATATCAATTTAAAATAAAAAAACAATAGTAAATAAATCCTCCTCTCAACTTTTTTGTCTTTTCTACTGCTTCTCTGTTTCATGTTTCTGCAACCCACTCCTATGACACATCGGATGGTCACACAGAAAGTGAAGTAAAACATACCAGCAGGACAGCCACGGCAATAAAATCCACTAATAAAAACGCAAACCATAAAACTAATAAATAACAACAAGCGCTTTTGCGTATGTAATACACTTCTTCAGGTCTTTTAAAAAACTAAATCACATCAACATTTAAATACAAGTTAGTAACCAATCAATAGAATAATACAACTGAATTGAATCATTAGATAGCTATCTGTCTTAAAGATACAGTTTCACTATGTCTAAGGATTCTTTAATCTACTTCCTTTCAAAACAAGCTTAATGCTAACACTACTGTTAGCTCCTGGATACCTATGTGCCTGTAATCTTAAAATCCACTTTAGTTCTACTTGTTCCAGGTGGTTGTTAGTATTACCTCCCCTTACACTAGTGTGAACAGGCTGTAAAACTCTAAAAGAAAAGTGATGTTCTGGACATACAACAGTGTGCTTAGCTAAAACATTTTTCACATTTCTATTACGTATATCATACAGATGTTTGCTAATATGCTTCCTCAATTTCTGGGTGGTCTTACCTACGTAAAAACAAGTACTAAAATCACATGTAGCTAAATAAATTAAATTATTGGTATTGCAGTCTGCATAAAACCTTGGTTCAAAGACAAAATATGTATTAGGACAATTAAATGCTTGGTTCCTGCTTAACATTTTGCAAAAACTGCAATTCCTACATAGATACGTACCTAGTCTCTTCCCTGTAGTCTGTATTCTCTTGGTGTCATTACATAAGAGCTTTTTCAAATTCACATTATTCCTAAATGAGAAATGTGGAATCTCACCTACAACCCTCGCTGTGGGATTATCAGTGGTCAGTAAAGACCAGTATTTATGGATGACGTCCCTCACCACATTATTACTACTGGTCTAGTTAGTAATAAAAGAAAACTGATGTTTCTTATTTCTATTTTTATTCAATTGAGCTGCGGTGTGTTGTCCGGTATTCACTGCATCAACAGAATCCACATTATGTTGACTACGGGATATTTCTTTGCCTATCTTTTGAAAAACATGTTTCTTACATCCCCTGTCTTCAGACAATAGTCTCATTCTGTCCATTTCATTATCCAGTGTGTCACCCCCTTCACAAACCCTTTGCACTCTCAAAAGTGACTTTTTACAATATTGGGAAAAATGTGTTGGGGGTGCATACTATCATAGGGTCATAGGTTCATAGGTTGGTACTAGGCTATCGGCCCTAGGGCCTATACAAGCCTAGCCAAAACAATTCCCTGGCTATTTCTTCCAACAATATTTACTTCCCTATCCCTAGTCCTATCGTGTAAGAGTATTTTATCTAGTTCAATACAACAAACACTAATTTAGAGAGTTCTAAATGGTCTGTGGTGTTACACCTATTAAGTTTCTAGGAAGATGTTCTGAAAAATGTAATTATTTGAGTACACTGAATATGCCTAGCTACACCTTTGCTTCTGAAAATGCCATAGGTATTCCTTTGTAGTTTCAGTAATAATGGAGAACACTGGACCATACGTAAATGTAAATCCAGAATACCAAGTGACCAGTGTTCTCTGTTATCACCTGAAACTGTTTACTTCCACTAAATATGATAAAAGTAAAACGCTTTTCATTATTGCTGAGCATATCTCTCGGCTGTCCCTGACATTAATTCATAGGTTCATAGGTTCATAGGTAGGTACTAGGCTATTGGACCTAGGGCCTATATAAGCCTAGCCAAATGGTACCCTGGCTTTTGCCAACCAAGAAAATTATTTTCCTGTGCCCCTATCAAGCAGAGCCACAGAAGTGATCCCCAGGGTGAATTTCCTATCTCCCATCCAGTCATCAAGATTTTTCTTGAAGAGTGCTAATGAAGAGCTTTGTTTGATATAGACAGGTAGTTTGTTCCAGAGTATGGGAAGTCTCTGGGACAGGAATCTATCCCTCCAGCATGTTCCATTTATTGTGGTGACAAGGTTTAGGTCCCTAGAGCATGTAGCTTGGAAGGATTGGGATTTCTTTATGTGGAGCATGTCCAATAGCTCTGGGATTGACATAGCTTTGCATGTTAGGCAGAGATCGCCTCTGAGTAGGCGATATGCGACAGAGTAAAGCTCGAGTTTTTTGAGACGGTCTGCATAGAGCATCTGTTTGAGGTATTTCTGTGGCCTTTCCAGTTGTTGTAGAGGTCTTGTGAGGTACATACCAAAAGGGGCATTATAGTCTATAATGAGTCGAATGAGTGATGAGTAGATGGGAACAATGATCTCTTTTTTCCTGGATGAGAAACCTTTTGTGATGAGGTGTGCCATGTAGAAGGATTTCCTGACTACTGTGGCGATGTGATTATCAAAGGAGAGACTACTGCCCACCTGTGTCCCAAGGTCTCTTATCACACTTTCGGTGTTAAGTAGACTACTGCCTATGTGGTAGTTCATGGGTACAGAGTTTTTACCAAAAGGGATGGCAATGAACTTTTTGGCATTGAAATTGAGGCCATGGCTTTGACACCAGGCATCTGTCTCAGGGAGTCCCTTTTGTAGGATGTCCACACCGTTAGGAGTTTTGATTATGGCTCCTAGCTTGCAGTCATCTGTGAACTTTGTTAGCCAAAGACCTTCTGTGTTAGCCTGTACTTCAGAGAAGTAGATACCAAACAGGAGAGGACCTAGAACTGAACCTTGTGTTACTCCATGTGTCACTGGCCTGAAGTTGGATTTAGAGTCTGCTACTTTCACAGTGTGGGTTCTGTCAGTGAGCCAGTTGGCAATCCATCTTGTGACATAGGGATTTATACCTAGTTTGGTGAGTTTGTCTATAATTCCAGAGTGGGGGATGGTGTTGAAAGCCTTGGCGAGATCTAAATAGGCTGTGTGAACCACCTTACCCTCATCCACGGCTTTGGTGACCTCTTCAAAGAAGTCTATCAGGTGTAGAAGACATGATCAGCCTTTTACAAACCCGAACTGGGTGGGGTCCAGAGTTTGGAGATTACCAATGTTATTGTTTATAAGTTCCATGATGATATGCTCCATAGCCTTGCAGACCAGTCTCATCAGGAAAATGGGGCAGTAGTTCCCGGAGTCTGTGGTGGCTCCTCCTTTGTGGATTGGGATAACCATTGCTGTGCGCCATTCAGTGGGCACAAAGCCTGAGGTGAGGCTATGATTGAACATGGTACTTAGGTGGGGTGCCAGTTCATTCTGTAGTTCATGTAGAACGCAGCCTGGGATGTTGTCAGGTCCCATGGATGTTGTGTTCTTGGCTTTGGAGAGTGTGTTTTTTACCTGTGCATCCGTGATTACAGGTACTTTGCATTCTTCTAGTATAGAGATGGGCCCTTTAGGGGATGAGAGAGGGGTAAAGTTAGCACTGAACCTATCTGCCAGGATGTTGGCAATATCAGTTGGTTCTGTATATTTAGTGCCATTGTGCTGTAACTCAGAGCAGATCTGAGTGTTGCCATTGAGATTCTTGACATAGCTATAGAAGGCTTTGTGATTGTCTTTAAAATCAGTAGCAATTTTGTTTTCACAACTAGCTTTGGAGGATTTTATGAGGGATCGCAGCTTCTTAACTGAGGCTGACCACAGAGTTCCTCCAATCATGGGATTTTACTCTTTTTTTGCAACAGTTTCTTTCTTCTCTTGTAAAGTTTGTTTATAAAAGGGGACCACCAGATTGGCTTCCTTTTTTTGAAGGATAACATCTTAGTTCCATTAGGGATTGCATGATCCATACACTCATGTAAGTGCTTATAAAGTGACTTTTGTATAGGATTCAGCAGTCGTATCTCTATTGTCCATCAGCATGGGTGTTGTGAAGTTTGCCACTTCTGTCTTAAGAAGCGTGAAGTTGGCTTTGGAGAAATTTTTTACCGTGGTTTCCCTAACTGGGGGTGAGGGTGGGATGTGGTTATCTAGGGTGATTTACTTGTGGTCGGATCTGACCAACAAGGAATTGACCTATGGTGTGGAACACCGGTTGCCCATGTTGGTAATGACCTGGTCTAGGATATTGCTACCCCTGGTGGGGGTGTGGATAAGTTGATCAAAGGCATTGGAATTTATGAATTCCAGAAAGTGTTAAGCACAGGAGTTGGTACATGAGTTGTTCTCCCAGTTAATGGTGGGGTCGTTGAAATTGCCCATTATTAGGGTGTTAGGTTGTACCCTAATATTTTCCAGTGTATCAAGAAATGAGGAGTGGGAATCCTGGGGCATGGTGGGGGATCTGTAGCAAGCTACAATTTGCATTGCGGTCTTGCCCAGAGTTAGTTGCACTTGGATAATCTCAGATGCATTATGCTGAGCAACTAGCCTGGAGGTGTGGATATCCTTAATGAATATGGACACACCTCCACCTTTAGTGCTTCGGTCCAGGTTAGTTGGCCGAAAAGTGTGGTATGAATTATAGCCTGGTAATGCAGGGGTGCTCTCTGGAGCCTTGAGCCAGGTCTCTGTCACTGCATAGATGTCGATGTTCTCCATTTTAAGGAGTACCTCGTGTGAGCATATTTTGAGGTTTAGACTTCTAGCATTAAGTAGCATTACCCTCAGATTTTGCTTGCTTGTTCCTGTTATGGTGGTGAGTTTGTCATTTAAATCTTGCCTAAAAAAGGCACTATGGGGTGGCAAGAGCCTTAGCCAGTATCCAGAATCCCAAGGGCGACAGGTGCAGGCCCTCTCTGGCAAAGCATTGTGGTTTGTCGATCTTGTCATCCCAGGCAGGCAGATACTGGATCCCCTTAGAATGACACCAGAAGCTTAGCCAATTGTTGAAGTCAATCATTTTGTCCTTGTACTGTGGTATCATTCTGGGTGATGGCAGGATGCTACTCAGGGCTAAGGTCATACCTGCCTGGGCTACAAGATCAGAAAGCTCCTACATGTCTCTTTTCATGTAGCCTCAGGTCATTCACACCAACATGGACAATGACAGAGTCATATTTATACTTACTGTGGAGTGACCTGAGTGCATGCGTTATGTGGCGGATCCTGGCACCTGACAGGCAGCTGACAGTAACTTTCTCCTTGTTTAGCCTGGTGAGTGGAACATCAGTGTGCCTGAATATAGAGTCACCTATGACTAGAGTGTTGGGTACGTTGTTATGCCTTATGGGCTGTGGTTGAGTGGCACACTGAGTTTGTGGGCTGTGTGTCATTTGGGTTGTGTTGGGAGGTGGAGGTTGCTTGCATTTCTGCTTTGGAGGTCCCTGTTGCTTGGGTAGATTTTTTTTAGAGCCTCTGCGAATGCAGGTGTGTGTTTTGTGTTTCTACGTGTGTGTTTTGGTGGTGTAGGTTTTGAGGGACTATGTGATGAGTGTGGTGTGGTGCAAGTGTTTACCTTCTCCTCTTGACTGTCTAGTCCAGTCTTAGGTGAAGAGAGCTTTGCTTCCAATTTGGTTATATAAGTGCATCTCTCAGAGGTTGTAGTGTTGGGTGGTATGAGGAGAGGGTTGTCTGTGTACATGAGGCAATTGCTGCATTGCCTCAAGATGCCCAGATTCATTAGGTAGACAGGAAAAAACACGGGGAGCTGACCCTTAGACATGCCTAGATATTTATTAAGTACTAAAAACAGTTTTCCTCTAGACAAGTGAGGAAAATTGAGTAGTAATGTGTACCTTATTTAGTGCTTGCAATGAGTTCTGAACAAGTGCTGAGCTCAAAGAAACATATTTGAGTGCTGAAACAAGAAAACTGGCTAGTTCTAAGAAACAAAATTAAGCTAGAAGGCTTCCCTCCAACACAGAAAGGCTTGAGGGCTCAGAAGCTTACAAAGAGTCCTGGATACAGCAAATCTGTATCTGGACTAGACAACTTATAGGAAAGGCAGGAAACAAGGTTAGGAAAAAAAAAAAAATATATATATATATATATATATATGGGTCTACCTGACAACGTCGACAAGCCACAACATCGACAACCATTTTACCGACAGCACATCAAAACAAATCCCCTGTCCAAAAAGCACACACACAACACAACAACACCAAAATCCTTACAAACCCACACTAAACCTCACATACACAACTATCTACAACCTTAACCCAAACCCTAAGGTCCGTCACTATCACACACTTACCTAACCCGCGCCTAACCTAACTCACTTAACCCTTAAAGACTATCACTACCGACACTTACCTAACCCCTAACCTAACTCACTTAACCCCCAACCCAAAGACTATCACTACCGCACTTACCTAACCCCCTAACCTAACTCACTTAACCGCTAACCAAAGACTATCACTACACTTACCTAACCGCGCCTAACCTAACTCACTTAACCCACCCTATCCTACAGACCGTCAATATCGCACACTTACCTTACTCGCACCCTAACGTCCGTCACTACCATACTTACAGCCTTTTCCCATGTCGGTGTTCTCAGCGTCGGTGTTTTCATCCGTCGGTCTTCTCAATTGTCGATCTTCTGGCGTCGGTAAACTGGTTGTCGATGTTGTGGCTTGTCGACGTTGTCAGGTAGACCCATATATATATATATATATATATATATATATATATATATATTTTTTTTTTTTTGTAAAATGTAAAGGGGAAAGGAGGAGCAGAAACTACCTGGGTTGGCCTTCTCAAATGTTCTCCCTGGATTAGGTAGAATGAGGTAATGACACTAGACTGGGAGGAGTGTCCCAGATCAAATTTACAGTAGGGGCAGGCAACTGCAAAGCCACCAAGTATAAAAACAGGATACCAATAGGGAGTGAGGGTGGGAAACAAAAATCAGAACAAACAAACCCAACCAGATGCTTAACAATTGTAGAAAATTCTACTTAATACCTCACACACACTGAATAAAGTAAAAGTGCTATAAATAATTCAGAAATAAGCAAAAAACAGGATACTTAATGTTATATATCACAGATTAGTTAGCTCAGAGCCCTTCCCACGACTTCCTCAGATTAACTCATAGCTTAATAGGCCATTGTGCCAACAGGGTTTCCTGAACAAAGTAGTAGACACATCCCCAGCCTCATTTTTATGGAGAGATATATCCAAAAAATCAATTTGAACACAGAAACTGATGGTAGTGAACTTAAGAAAACTTGTAGTAGATTACAGCAAATTAACACATTCAGACAAGGAATGTTCATCCCCATCCCACAACATAAAGACGTCATCAACAAAATGTCTATACAATTTCACTCTTTCTCTATGTTCATTATTATGTAGATGTCTAGATTTCCAAAAATGCATTACAAGATTAGCGTGCGAATTTGCACATGAGGTGCCCATAGCAACACCCCATTTCTGCAAATAAAGTTACTCACCAAACAGAAACACATTGTTGTTTATAATTAAGTACAGAAACATGCATATCATATCAATGATAACTCCAGAAAAAGTACCACGATTAATTAAGATCTCCCTTATAGCATCTATACCATAATCATTTGGTATAGAGGTAAACAGGTTTCTAACATCCATAATCACCATCAAAAGAGTAGAAACATCATTGTTACCAACATATTAATTTAAATCAGTCAAAAAATGCATTGTATCCTTTAATATAGTATCAATAGTGGGGACTATCTCTTTCAACTTCCCTTCCAGATAAATAGAAAGGGGTTCTGTCACCCAGCCACCCCCTGAGACAATGGGTCTCATAGAGGGTGCTGTGGTCAATTTATGTATTTTAGGTAGTCCCTTGGTAATTGGTATCACTGGATGTGTTACATGTAAAAAACATATAAGGCTTCATCAATGTATCTACCTGTAAGTAATTCATCTAAATAATCATGGACTTTAGTATTGCTCATTCTAATATACAGCCTATTCACTTTAGAGTATGTTTCATTATCATTTAACAAATCACTCATAGCCTTAACATAATCAGCCCTATTCATCAAGACAACTGCTCCTCCTTTGTCAGCAGGTTTTACACATATATCCAGATTATTATGTAAACACTTGAGAGCCTCACTTTCTGCTCGTGTCAAATTATAGAAACTTCTGTGACCAGATTGATTTAAAACCCTATATAACTCACCTTCACATGCTTTAACAAAAAGTTCAATGTGATGGCATAGCTGGAGAGAAAGTACTTTGTGTGCGATAGACAGAACTACATGTGTCCATACTAGTATCAGTAAACATCAGTTTAAGAGACAGATTACGAGCAAACAGTCTAATGTCAGTAAGGACATCACTTAATCTCACTGATCCTGCTGGGATGAATGGCAAACCTCTATCAAGCACAGATTTCTCTTTTCGATTCAAAACATTGGTAGATAAATTTACCACTAAAGTTTCTATCTCCGTGCCCTCCTGTTGTTCAGTTGGCCTCGCTCTCCCAAAAATTTCCATTTCTGCCTCCCTCGACTGGCAGATCGAGCATGGGGAGGCCCCTTCTGTTGAATTGGTAAGGGTAAAAAACATTCCACATTCCTAGGACCCAACGCCTTTGGGCTTGCTCCCGCTTGTGCATAAGTCAGTGCTTGTTGGTTCAGTGGTGGTGTACAGTCTGTTGAATCACTTTCTGTCTGTGAATCAACCACAGATGTCATTGGTGCAGCCCATTGTGACTCACCATTGCAGGCTGGGATCTCAACACAGGAACTATCTGTGGTGGTGAGGGGCATATTCAAGGCAATTGCATTGGATATAACAGATTCAGAACCATTCTTGTTATTATCAGACTGTACTCCCTCACTAGATCTCGGCCATACAAACACATTACCAGCACGAAAATCATTATGGTCACGCTGTAATTTTTTCTGTTTACTTTGTTGGAGTCTAGATTCATAGAGTATTACATTGGAACGCATGTTCTCTACCAAGGTCATATAATTCTCCCCTTTGTAATGAGACACCAACTCAGAGTACATTCATTCAGTCTTTAAGAACAATTCCTCCTCAAGCAGTCTAAAATATTCAAGCTTCAAACTAATGTATTTAAACCCAAATTCCAGGTTTAACTGCTACCACTGTCTAAGTAAATCAGGATACACCTCTCCACACGTCGGCATACATAAGACCTTCATTCCCCTGCGAATTGCACAAACATGCAGGCACACTTCTAACTGCAAGCATTGCCAGATAAACCGTTTCAGTTTGTATAAATCGTTTTCTAATTCCCTCAGGGTTTTAGTAAATACTTCAAATTCACCAACATTAGAGGAAGACATTATAGGAGGATTACCTTCAAAGGTTAGTTGTAAAAAGGGATTCCCTTGCCTCTTAAAGACATCAGTCTATTTCTTGGTTGATAATTCATTACTACCTGATAAAGTCAATTCAAGAGAATTACTTTCTGCCATGTGTAAACGTTGATGAAACAAGCAGAAATGTAGAGGAAAAATCACCAGCGTATACAACATGTTTTACAAAAGATAGGGAAAGAAATATCCCATGATCAACATAATGTGGATTCTGTTGATGCAGTGAATACTGGACAATGCATCGCAGCTCGACTGAATAAAAATAGAAATAAGAAACATCAATTTTCTTTTGTTACTAACTAGACCAGTAGTAATAATGTGGTGAAGGACGTTATCCATAAATACTGGTCTTTATTGACCACTGATAATCCCACAGCAAGGGTTGTAGGTGAGATTCCACATTTCTCATTTAGGAATAATGTGAATTTGAAAAAGCTCTTATGTAATGACACCAAGAGAATACAGACTACAGGAAAGAGACTAGGTAGATATCCATGTAGGAATTGCAGTTTTTGCAAAATGTTAAGCAGGAACCAAGCATTTAATTGTCCTAATACATCTTTTGTCTTTGAACCCTGGTTTTATGCAGACTGCAGTACCAATAATTTAATGTATTTAGCTACATGTGATTTTTGTACTTGTTTTTACGTAGGTAAGACCACCCAGAAATTGAGGGAGCGTATTAGCAAACATTTGTATGATATACATAATAGAAATGTGGAAAATGTTTTAGCTAAGCAGATTATTGCATGTCCAGAACATCACTTTTCTTTTAGAGTTTTACAACCTGTTCACACTAGTGTAAGGGGTGGTGATACTAACAACCACCTGGAACAAGTAGAACTAAGGTGGATTTTAACATTACAGGCACATAAGTATCCAGGAGCTAACAACAGTGTTAGCATTAAGCCTGATTTTTGAAAGGACATAGATTAAAGAAGCCTTAGACATAGTGAGACTGTATCTTTAAAACAGATAGCTACCTAATGATTCAGTTAAGTTGTATTGTTCTATTTATTGGTTACTGACTTGTATTTAAATGTTGATGTAATTTAGTTTTTTAAAAGACCCGAAGACTGCGGTGGTGGTGCTGCGGTAGCGTTGTTGCCTCACAGTTAGACGTTGCCCATTCAATTCTCAGTTAGAGCGCCTTCTGTGTGGCGACATGCGTGAATGGATGTTCCTCCATTGAAGGTTGTGCATTAGGCCTGGCAAGCCAGCACGTAAAAATCTACTGCCAATCATTAGCAGACCGGAGTTCCACTGTGGCGACCCCTAACCAGGAAAAGCCGAAAGACACAAAAAGACCTGAAGAAGCATATTACATATGTGAAAGCACTTGTCTTTATTCATTTATGGTTTACGTTTTTATTAAAGTGAATTTTATTGCCATGGCTATCCTTCTGGTATGTTTTCCTTCATTGCTTGGTTTTCCAGTTTGGACACTTGCTATACACTGGTGAGTTTTCCTCTAGTTAGTCAGAAAGTCTGATTTGGAGAGTTGGAGTTGCTCTTCTTGCATATATTTGGGGGGTGCAATGGTACTGATGCCATCACTTTGCCAAAGTCCATGATGCTGCTTGGGCTGATGGCACAATGACCAGTGAGTGGCAAATAAATCATAATTTAAAATATTCACTTGGAACTTTGTGTTAACCCTGATATTTTAAGCACAGACTCTGTATTTTCTGGCAAATAATGGATAGTTGAGGAGTATGGTCCAAACAACGTGCTTCAAGCACGCGAGTTAATTCACCAAAGAGTAAATCAGGTAGGCATTATCAGACTCCCAGATCATGTGGTAGGTCCTGTGATTTGAGGCCCTCGGGGTCTAGGCTCACAACGCTGTTCAATCAGTGCATCTAGTTGATCTCGTCATCATAGCAACTCAGTATCAGGCTCACAAGCAAGCACTTCCTCATGATCTATGGGGTCATTTCCAACACTGTCCTTAGGGGACACTGTCTATTACACATTTCAGTCATGATCTATGGGGTCATTCCCAGCACTGTCCTTAGGGGACACTGTCTATTACACATTTCAGTCATGACTTATGAGGTCATTCCCAGCACTGTCCTCAGGGGACACAGTCTATTACACATTTCAGTCATGATCTGTGGGGTCATTCCCAGCACTGTCCTTAGGGGACACTATTACACATTTCATTCATGATCTGTGGGGTCATTCCCAGCACTGTCCTTAGGGGACACTGTCTATTACACATTTCAGTCATGATCTATGAGGTCATCCCAGCACTGTCCTCAGTGGACACTGTTTATTACACATTTCAGTCATGATCTATGGGGTCCTTCCCAGCACTGTCCTTAGGGGACATGATCTATGGGGTCCTTCCCAGCACTCTCCTTAGGGGACACTGTCCATTTCACAATTCAGTCATGATCTGTGGGGTCCTTCCCAGCACTGTCCTTAGGGGACACTGTCTATTACACATTTCACTCATGACCTGTGGGGTCCTTCCCAGCACTGTCCTTAGGGGACACTGTCTGTTACACATTTCAGTCATAATTAATGGGGTCATTCCCAGCACTGTCCTTAGGGGACACTGTTTATTACACATTTCAGTCATAATCTGTGGGGTCATTCCCACCACTGTCCTTAGGGGACACTGTCTATTACACATTTCAGTCATGATCTATGGGGTCATTCCCAGCACTGTCCTTAGGAGACACTGTCTATTACACATTTCAGTCATGATCTATGGGGTCATTCCCAGCACTGTCCTTAGGGGACACTGTCTATTACACATTTCAATAATGATCTGTGGGGTCATTCCCAGCACTGTCCTTAGGGGACACTGTCTGTTTCACATTTCAGTCATGATCTGTGGGGTCATATGCAGCACAGTCTTTAGGGGACACTGTCTATTACACATTTCCGTCATGATCTATGGGGTCATACGCAGCACAGTCTTTAGGGGACACTGTCTATTACACATTTCAGTCATGATCTATGGGGTCATTCCCAGCACAGTCCTTAGGGGATACCATCTATTACACATTTCAGTCATGATCTATGAGGTCATTCCCAGCACCTTACTTAGGTTACACCATCTATTACACATTTCAGTCATGATCTATGAGGTCATTCCCAGCACCTTCCTTAGGGTACACCATCTATTACACATTTCAGTCATAATCTATGGGGTCATTCCCAGCACTGTCCTTAGGGGACATCATCTATTACACATTTCAGTCATGATCTATGGGGTCATTCCCAGCACTGTCCTTAGGGGACACTGTCTATTACACATTTCCGTCATGATCTCAGGGGTCATTCCCAGCACTGTCCTTAGGGGACACTGTCTATTACACATTTCAGTCATGATCTGTTGGGTCATTCCTAGCACTGTCCTTAGGGGACACTGTCTATTACACATTTCCATCATGATCTCTGGGGTCATTCCCAACACTGTCCTTAGGGGACACTGTCTATTACACATTTCAAATATGACACAGCTCTACAAACTGTATACATACCTATATCAGCAATAAACTCAAGAAATGGCAGAAGGAACAGCACTAAGTAATAAACCACCTGTGTTCAGAGTGACAACATGTGCACTTAACCTGCATGTTAAAGAAAAACAAAAATAAAAAAGAAAGAATGAAATTAATTTAAAAATAAAGATAATCGCATCTGTCACATAAGGAAAGAAACATGATTGCAATGGCATTGAAATTTCCTGTACCAACTGAAACTAACTTCATTACCATAGCAGTACAATTCTTTAGCATATATGAACAGAAAAACAGAACTGAACTGTCTGTATAGAGTAATGAACATCACTTACTATTTTCTATCCCCTCACCCCTAGCTGGTATAACTTGCACTTGTGCCCCTGACCATTATACTCTAAGCAAATGATGATGGCTTTGACCATATGAACTTCACATTTGTATATGGTGTGTGGAGAAATGTCTGATGCACAGTTTTAGCTGACCATACAATAGGCATAGCCCACAGGTAACACTGCATGCACCATGTACTACTCAGCATGGCCCACAGGTAACACTGCATGCACCAATCAGCATAGCCCACAGGTAACACTGCATGCACCATGTGCTACTCAGCATAGCCCACAGGTAACACTGCATGCATCGATCAGCATAGCCCACAGCTAACACTGTATGCACCATGCACTACTCAGCATGGCCCATAGGTAACACTGCATGCACCATGAACCAATCAGCATAGCCCACAGATAACATTGCATGCACCATGTACTACTCAGCATAGCCCACAGATAGTACTGCATGCACCATGCACCAATCAGCATAGCCCACCGGTAACACTGAATGCACCATGTACTACTCAGCATAGCCGACAGGTATCACTGCTTGTACCATGCACTACTTAGCATAGCCCACAGGTAGCACTGTATGCACCATGCACCACTCAGCATAGCCAACAGGTAACACTGCATGCACCATGCACTACTAAGCATAACCCACATGTAACACTGAATGCACCATGCACCACTCAGCATAGCCCACAGGTAACACTGCATGCACCATGCACTGTTTTGAATAGCCCACAGGTAACACCACATGCACCATGCACCACACAGCATAGCCCACAGGTAACATTGCATGCACCATGCACTACTCAGCATAGCACACATATAACACTGCATGCACCATGCACTACTCAGCATAGCCCACAGGTAACACTGCATGTACCATGCAGCACTCAGTATAACTCACAGGTAACTCTGCATGCACTGTGCACCATTCAGCATAGCCCACAGATAACACTACATGCACAATGCACTACTCAGGATAGACCACGGGTAACAGTGCATGCACTATGCACTACACAGCATTGCCCACACGTAACACTCCATGCACCTTTGTAATTTTACTCTGTGATATAGTTAAAGCCATGGCCTGTAGTTGTGGGATAGATACTACTGCTTTACAATTAGTTGCACTCCCTTGCTGGAAATAGTGCCATGTTGCTGCCATTGTCACTATCATCCCTGAGGAGTATTTGATAGAGGGAGGTGCACTATCACCATACATCAGTAGTTGTGGCAGTTTTGCAATTGACTGGTGTACAATCATGTTATGTACAATGCAACCAGCAATAAATATCTGCATGCAGTACAAGAGTCATACTAAAGGGCCCATCCTGTCTCATCCAGGTAAAGGAGATAGGCTTTGTGCATCCCAACACTCAATCAATGAGTATCACTCTCTGTGACAAGCTGGTGTTAAAGTGCTCCTTTGCAACTCCCTGGAGGTTATGGACTGGTGTCATTAGCCAAGGTTTGAATGGGTAGTCTCTATCACCTGGAAAACATAACAAGGAAGGAACACATGAAGATAGGATGATCACTCATTAAAACCTTGGTCACCATATAAAGAAATAGCCATGAGGAAAACATTTTAGGGTACACTTACCAAGTAGGTGACCATGTATTAAGTGGTAATAAAGTGAACTTTCATGACATGTGTGGGAATCATGAGTTCTGCCAGGATGTCGGGCTGATATGTTGGAGATGCACCCACATGCATTGCACACTACCTGGCAACTAATGGACTAGTAACCCTTCCTGTTGTGGTAGCTCTGCCCATGTGAGCCAGATGTGGCAGTAATAGCCACATGGGTGCAATATATCACACAAAGACACTAAAAGAAATGTACCAACCTGTAGATGACATGCATTGTACTGGTTCAGTACTGTTATGACACCAGATAATAGATACATTCAACTTCATGGGCCAAGAGTATATAGAAGTACTACTGCAGTATCCTCTGGGCAGAAGTCTGCGAGATACTCATTGTGTCCTCAGTCTGTGTCTGAAATGTTTCCTAGCAAGAAAATTGAGGGCAATGCATAGCTTGGCATTCACAGGAATAAGAAGACCATGCATTCCCCCAGTTCAAATTTATGGGCCGTACAAGTTCATCAAACCACTTAATGTCCGTTTTAAATCTGTCATGCAGCTCATGCTCTGCAAAGTTGAAATGTGAAATTGTTTGCCTTTATATACTCCTCTGATGGTGCTGAGTGTCAGTTATTTATTTATTTATTTATGTATTTGTTTGTTTGTTTGTTTATTTATCCCTTGTTGACTGTTGACCAAATTAGTGAATCAATTAGTAGGTAGGCTTCTAACCTCTTTTCAGGGGAGACCTGAGGTGGTATAGATGCTACAAGGGGAATTTGGCCAGGGCATCACAGAACTTACCCTACTCTTTTCAATAGGTGCCATGGGATCTTTTACATCCCCCTGAGCTACCACCTCCTTGGGCATATGGGGCCTCAGTTTAACATCTCATCTGATGGATGACACACTCAGGAGTGCAGCTGTCCCCTTTCTTTGTACTGCAGTGTCAGCAATCCATATAACAGGTTGTGGAAGACAGAAGCAAGCAGCTTAAAGTGGGATTCTGGAATGCTAGCAGCAAAACTAAGCATCTCAGAAATTGCAAAGCAGCTGGAAAAGGAACATTTATGTTGAAAACTCTGACTCTGAAGTCAGTTTTACAACTTTCCTACTGTTACACATAAGTTCAACCTAATCTCTGAATCATATCTTGCCTGTGTTTATATAAAACCAGTGCACATACCCATTGTGTACTTGTCTAGTGACTATGAATCTACCCTGTAACTCAACGTCAAACTAACACATTTAGGACACAGTACACAGAATACGTATATATATATATATATATATATATATATATATATATATATATTTTTTTTTTTTTTAAATATATATTTATGTACATATATATTGTATACTTTGCACTGTAGTGTGAGCAATCATACTGGGTTGTGGTAGACAGAAGCAGGCAGCTTAAAGTGGGACTCAAGAATGCTAGCAGCAACACTAAGGATTCAAGAATGCTAGCAGCAACACTAAGGATTCAAGAATGCTAGCAGCAACACTAAGCATCTCAGTCAATTGTAAAGTGGCTGGAAAAGGAGCAGATTTGCTTTTTTTATAAGACAAATACAAAGGATGCATTTATGTTGCAAACTCTGAATCTGTTGTCCCTATTGTGTCACGGAGTCTTTGTTCTCTCTGATCCCTTCTTCCCTAATCTACTATTGCAGCCTACCCATAATGCCTCGCAGCATTTAAAACTTCTCCCGCAGCACGTCTGTGCCATCTTTCTCACTCTTTCCCCCTGACTCTGTAGCAAACCTGTGTTGTGCAACGGCTGAACTGTGTGAGCATTGTCTTTTGTTTGAATGTTATTGCAACTAAGCTACCTATTTTGCTGCTGCCTATTACAGTTTAACATCGCCCAAGAATTGTTGGGTTGGGCTTAGGTTATATCAGGGGAAATATCACTGTTATGTAAGTCGCTAAACTCTACAAGCAGGCTGGTATTAATGCCCAGGCAACCTTCCTGATATGATCTTTATCTCTGCCTTCAATATTGTTATTTAGACCTTCAGTCTTATTGTAACCCTGCACAGAGACTCTGACACTGGTGGCATTGTTAGTCACTTTTTATTTGTCTCCACTGATTCTACTGCATTCTAATTACCTGTGTGCTTGCTCATTTCTGCTTTGCCACTGTAATGTTTTTCATAGTGCGCTGATGTGAACATATACACTTAGACATTGCCAGCATTTCTAAGGAGCATTTCATTAATGTGTCATATAATCTGCTGATTTGGACAGTTAGAATTTTACATCACTTGTATGTATAAGGAGCATTACAATATTTGTGCCACGTGCCTGTAACTGCGTAGCTGAGATGCCTTATAGTGTTACCTATGCTGTGGTACCTATCTACTAGGTTTTTACAGCTATGTAATGTCTACTTCTTGATGCTGTAACTGTGCATTACACTGCATTGCATTTCTAATGTAACTGTTCATAGATGCTGCTTATTTGCATGGTTTTGCCTATAGATTGCTACGTGTTTATACTGTACTTGATTTGATTTTGCTGTTTATATTATTTGCTGCTTCATTTACTTCACTGTTATTTCCAAGACTCTCTGCACAATATTTCTCCATATTTCTTCCCTCACATCCTAACCTGCATCCACTCCCTTTCCCTCTTGCATTCAGAGGCCCTCCCATACAGTCCTTATATCAGACTACTTTCACACAGAGCTCTTACTTTCAGACACATTTCATTCTTTCACCCACCCTCACATACTCCCCCCCACCATACATACAACCACTCTCTCCAGCTATATACTACTAATTGTTGTCTCCCTGTATCCTAAACCCTCTTCTCTCTCTCTTTTTCAGGTTAAAAGTAGCTACACCTTTAAGGCCACAGACATATCCTGCCTGGAACTACTTGAAATACAGTCCCTTCAGCAGAGCCTCTCACCTATATTATATAGTTAAAGTATATCCTACTAATTTTCTCTAGCTGGATGTAAATCTCATATCATTACTGCTCTCCCAGAGCTGGCTGCAGCTTGCACATCACCATTTCCACTTCTTGTCTTTACCCTATTCTATACCCATCCTGCTTTCCCCCCACCACTGCCTTCTCCAGCAAGATACAGTCTAAGAGCTCCCTTCCTGCTGTGCTCCCCTTGAATATCTCTGTTCTTCTCTTCTAGCCTAACCTTCCTTTCCTACTCTATCCTATTACCCTACACCAGTATCCTTACTCTGCCTTGATACCTCCTTCCCTGAGGAATACACAGGAAATCTATCTAGCCTTTCTCTTTGCTCCTTCTGCCTCTCTTATGTCTCAGTTGCCATAATTACCAGCTTCTCTTATTTTTCTTGGTAATTCTATGGATTTCCAGGTGTAGCACCACTCCGTTTGCCCTCACTATGCTCGGGCTCACTTTACTGCTCTACCCTACCCCCATTCCCACCCACCTTGTCATTTACTTTTATCCTATCCAGCCCTGTACCTTCCATCCTGCACAACCACTCATATTCCACTTCCTGTTGGTAACCACCCCCAAACTAACACTTTCAAATAATTGACACCACTTCCTTCCTCTAATTCCACAACTACACTACTCATCTCAAAATGCAACATTTGTACATTTCTGTTCCATGTCTTATGTTTCTCGCATTCTTAACCTCCTATCACACTAACCTCTTCTACTCTTACATACATTCTTCCACCTCATCCACCCTAACAACCACCAGTGCATCTCACTCTTTTAAAATCTCCCCATGTCTCAAGTTCTCCTGTATCAGCCTTCACAAATTTACCTTATTTCAGTACTACCCTCTATCCTGCAAACCCAAATCAGAATATCTGCTACCTCCACTTGACCCCTACACTAGTAACTTACTCCTCTCAGCGAATATCCACCCCTACCCAAGCCCCCTTGCCCCTCCCCCTAACCTCCCATCCCACAACTCTTCCTCTACTTCCCCGTCTCCTCTTAAACCACTCCACCCCCCCATCCTCTCACATCTCTTCCTAAACACTTATCTTTTCTCTAAATATTTAAAGCCTTGTTAACAAAATCACTGAGCTTCACACCTGGATAGCCCATACCTCCCCTTACATTCTAACATTATCTGAAACTTGTCTAAAACCCCATATCACAAACACTGAAATACTACCACCTGGCTGTAATATCTATCGCTCTGATAGATCCCCAAAACAGGGGTAGTGTAGCCATCCTCTACTCTGACAATCTTAATGTCTCACCCATAACCGTCTCTATTCCTGACTTCCATCCAGCTGAACTAATTATCCTTAACTGCCACCTAAACAAACACAAGAAATTTGCCATTGCCTCCATATACATCCCCCAGGGAATAATATTACAATCCTTGAACATATACTATCTTGTTTTTCCCATAATATACCATATGAAACCCTCATCCTTGGAGCTGTCAATATTGACTGGTCTAAACTAACAAGTGACTTCCCACAATAATCAGTATCAACTTACATGGATTCCACCAACTGATAACATCCCCCACCCGCTTGCACAAAACCTCTTCTTTCAATCCCATGGTTAACTGGATCCTCACAAACTCCCCTAACCTCTATCACAGCCCCTGTACCTTACCAAACACCTTAAGTGATCATCTTTCCACCTCCATCCAAAGACAGTCTACTGATTTACCCAAAACACACTCCTACAGAGACTGCCGTAAACTCGCTTAACTTTAATGTCAACTTAAATAACTCCTTACTATCTAGCATCAACTGGTCCTTCCTTTGGCAGCCCCACTAAATGAAGTTGTGCTAAAATTTAACCACATTTTCCTAGATACCCTCAACTCCCTTGCCACCTCCAGGAGAATTAGAATTAAAGCTAATTATGCCCTCTAGCTATCTAAGGAAACCAGATATCTTTGCACAGAAGAGATAGTGCTTGGAAAGCTTAGGCTAAAACCAAAGCACTGGCCCTGTTCTAAAACTACAAAGAACTCAAGAACCTTGTCAAAAAACAAATCAACAATGATAAAAAAATCCTACTACAACTCTCCCCAAATAAACTGAAAATTGAGCCCACATAAATTCTGGACCACCCTTAAAATTCTCCAGCCTGGTTGCCCTTCCACTCCATCCCCTTTCCCAAATAACACTCCACTAGAAACTACTACCCTTCTCAATAGTCACTTTATTGATACTGTCCAAAAACGTACACACATTAACTGTAACACAAGCACCCCGTCTACCCCTTCCAACCCACTCAGCTAAAACCTCTTCACCTTTCAGCCTGTTACTACTGGTTATGTCAAATCACTTCTGCTTAAGCTCAAATCCTGCTCTCGCTCCTCAGATAATCTCCCACCTATCTTCCTCAAACTAGCTGCTGAATCCATAGCCTTTCCTGTATCCCTGCTAATCAATTCAAGAAGCTACAGTCCCTGACGTGGAAATCCTTCTTCACCATCCCTCTACATAAAGGGGGTAATTCTACTGACCCATCTAAATACAGACCCATAGCCATCATTTCTTCTCTCTCTCCTCTCTTTCCAAAATACTTGACTAATGCTTTCATACTCAGCTACTAAACTTTCTCCTTCAGGAAAACCTTCTCACACCCACTCAACATGGTTTTCAGCCATACCATACCACAGCACAGCTACTGCTCTCTTATCATTTATTCATACAGTAGCTGAGGCTAGCAATAGCAACCAACTTGTATCCAGTCTTTTCCTTGACCTCTCCAAAGCCGTTAACAGTGTCTCTCACCCTATTCTTCTGTCTAAACTTGCTAACCTCAATCTCTCTGCTCCCTCCATTGACTGGTTCACTAGTTACCTCTCCAATAGACAACAGTCGGTCAGATGGTTCTTTTCCTGCTCTCCATCCCTTCCCATCACATCTAGTGTACCCCAAGGTTCCATCCTGGGTTCCTTCCTGTTTAACATTTTCACAAATGATCTTCATATGTCTTGGAAATAATCCTCCCTAATACAATATGCTGATGATTCCTCTCTCATCTCCATTTCCAATAACATCTCAGACCTCCATGCGCAGACCCAAGATGCCTTTCTAGCCATTGAAAGGTGGCTCTTATAGGTTCATAGGTTCATAGTTTAGTACTAAGCTAGCTGCCCTTGCAAGCCATTTTAAGCCTAGCCAATTATCCCTTGTGAGACTCAAACCTTGCACCTTGTGTTTGTAAGGCAAACATCTTAGCCATTAAGCCACCCTCCCTTCCTATCTGATAATCAAGTCATCTTAAACCCCAAAAAAACTAAACTCCTGCTTTTTCTCCCTCGTTCTCTCTCTCATCATAAATCAGCCTTTGGCATCACATTCTCCAGTAAGACCATCATACAATCTCAACCCCACACTTAGCTCCTAGGTACCATCATCGACGATGAACTAAAATTTAACTTACATATCTTGCAAAGCATAAAATAAACACCAAAACCTTGATCTGCTGTACCATAATAGAAAATTTCTAACTTCTAACGCTAGACTCTCCCTGGCTCAGGCTCTCCTCCTCCCCTCCCATTTCTATGCTGTCCCAATCCTAACTAACATACAGGCTACAACCTTGTCCAAACTCGATTTGCCTCCAACACTCCTCATAACTCTCATCACTGCCTTGCACTCGATTCTCTCCAATGCCTGGAATTTCCCCAACAACTCCTACTATCACAGTTACAGATCACACACTCTATATTATACACACCATCTACCTGCCCAGCCCTCTCCTCCCTGGTAGCCTGTTACACTCCTACTCATACTATCTGCACCCCCAACCAGCATCTCCTAGATATTTACCAACCTAACAAAATTGTTGGTAAACTACTTTACAAATGCACTGTAGCCCAAGCTTGAAATAAACTCCCCACACACATAAGATCCATTCCCCACCCTAAACATTTCAAAAAGGAACTTAAACTTCACCTACTTAACACCAAGTCTTGCCCCTGTCAGGCTCCTACCTAATCCACTACACTACTATATTTTTTCACTCCTACTACATAGACATTTTACTCTAACACCTCTTAATTTTCTCCTTTTACTCATAGTCTTACTAAATGAATACACCCTTTAGCTTTACTTCTACACCACATGTACATAAAATATGTATATATTGTTTGCTCATCTCTTTATACCTCTCTTTATTTAGTACTTCATCTGTGGAATCTTTTTCACTCTGATTTAAAATTCAATCGCTGTACATATTTTCACTGTTAAAAGTGAACCTTGGTCTCTCTCTTTGAAAATTCAATTACTGTATATATTTTCAATGTTAAAAATCTTCTATCATGTGTACATACTATACTTCTCTGTATTTGGAGGTTATGTATTATAATTCTCTATATCTGAGCGTGTAACTTATGCACTGTAATTGTCTGTATTGGAGCTTTTCTCCTGGGGTCTCCACTGAAAATGGGCTTCTAGCCCAGTTGGAATAACCCGGTCAACAAATGTCAAATAAATAAAATAAGTAAATATATAGTTGAATTTCTAGAGCTGTCTATATGTAACTGGGGAGAGAATGAAATTCATCTCAGCAGTGTAGGTAGTTGTACCATTAGACATGACAGCCAAAAATATTGCTGATGACAAGTACAGTTATAAAACCTGTGCTTGCTCCCACTGTCTTATCATGATTTGTCACCATACAAAACCAGCTTTCACTAAGTGAGAGAACATTATAGGAGCAATTATGGTCAGAGGAAAATGTTATGAAAGCTGGTAATAATCAAAGGGTAGTACTGCAGTGATGAAACTTGTATTTAACTATAGCAATGCGGTAGTGCTGTGTGAGTTGAAACAGAGCCATTGCATCTGAATTAGAGGTTTTCACCAATTTTAAAAATGATACAACTGGTAAGATCACTTGAAAAAATTTAGACATGCTCAAAACAGTGACTTCAGGTGAGAAGGGCTATGTCCAGTGTGTTTCATTTATGAGCACCCATGAAGCAACTGAATGATTCGTACCCTGTGAAGGACACATCACATATACTGAAGTACCAGATTAATTCCCCGTTAGGATAATACTAAGTTTTAAGCTTCTCAAAATATCGATATTGCAAAAAATATGATTCTTTTGCTAGCATCAAGCATCTTAAAAAGTAACATATAAACAGGGTGATATATTTTGGGGTTCAACGCAGAGGTAGTCCTGTTGTGAGGTCCTTTTAGGTGTCTCCATAAACGTATTGCTGTGAAGCCTTTACACCTGTGAAATCAGCAATAATGCTTCCGTCCTATAACAATCTCGTTTGTGAGCACCCTTTGTTGTTTAAACAGTTGCGGATGCCTAACATTATTCGATACTTTATATTGCCTTTAACCCAAAGATAGTTCCATTGCTGCCTTTAGGGGTTAGATAATGCCACAAAAATGAATTTCCCCAAAGGGGATATCGCCATAATAATGTTTTTGCTGTTGATCAGAGCAGCTATATCTTGATGTAGGCAACAGACAAGAAGGTGAGAAATCACGAGGAATCAGCTGTGATTCCACAATGTAGCGAGGAAGGACTGGTGACGTGGCTAACTCCAACTCTACTCCAACAAACCATATTGTTTCCAAGCAAGTATTTACAGGAAGGCAATGTACTCAAATGATTTTCTTCATTTCTCGAGTTGCCATCCTTTTTACCAGAAATGATCAGTTGTGAAAGGTCAACTAGTAAGAGCAGCACGTATTAATACCCAATTGTGTGACTTCCTTGCAGAATGTGATCGTCTCAAATCTATGTTCCTGAGCCGGGGCTGTCCAGAGGACCTAATTGTTAGGTTGATAGATGAGGTTACTACTAAAAGACATAATAAAGTTTACTCTCCAATTTTAACAGCTAAACTGCAGACAGACGTTACCTTGGAGTCGGTAGGTGAGCCTGTCGATTCAGTAACCTTGCCAAGTATTAACAACAACAGGGCATTCATTGAAAGTGATTCCTGTCTGAAATTTATAACTACCTTTTGTAGTGACAGTTATTTAGTAACAGGTATATTGAAGAAAAACTGGGAACTTTTTAGGGCATCCCCAGTTCTTTGGGACAAACTTGGTCATACATTCCATATCAGTTTCAGAAGGGGCAGGAACTTGAAGAATTATCTTGAGTTGGCGAACACGTATAGTGCCAAATCAACTGGTATGGTTAAATGCAAGGCATGTAATTATTGCAAATACATGGTTACATCTAGTACATTTGTTCATAGGTTCATAGGTTCATAGATTCATACTAGGCTGTCTGCCCAAGGGCATTTATAAGCCTAGCCCATAGTTATGTGGCTTTCGCCACCCCTTTAGTTTGAATAAAAATTATGCCTATCATTTTTCTGTGCCTCTGTCAAGCAGTGACACTGAAGTAATCCCTGGGGTATATCTGCGATCTCCCATCCATTGGTCTAGATTCCTCTTGAACAAGGCCAGCGAGGTGCTCTGCCTCACATGTACCGGGATTTTGTTCCACAGCATAGGGAGTCTCTGGGTGATGAATCTGTCCCTCCAGCACGTTCTATTTATAACCGTGTCAAGGTTTAAGTCTCCCGCCCTTGTGGTTCTGAGGGATCTAGATTTTTTGAGGTGAAGCATATTCATCAAATCTGGGTTTGACATGGCCTTATATGTCAGGCACAGGTCACCTCTGAGCAAGCGGTATGAGACTGAATAGAGCTGGAGTTCTTTCAGTCGGGCAGCATAAGACATATTTTTGAGACCCTTTATCCTTTTGGTGAGGAACTTTTGGGGCCTTTCAAGCTGCATCAGGTGTCTGGTCAGATACATTCCGAACGGGCATTGTACTCAATCATAGGTCTAATGAGTGATGAGTACAGGGGGACGATGACCTCCCTTGATCTAGATGTGAATCCCTTCATGATCAGGTGGGCGATATAGAAGGTTTTCCTAACTACTTTAGCAACATGAGTGTCAAACGAAAGGCTACTGTCAACTTGGGTCCCCAGATCCCTGATGACTTTTTCTGTGCTCAGTGGATTGCCACCTATATGGTAGCTAGGGGTAACCTTGTTTTCCCGAAGGGTATGACTATGCATTTTTGGGCGTTTAACTTCAGGCCATGGCTCTGGCACCAGTTATCCGTTTCTGTGAGGCCCTTCTGGAGGATATCTGTGTCAGATGTGTTTTCGACTATGACGCCCAGTTTGCAGTCATCTGCAAACTTTGTCAGCCATAACCCTCCTGTGTTTGCTTGTACTTCAGAAAAGTAGATGCCGAACAAGAGTGGACCCAGGACTGAGCCCTGTGGGACACCACTTGTGACAGGCTTTGAGTCTGACATGGCTCCAGCAACTCTGACAACCTGTTGTCGACAATATGGAATACAAGCTTAGATTTAAGTTTAATTGTTAATCCAAGTTCATTGTCTACCTAGCTACATGTAAATACTGTTCTGCCTTTTACATCGGCAAAACAGAACGTAAACTGCGTGAGAGAGTTTACGAACATGTGTATGCGATCAACAAAGGGAAGTTAGACAATGCACTTGCAAAACATGTACATTCTTTTCCTAACCATACTTTTACTTTCATGGCTATAGACCAAATAGTTCCATCTATAAGAGGAAGCCCGCTGCCAATCCTTTTAGAAGAATTGGAATTGGCATGGCAAATCAGACTTAGGCATGTAAACCTCCTGGTCTGAATGACCTGTGTTCTATCAGTTATATTTTGAAAAATAAAAGTCTTGGCAGATAGTTTGTCCCTCGGTACAAGATACCATGGTTTGTGCCATTTTTAAAAGTTTTTTTCAAAAGGTTTTGGTCAACGTGTGACTTATTTATTTTATTTTATTCTATTTTATTTTATTACAGCATTGTATTTTCTTACTATTGATTAAGAATAGGTGATTTAACCAGTGTGTTATATTTACCACTTGTTTAATTTTTATTTTTTATGTACTCTGCCTTTTTGAGAGGTTTATGACAGGGAACAACATGAGAGGTCATAATTGTTTTAACTGGTATTATTGTAGTGAGTTCAGTTTTAAATGGTTTTACAACTTTAAGCTGTTTTCTTGTATAGCAATTATGCTTGTGATGTAAGTAGTGATGTATTTTAAATTGTGGCGGTTTTAGTTGCAAGGTCTTCTGAAGAAGTTTGCTTCAGTGCAAATGAAAAGTGCTTAAAGCCTTGTATGTACTTGTGTATTTCAGGAAATTTTGGAAACTACTTTCCGTTTGCCATTTTCTCATGTTTATTAGTGTTCTAGTTGTTAGTGTATTCTTGATCACAGAAAAACACTTAGTCTAAACTTTCTAATTTCTAGCTCTCTAAAAGAAAACACAAGTCTAAGATAACTTACGTAAGACAACAGGCAGAGTGCTGATGAGTTGGATATCAAGACAAAAATGCTTAATAATCTCTGGTTCTCACTGTTTAAATTGAAACTGCAGTTCTGATAAAACATTACATAATTTCACACTTTCCTGGCATTCCCAGGCCAACAGAAACTGCATTATTTTGTTATCTTGCACCTGCAGGAAACTTACAGCATAAAAGACATTCCACATGTAAACTCTAGTAATTATTCCTTAAGTTAAAACAGTAGAAAGAATGTGCTAGCCCAGATGGAATGACTCTGAATCTTTAATTTCAAAGGACTTGCATGAAGTAATTTTAATTTCAAAGGACCAACAGGAAATGCTTGACTTAGCTTTCTTTACAGCAGAGAGCAATGTTGCCACATTGTTTTAACAGCATTTTTTTTTTCATTTAAGACAACAAGCCTGTGATTCACATTCATATTTACAAATGATAGATTTATGTATAAAATTCTATTTGACTAGGCTGGCAGCCTTCACCCATCTCTACCAGTCTTCACAAGCAGTATTATTGTCAGGGGCAAAGATTGCTTAGACCCTGCAATAAAGGGGTTAAAGATGTCTTCGACAGATGACCTTCCTGCTTGAAAAATAAACTAATATCACATTTTTTTTGTAAATTTTCTTTAATATGTTATGCAAAACTGGACAAACTGCTTAAATGTCTTTGTAATGGCTCATAGCTAATGACATCTATTCTGCTTCCATTGAAAATGTTACTCCGGTTTATTTGTTGATTAGATATATACTTAGATATATACTTTTAAATATAAAAATATCCCTAATTAATTTTTATGTACATTTAGGAAAAACGTAAGATACCAGTGGTACCAAATGGTATGACTCCTGCAGAAGGGGAACCAGAGGAACATGGTGGTCACAGTGGGCCTGAGCTGCAAAGAACTGGAAGGTTTGTGATTATATTATTAAATATGCCGATGCGGTTCTAAAAACTAAAATGTAGCTTTTTACATTCATTCTCAGGATGCAATAATTACCTGCTTTTTAAAATAGTTTGGTGTAGGTCAGTAACTTCTGTTTGCGTATTAATGAATACTTAGTGCATTCACACTTTCATAAATCAAGAGTCTGTAACATTTTATGATAATGAGAAGTGATCAGTGCTGTAACCATAAAAGGTATTAGCTGATGAACTGTATATAAAGTTTAGTTTTCACTTTATTCATACACTGAGCACAATATGGAACAGAATCAGTGAAAATTTTTAATCTATAAATCATTCAGATTAATTTCATTTCCTAAGGCCTTATTATTTTAACACTAAATTGAAAACAAGAGACGATCATATAAAGAGAAATTGTATGAAATAAAGATATTAATACAGCCATTAATCAATAACTGAACTAGGCCTCCTCTTATAAAGAAATTAAGGCCCTTTGTGTACTACTAAAACGCCAAAGGAGAGAGTTCCATAAGACTGGATAGTAGCTCTTTAAAAAAAAAAAAAAGATAACCCAACTTGTATAAGCTTAATAGCAAAATTTCTATACTAGACTGGATTCTGTCAAACCGCCCCGATCTCTGTACCCAAGTCGGCTGCCTCCCTGATGCACTTAACGGCCACTCTCCCACCTTCCTAACCAGGCAAAATTCTTACTCAACCATAAGTACAATTTATAGTCAGATTCATACAAAAAAAACTTTTTTGCTAAACTCTTTAATTTCCTCCTTAAACATCACAACTGGATCCCCTTATAACATCTTCCCCTAGATGAAGCCGTTGTGTACTTTAATAACTAATTTTTAGCTATCCTAAACTCAGTAGCCCCTATCAGAATAACCCATTGCAAAAGCACCCCATCTCCTTGGCTAACCAAAGAAACATATAACATCATGAAACAAAGAGATAGAGCATGGCTAAACTACAAATCCACTAAAACCCTTCCCTCCTTACAGAACAACGTCAACTAAGAAATCTAGCCAAATATCAAATCCGCAATGACAAGAAATTGTACTACATTCTAATCCAACACAAACATAAAAAATAATCCGGCAGGCCATCAAACAACTACTATCCCCCTGCCAAACCTCCATCCCCTCCCCCTCAATCCCAAATAACAACACATCAATAGCAGTCCAATTCAATTCACATTTCTTCAACTCCATCCAAACCTTATTAAATAACAGCAACCACTCCTCTCTAACAATACTCACTGCACCCGACCCCCACTCCCCCACCTTCTTATTCCAACCCATCCAGGCTAGTTACATAAAAAAGCTCCTTCTCAAACTTAAACCCAGTACTCTTGCCGCCGATCAACTCCCAAATAAATTTCTTAAACTCGGAGCTGACTCCATTTCCTACCCAATGTCCATGCTTATAAATCACTCCATCACTGAACAATACGTAGCAGTACAATGGAAAATCTCTCATATCATTCCTCTGCACAAAGGAGGACCTTTCACAGATATAACCAACTACAGGCCATACTCTTCCCTCCTTAGCAAAATATTGGAGAAATGTATACATTCCCAACTTCTAACCTACCTACTTCAAAACAACCTGCTCTCCAATGCACAGCACAACTTTAGACCAAAACACCGTACTACAGATACCATCAACAGTCACAAAAACAACAATAACCTTATCTCTTCTATATTCTTAGACATGTCAAAAGCTTTTAACACCATCTCACACTAGATACTCATACAAGTACTAGCCACTATGCACATGCCTTTCTCAGCACATGCTTCATTCCACAGCTACCTGTCAAACCAACACCAAGCTGTCAAGTGGGCTGATGACTTACTACCTCCTCTACTCATTACTGCTGGTGTCCTACAAGGCTCAATATTCAGCCCCCTACTCTTCTCCATCCTTACAAATAAACTCAACTCCGCTACCCCACATGCTGCCATAGTATAATATGTAGATGACTCAATAGTCATCTGTACAGCCCCCTCTTATAACTACAACTCAAAACACAACAAGCCTTCTCAGATATAGAACTATATCTCAAGGAGAACCAGCTCATGTTAAACCCCAACAAAACAAAGCTTATGCTATTCACACATAATAAATCCACAGAACCCACCTCCCCCTTTATATCCTCTCCTCCAATGCACCAAAATCAATCCAATAGCTAACACTAAACTTCTAGGGGTCACAATATACAGCTCATTAAAATATGACAAACACATAGCCCTTACAGTCAAGAAGATACATATTAAACTTGGCTGCCTATATCGATCCAGAACATTCCTCACCCCTCACACCAAACTGGCCCTAGCTAGAACCCACCTTCTTTCCACACTTCTGTATGCCTCCCCTATTTTCACTAACCTTAGAAAATCAGAATTTTCCAAACTAGAGACTTGCTACCACAAAATTGCTCATTTTGCCACCCACCACTGCACTGTCTTTAAACAACTTTACTGGCTAGAACTACCGCATCTTCTATCACTTAACCACCTGACAGTTGCCCATAATCATCATTTATCATCCAGATGCCTGTCCATCAGTAGAAAACCTAGTCTAACCCTACTACACCTCAAATGCCCTCTGATCATCCAAAAAACTACTTCTAAAAACCCACAAATCCAGTAGCTCTTTTGGTGACTCTCTATTTGCCAATCACATTGCTAAAATCTGGAGTTCAGTCCCACAAAACATACTCACAACTCCCACCAATATCAAATTTAAACAACTACTCAAAGTATACCTCTTCAGTAACTGGCTATGCACCTGTATCACCCCTGGATAATCTCCTTCTTTCCACATTCACTTCCTACTCTACTATCACTTCCTGTATAACAGTCACTTCCTACTCTACTATCACTTCCTATATAACAGTCTCTTCCTACTCTACTATCAGTTCCTGTATAACAGTCACTTCCTACTCTACTATCACTTCCTGTATAACAGTCACTTCCTACTCTACTATCACTTCCTGTATAACAGTCACTTCCTACTCTACTATCACTTCCTGTATAACAGTCACTTCCTACTCTACTATCACTTCCTGTATAACAGTCACTTCCTACTCTACTATCACTTCCTGTATAACAGTCACTTCCTACTCTACTATCACTTCCTGCATGCAATCACATAATTATGTTTAGCTGTTCTCTTCTTCCTGTCTTAGTTGTCATATGATGAAGGATCACACCTAGTGTTCTGTAATATGTGTGTTATACTTGATAGCAATGTTTAGCTTATACTACAAATATTCTAATATCTCCTGCTGTTATTTTTTTATAATGCATGTGAAATGTTTGACATCTACTTTGTATAACTTATTTACTACTTATGTAACTATCTTTGGAGTTTTTCTTCCTGGGCCTCCACTGAAAATGGGCTACTAGCCCAATCGGACTATCCTGGGAAACAAATGTAAAATAAATAAATAAAATAAAATGACAATACATCATGCATCAAAATCAATTCTACAGTTGTTACTACTTGACTTGAGCCCATTTGTTCCCTTCTAGTAGGGAGGCTCCAGATCCACTGGGTCAAGAACTGGTTAGAAGAGTTATCATGCATACAGACAGCAAGGATGGTTGTGCCCTAACTGGTGTCATGGCGATAAGGGTGTGACCATGTGAGTACGTTTGTCACTGTTTGTGTAGTCATGTTTGTCAACATGTACTGACAAGGGCTACCTCAAAGGGCTGGTGTGGCACTCCATATCCTCCCTCCACCTGCACCCCCATATCCTCCCTCCGCCTGTTCACCACATCCTGATATGTCTCCTTCCTTGTGTCCGCATAACAATTGCAAGAGCTGGCCTGGACCCCCATCCCTCTCCTTCTTACCTGTGCTGGTATGTGCCTGACCTGATCATGGAACTAACTCATTAACACCTATGTGGTACGGAGTGTCACACCTCTAGCAGCCTACAGACATCCTGACATTCCAGAGAATTTTCTGAAAAATAAAAAACAAAGCATAAGATAAGCAAATTCAAATATTTTGTGAATAATAATAGTTATTAAAACTGTGCAAGTAGCAATGTTATCAGTATGAATGAAGCTGCGTCAATTAAATCTGTTTTGAAATGCAAACATTGTAGATAAAATTGTATTTTTATTGGATATTTTATAACAGTTGACTATGACTATTATTTAATGAGTATTGTAAGTGAAAGAAGCCTTTTAATACCTGATAAAGTACTGGCATGGTACGAAAGCTTGCTTTTTATTTTTTTATTAAACTCTGGGAATTTAACTGAGCCATTGGTATTTTTTGCTATAAGTTTTGGCTTGGCTCCTGCCTAAACTACCTTTATTTGCAGTCTTTCCACAAATACTATTTAGTGTTTTGAGTGTGGTGATAACATTTCAATATCTGGAAAAAGACAAATCAGTTATGCACTTCTATAGCACAAGACCCAGTCTGAACATATGTTAAGCACCCCCTGATTCAGTTTTTAAGACTGGGTGTCATGCTAAACAGTTAAACCTGGCAGTACTGATCGGCAATCAACAGCAGCAGAATAAAAATCAGATTTGTTTGTTTCCTGTCTGTGCTGGTAATGTGTCCCTGACATTTTCTAACATAACAGAATCTCCTGCACTGCCTTTCTGACATCACTTGCTGGGAAAGACAGCTAAATACTTGTAACTAGTAGTACATGGCAGATAAAGCTTCATGCACTACAACGAATTATGGTCGGGTCTCTAATCATAACATTTTATTATGTGTTCATTACATAGATGCCAATATTCACCTCTCAGGCTTTGCTAATAAAGTTACCAAATTACATGCATGGATATCACACTACACCTCATATATTAGCACTATCAGAAACCTGGGTAAACCACATCAGTAATACACACATTCTGCCCCCTAGATATAATATCTTTCATCAATGCAGAGTCACAAAAAAGGTGGTGGAGTTGCAATTCTTTACTCTGAACACCTAAACTTCTGCCCTTTCCCCACTGCCCCATCTTGACTTCTACCCAGCTGAAATACTACTACTAAATTGCCAATCAATATTCAGAAAAAAATCGATATCATTGCAGTCTTTATTCCACCTGACAAAAACGTCCCTATCATCAAAAATATATTATCCTGGATTTCTCAACACATACCATATCAAACTATAATACTTGAAGATGTAAATATATACTGGAATACAGTAAAAACTGAAGCCCCTGCCCAAAGCATTAATTTATTTGGATTTACACAACTAATGACTACCCCCCACTCATCTAAACAAGCAGTCTAACACAGGCTCTACACTTGAATGGATTCTGAAAACTGACCTTCACCTCTACCATAACCCATGCTCACTCCCAGATGCATTTAGTGACCACTTACCCATCTACATCCAAATACATTCACCCCAACTTAACAAACCTCATCTCTTTAAGTACTCCCTTAAACTCTCTTTGATCCTTCCACGTTAAATGACAGACTCACATCCATCAATTGGTCTCATACCTCTCAACCTCTTATAGCAAGAAATATGGACAAAGCCATGAATAAAAGTGGGACATAGGCCCAAAAATAGGGACATTTTTAAAATATTGCTCTTGCAAACTTAGAAAGTTGATAGTATAACAGGTTTTGCATTAGCATGAATTTTCTGAAAGGTAAGAAGTCTGAAGTTCAAATGTCTGTCATCATTTTCTAACTTCAAACTTTAATGATTTGACGCTAATTTGCCAGAAAACTACAATTTTATGAAAGACGAACCAAAAATATGAGGCAAAACTCTGGGCATTCTGCGAAAATCTGTACAGTTGACAGGCATGATTGGTCTAGCTTGCACACACTTCCTCTTAATGACGCAGTACTAGAATTCAACAGCATATCCCTAAATATCCTTACCGACCTAGCACACCCTCGTAAAATAAGAATAAAATCCAGTTATGCCCCCGGCTAACAAAAGATACTTACACCCTTATGCACAAAAGAGACTCCACCAGGAAAATATGGCAAAAATCCAAATCCCCTACTCACCATCAACTGTTCAAAGGACTTAGGAATCAAACCAAAAGACAATTATACAATGACAAGGAAAAGTTCTACTATAAAGCCCAATCCACCCATCAGTCCAAATCCAAAACTTCTGGGTAAACATCAATGCTATCCTCCATCCTGAAAAACCTCAAATCCTTAGCCCTTATCCAAATCTCTCTGCACGAGGCACCACCTCTCTCTTTAACCAGTTCTTTATTGACACCATCAGTAAAATCCAAAAACTACAGCTGTGAGGCAGCTATCCAGTTCTCAATCACAATCGTAAATCCAAAAGAAAAAAGAGAGAACTGGAAACACTCTGAGTAATTAAATAACTTATTACCCAGAGTGTTTCCCGTTCTCTTCTTTTTATACTCTTTTTTTTCTTTTGGTTTGACACCATCAGTAAACTAACAACAACCAAAACTTCCACACCATTTCTCCACCACATCCTGAAGCAAAAGGAGGCACTCTTCTCTTTCAAACCTATCTCAACCTCTTACATTGTCTCTCCTCCAAAATCTTAAACCTTCTTCTCCTTCTGCTGACAATCTCTTCCCCCTCTTTCTCAAGCTAGCGGCCAAATCAATTACCTTCTCGGTCTCTATACTCATAAATAGATCTCTTAAAGAAGCCACTGTACCCGACATCTGGAAATCTTTCTTTATAAATTCCCTTCACAAAGGAGGTGACTCCGCTGATCCTTCCAGTTATAGACCCATTGCTATCCTTTCCCTATCTAAAATAATAGAAAAATGCATACATTCCAAAATGCTCAGATTTCTCAACCATAATAATCTCCTCACTTCTACTCAACATGGCTTTCGGCCAAACTACAGTACCTTCACAGCCCTTTTGTCTTTCACCCACACTATTGCTGAAGCTTGAGATAATAACAGACTGGTCTCAAGACTTTTCTTAGACCTATAAAAAGCCTTCAACATGGTATCCCACTCCATACTAATAGCCAAACTTGCCAGCCTACATCTATCTCCCACCACACTCAAATGGTTGTCCAGCTTTCTAGCAAACAGACAACAATCAGTCAGATGGCAGTCTTCCTGCTCTACTTTTCTGCCCATTCACACAGGTGCTCCCCAGGGCTCCATCCTTGGACCCCTTCCTTTTCACTAATCACCTCTATACCACGACTTCTCACTCTACCCTTATACAATACGCTGACAATTCCACACTTATCACTACTTCTGACACACGGTCACAACTTCAGTCACTCACACAAGATTCTTTCCTTTGTGTAGAAAATTGGCTAACTAAAAATCAACTCATTCTGAATCCAAAAAAGACTAAATATCTACTCTTTCACCCTAAATCAAGTAACCATCTCAGTCTTTCACAGGTTCCTCTACTAACAAAACCATCATTACAGTAGAACACCACACAAAATTACTTGGAATGACAATAGATGATCAACTAAAATTTGATCTACACATACAGCAGTTCATCAAAAAAGAAACCAAAAACTAGGTCTTCTGTATCCAAACAAGAAATTCCTAACTACTGACTCTAGACCTTCCTTGGCCCAAGCCTATATACTTCCAAAGCTCTCTCCTTACCAAACTTGAACAGACTTACAACAAAGTTGCTAAATTTGCAGCTAACCTACCTAATACCTCTCACCACTGTATTGCTGTAAAATATTTTCACTGGATGGAACTTCCCAACCATCTTAAACTCTCACAACTCCAACTAACTCACTATCTACTTAACAAATCCACTGCCTGTCCTTTCCTCTCCACTACTGTGACTTACTATACCCCTCCACGACCACTATGAAGTACTGATAAATTCCTTCTACAAACGTACAAATCCAACAAAACAATCTGCAAAATTTTATATAAATCCTCTGTCTCATTTCTGGAACAATTTCCCTTTCACCTTACATAGCATCCCAAACACAAAGAATTAAAAAGTTCCCTCTGTTAGTCATGGATATCCCCTGTCAGGACCCTACTTAATTGGATCTACCAGTCTTTCACTTCCTAGAATCACCCTCCTGCAGTTCATGCCTTAAGCATATGACACCTCTTACTTAACAAAAATAAATAAATAAATAAAATTCAGATGATGGTATATTTTTACTACTTTTTCCCTAACAGATAAGAATCTTTCTCCTGTGTTATTTGTTACAAGTCCTCTATGTATATACTGTAAAAAGTGTATCAACTTTACTGTGTGTCTTATTATAATTGTTGCTTTCTCTGTTTTTTTATTACTCAACTTTGTAGTTATTGTATAACTGTTATTACTCAATTTTATGAAAATTGTATAATTGAATAATTTGTACATTTTGCTGGAGCTTTTCTCCTCGGGTCTCCACTGAAAATGGGCCTGTGCTCAGCTGGACCAGCCCGGTTAACAAATGTGAAATAAATAAATTATTGTAGAAAAGGGTAAAAGAGAACAGATTACAATGGTTCAGGCGCATGTGCAGGAAAACAGAAGACAATCTGGTGAAGAAGATTTGGGACAGACAGGAAGAAGTCAAGAAGAATCAAAGGTGTCCAGCTGATAGGTGGATAGATTGTGTGAGAGAAGACCTGTGACAGCAAGGCATGAGTGTCAAAGAAAGCAGGAGTGTGGTACTGAATCGAGAGAAATTGCAACAGCTGACACAGCACCCTGACTCCATGTAGAACATAGGAAAAAGGGGGTTGGTGATGATCACGACCTGCTGTCTTACATAATAATTTAGTACCCCTCAAGTACAAAAAAGTCAGGATTTCCTATGCAGTGCTTGGGATTCTGTTGTTTATAGTCCCCTTATTTATTGAACACAAACATTCACAAATCCCTTTGTTGAAAGAGTCCTTGATTTTTCAAATAATTCAAGTGTTGCACATTTTTGTACAGATCATCTACCCGACTGCATTTATGAGAAATGAAAAGGTAACCTACAAGCAATTAACTTGGTGCTTGCTGTTACATTTTCCTGGATGTATTTTACCCACTGAGCACATTTATAACAGTTGAAAGTGCCAGCTAATACTGCGGTGGTATACTTGCATTCTCCTTAATGGCAATGTTACGTTGTGAAAATAGTTTCTAAGTTGACACCCCTTCTAAATGACAAAAAGGCCTTACAACAGAAGATCCTGGCAACTTTTTGTTAGGGGATGATATAAGGGTTAAGGTGTTTATCTCACAGTCAAAGGCTACAGGGCTTGATTTTCACCTTTGAAAGGGGAAATGGCTAGGCTTAAAATAGCTCACAAGGATGGCTAGCCTGTCTAAAACCTAAAGGACTGCATTTTGTAACTGTTTACATTACTCAGATGGTGTTATTTTATTTTATTTTATTTCAGAATTTTCTAGTTTCTGTTACCTACATTACTATGGTCAAATATATGCTGATAAACTAACAGTGGTGCCACCATTACAGAAAGTAAAGAAAGTAAAGAAATACACACAACAGTCCTGACACCCCATCACAAACTAAATATTTCTCTGAACTGCTCATCAGTACTGACATAAAAATGTTTGGTTTACCATGTGCAGATGATTGTAGGCTCCTTGTGCTGGATGGCCCTGGAAGAAGTTAAGCAAAAGGTAAGGACATCATCACATTTAACAGTAACACAGGAGTATTTTTTCCCTTTATATGTCTGTTAACTATACTTTCAACAAGAAATTGGATGATAAATCCAAGCCCATTTGTAATGAATCAGAATGTACTGTTAACTGTAACATTCGACAATCCACCCAAACCAATTTCTTGTTAAACAGAACTAATGTATTGCTGTAAATATTTTACTATACAAGACTATTTAACAACTGAGATACATAAACCTACCTGGAAACTTCTTCTGGGACATACTTGCTGTCCCTGGAACAGCAGCACCAATGTCAAAGACATGTTTTTCTGCACTTTCCTGTGAGCTGTATGGAAAGTGGACAGGCGTTCTTCATTTGCTGTTAGTGGTGCCTCTGCAGAAGCACCCCCCCCCAGGATCCATCAGATCAATGGCCACTGCAGCTGCTGTCCTCTGTGCAAATGAGATCATTTCAGTAGCCCTGTGGTACAATTGATCATATGTCCTGTTGTGGCCAACTACTGCAGTCACATCTGCAACTATCTGCTGCCAAATTTGCATTCTCCCTGACATATCTCCAAGTCTGCTCTCAAGCAGAAATGTCTACTAGAAGCTTGCACAATGACCTGATTCTCAGAGTCACTGAATGGGGGGTTTCAGGGATTGAGATGCTTGGGTGCCATATCCCTGGGGGATCTAAAACATAATGGAAGGATGATACACACAAGTAACACATAACTAAAAAAAATTGTGCTTAGAGATAAAACAGAAAAGATAGAATTTCACTGTTACCCACTGGAGAAACATAAAATATTCTAGATATTTTAAATATAAGCAACAGGAATTGTGTGATTATAGCATATTACATTCACACACAAAGGAAGGCTGGATGTAAAACAAGGAGAGTAACAATAGCAGACATCTTGTCTGTGCCAAAACAGAAATGCAGCTTTGCTACCCCATCCCCAGAAGAACAGGCAAATGCCACATTTTGCTAATAAACCATCAGTGAAATGCTAAAGGTTCTATTACATGAAATGTCCCTGAAACATGTCTACAGATGTAACACAAAACATTCCATTTTAAGGTATTGCCAACCATGTATACCTGTGAAATGGACTGACAAACATGCCCATGCCATCAGTACACTTCTAAGTAATGTATGCAGATAAAAGTAGCATTTGCTAATCAATATATATATATATATATATATATATATATATATATATATTATAGTAAAGAGATTTTTCTTAATGACATTTCAGCATATGAAGTATATAGCTGAAAAATGCAAGCATACCTTCTGAAGTTCAGTAATCTTCTGTGCAGATATATCCCAAAGTAATAGCCTTGTCTGTGTTCTCCACATACACAAGTCTCCTCACCTTCAGGTTCCCTAGCTACACAGTTGCCTTTTTATGGTGTCGATTCAGGGCTGTAAGCATGGTGAAGATGCAAATCAGGTGTAAACTCATTAGAGTTGCTGAATCCCAAATACTTGGCTTCCTGTAGTAGATGGAAACATAGTGCAGGCACTCCCTCAGTGATTGTTTTTAATGGATTGCAACTATGAATGATTACTGGTAGGGAGAAGGAAAACACAACAGCAATGCAGTCTTCCCTACATCCAGTGGTTGTGTCAGGTTAGACTTACAAAGTCTTAGAAGTAATTTTGTCAAGGTTGGAAATGTAATTAAGCAACACACAATTCACAGGTTCTGTTCATTAATATCCAACCTCCCTTTCATTTGTAGACAACTGTATATTATTGCCATTTACTATCCTCACACATTTTATGGGCAATGATATAGAATGGCTTACAGATTGCATGTCTAAGAATACTGGTCAGATAAGCAAGACTGAGTAGCAAACACAGAGAGGTAAGAAAGAGATGCATATTTGCAAGCAATACCCATAAATGGTTTTGTGATCACTCAGTGTACAACATCTAAAATTAATACATGTACAAATAACTGTTATATGGCTTCATAGTACTGTAGATGATGTTGCAGCTGGCTGTATGCAGAATGATTTCAGTTCCCTGCTGCAAAGCTGCTTGTGTGGCAAAGAGGGATAAGGCACCCTTACTGTGTTGTGAAGGTTCATTGGAGTGACAGTGCAAATCCAGACCTATGTAGAAATGTTTCATGTGTACTAACAAAAATTTTGTAGTGTTTAATTCATAGATTGCTGTTCCTCATTTCACCTACTTTTCCCATATATATATATATATATATATATATATATATATATATATATATATATTGGCCAGTGTTTGCAGGGAGCACAGCTTAACACAAACAATGGAAATGGAGAAAAATGAATGTGAAATTTGGCTGTACTTATCTCATTTGCACGATACTTAGCAGTGTGCAAACCTGGACTAGTGGCCCACACAGGGAAGCAGACAAAACACCTGCAGAATACCTGCAGACAGAACATCTGTAAAAGTGTAAAGGCATTGAGCAAGGTCCCCCAACATCTGCAGCCATCAAACACCTGCAGAGAGGATGTAGACAGTCAATCATTGAAAATGGATACATTCAATTAATTCTGTTGGGCACCGAGCAAACACACTAAGTGACGTTGTACATATGTTAACAGAGAGAATTTAAGAATGAGTAGGAAATTACAGAAATGTCATGTATCTTGTCCTGTGGCAGCTGGTGTAAGTGTAGGGCTGGAATACAGCTGGTTCTAGGCTCTAGTACAGAGTATGCAACCTATTTTTACTGTTCTGACAGTGCAGTTTATAGCAATGAGCTTAACAAATATCCAAAACATATCCAAGTGTGATTTCAATATTCCTGTGGCAACAAGTGTAAGTGTAGGACTGCCATACCCATGGTCCTGGGTTCTAATACAGGATATTCCAGACATGTTCACTGTTGTTCCATTTCCCATTATATTCACTCTCACTTATAACAATTACATCAGCTACATACACAACTGGATCTATATACAAGAACCTTGTCAGGTTACACACATATATCTGTAACACCTCAAACTGTCAGCTGTACTTATGAATGATTCCTGATTATATCTGAGCAGCACTTATTCTGTCACAAAGATGGAAAATTAATGCTGTGGAAGAAAATGTTTTGTCCCTTATGCCTAAGTTTGAATCCACACTTTAATAATCAATTTTATCAGTGTATAAAACCAAAAACAAATGTTTCAGGTCATGACATTTGTCACCAGTGCATGTCTGCACATTTAACTCGCCTAACAGTTGCCTTTAAATTTTCAATATATATTTCCAAGCTACATCAGCAGACACCCCTCATATTAAGGTCAAGTGTCAGATTAACCTTCCTGTTCAAGTATTTATGTCATCTCTACTTGGCACTACTGCTCTCCACTTAACATAGTGCAAGTGTGATTGGCATCATTGCTCGGGTTTGTGCACTACCAGTAAACATGACAACAGGAATTGCCAGGAAAGCATCAGTTGCCATTGCATAGTTCAAGTGCTAGACATGTCTGGAGTTAGTGGGGAAGCTGACAAGTTTAGGGCACATCACTGGAGGTGTCCAAGAGCCCAGGATATTTATTGGACTCTTGATAAAGCACCACAGCCAAAGGCTTCTGCAGTGGGGCTATTCTGGCTCCAGTACAAGTCGAAGGCTTGGAGTGGTTAGGCTCAGGCTGTGTCCAGTGCTACAGGCATCCCACACATTGGAGAGCAGTGTAGGCATCATTTTAGTGATGTACAGAGATGCAAAAGTAATACCCTAAACCAATGGTTGATTGAATTTCAAACTACAGATATCCCACAGCTGTGTAAGTAGGATAATATGAGAGAATTTGTAATACATAGAGAACTAAATATAGGCAAGAAAGGTATCCATAATGCTCTTCTGTTCTTTTCTGTTCTTTCACTAGATAATACCAAAATAGGGTTTAATTATTGGGCTTATGCTGATCGAATGGAGAGACTGAGGGAAGCAAGTGGTATGTATGCAGCATAAGAGAAGTATTATTGTAGCTTTAAAAGTTAAAGATATATATTTTTTATACAGTTGTAGAAAATTGAGCATGTATATCCTAACTGTAAAAGCAAGTATGCATGCATTAATCTGTAGCACACAACAACTTTAGGAGTCAAACATAAGACTGTAGTCAGAGGGTGTGGGTTCAAATGCCATGAGTAACAACTACACAATACTGCATTTCTTTATTAATATTTACAATAAATTAAACTGTATACAAGTGGGATAAATGCCCTTCTGTTGACTCTAATCTGTATAATTTCACCACACATATGTGCAATATATGCACATTTCAAGGGTTATTTGCAGCAAGCTGTAATTATAGTGAGTGTGTAGTTGTTAGGACGTATACTTAAGTGTAATACTTCAGATAAAATAGCTGTATAATTGTGTTAAGATAGTTGTATAATTGTGCTAATGCATTGTATGTCACATATCTTCTTCTCTTTCGGCTGTTCCCATTAGGGGTCGCCACAGTGGATCATCTGTTTCTATTTCTTCTTGTCTTCAGCATATTTCCCTGACACACCAACCACCTGCATGTCCTCTCTCACCACATCCATAAACCTTATCTTAGGCCTTCCTCTTTTCCTCTTACCTGGCAGCTCCATTCTTAGCATCCTTTTCCCAATATACCCAGCTTCCCTCCTCAGCACATGTCCAAACCTACGCAATCGTGCTTCTCTGACTTTGTCTCCAAACTGTCCAACCTGAGCTGACCCCCTAATATACTGATTCCTAATCATGTCTATCCTTGTCACACCCAGTGCAAATCTTAACATCTTTAACTCTGCCACTTCCATCTCTAATTCCTGCCTTTTTGTCAATGCCACCATCTCCAACCCATACAACATAGCTGGCCTCACTACCCTCTTGTAGACCATCCCTTTCACACTTACTGGTACCCGTCTCTCACAAATCACTCCTCACACTCTTCTCCACCCATTACACTATGCCTGTACTCTCTTCTTCACCTCTCTTCCACACACTCCATTACTCTGGACTGTTGATCCCAAGTACTAAAACTCATCCACTTTCTCCAACTCTACTCCCTGCATCCTCACCATTCCTCTAACCTCCCTCTCATTTACACACACATATTCTGTCTTAGTCCTGATGACCTTAATTCCTCTCCTCTCTAGAGCATATCTCCACCTCTCCAGGGTCTCTTCAACCTGGTCCCTACTCTCACTACAGATCACAATGTCAACTGCAAACATCATAGTCCATGGGGCCTCCTGTCTGATCTCGTCTGTTAACCTGTCCATCACCACTGCAAATAAGAAAGGGCTCAGAGCTGATCTTTGATGTAATCCCACCTCCACCTTAAACGCATCTGTCACTCCCACTGCAGACTTCACCACTGTCACACTACCCTCGTACATATCCTGTACCACTCTTACATATTTCTCTGCCGCTCCTGACCTCCTCATACAATACTATAACTCCTCTCTAGGCACCCTGTCATATGCTTTCTTCAAGTCCACAAAGACACAATGCAACTCCTTTTGACCTTCTCTATATTTCTCCATCAACACTCTCAGAGCAAACATCGCATTTGTAGTGCTCCTTCCTGGCATGAAACCATACTGCTGATCACTAATCATCACCTCCCTTCTTAACATAGCTTCCACCACTCTTTCCCATAACTTCAAGCTGTGACTGATCAGTTTTTTCCCTCTGTAGTTACTACAGCTCTGCACATCACCCTTATTCTTAAAAATAGGTACCAAAACACTTTTTCTCCACTCCTCAGTCATCCTCTGACTTTCCAAGATTTCATTAAACAATCTGGTTACAAACTCCACTACCATCTCTCCTAAGCACCTCCATGCATCCACTGGTATGTCATCTGGACCAACAACCTTTCCATTCTTCATCCTCTTCATAGCTGTCCATACTTCCTCCTTGCTAATCTGTTTCACTTCCTGATTCACTATCATCATCCAACCTTCTCTCTCTCTCATTCTCTTCATTCATCAACCCCTCAAAGTATTCTTTCCATCTGCTCAACACACTCTCCTCACTTGTGAGTACATTTCTCTCACTATCCTTTATCACCCTTACCTGTTGCACATCTTTCCCAGCTCGGTCCCTCTGTCTAGCCAATCGGTACAGTCCTTTTCTCCCTCTTTAGTGTCCAACCTTTCATACAACTCTCCATATACCTTATCCTTAGCCTTCGCCACCTCTGTCTTTGCCATGCTCCTCATCTCCTTATACTCCTGTCTACTTTCTTCATCTCTCTGACAATCACACTTCTTCTTTGCCAGCCTCTTCCTCTGTATACTCTCCTGTACTTTCTCATTCCACCACCAGGTCTCCTTGTCCTCCTTCCTCTGTCCAGATGTCACATCATGCACCTTTCTAGCTGTCTTCCTTACCATCTCTGCTGTAGCTACCCAGCTATTTGGTAACTCTTTACTGCCCCCTAGTGCCTGTTTTAACTTTTCCCTGAACTCCACCTCACAGTCACCCTTTCCCAACTTTCACCATTTGATCCTTGGCACTGCTGTCACACTTGTCCTCCTCTTCTTGATCACCAACATCATCCTACAGACCACCATTCTATGCTTCCTAACTTTCCCCTGTCACCACTTTACAGCCTCCAATCTCCTTCAGACTGGCCCTCCTGCATAGGATATAAATCCACCTGTGTGCATCTTCCACCGCTCTTATATGTCACCCTATGCTCCTCCCTCTTCTTAAAATACGTATTCACCACAGCCATGTCCATCCTTTTTGCAAAATCCACTACCATCTGACCTTCTGCATTCCTCACCTTAACACCATACCTGCCCATCCACTCTGTTCCCTTCACCAACATGCCCATTGAAATCCGCTCCAATCACCAGTCTCTTACCCTTGGGTATACTCATTACCACTTCATCCAACTCGCTCCAAAATTTTTCTTTCTCATCCATTGCACACCCAACTTGTGGAGCGTATACAGTAACAACATTCATCATTACACCATCAATTTCCACCTTCATAAACATTAATCTATCTGACACTCTTTTCACCTCCAAAACACTCTTGGCATACTGTTCCTTCAGGATAACACCTACCACATTTCTCCTCCCATTCACACCATGATAGAACAATTTGAAACCACCTCCTATACACCTGGCCTTTCTCCCCTTCCATCTGGTCTCTTGCACACACAATATATCAACCTTCCTTCTCTCCATCATATCAGCTAGCTCTCTCCTTATACCAGTCATACTGCCAACATTCAAAGTTCTTACCCTCCCTATTACACTCCTAACCTTCCTCCTCTCTTTCTGCTTTCAGGCATGCCTTCCCCCTCTTCTTCTCCTTCGGCCAGCAGTAGCCCAATTTCTGCCAGCACCCTGTTGGCTAACAGTACTGGTGGCGGTCGTTGTTAACCCGGGCCTCAACCCATCCAGTATGGAAATCTGTATTGTTGTCCGCATATGTTATTTGGCAGAGGTTTTACACCAGATGCCCTTCCTGATGTAACCCTCCCCATTTATCCGGGCTTGGGACCAGCACGAAGAAATGCACTTCGACATTGTATGTCACATATGATGGTACTAATTTTATCTCTTTTTTTCTCTCACTTCAACCCTTATTTCTCTTTATTTATTTTCTATTATGTGTTGTCAAACTGCTGCCATGTCATTCAAGTGTACCAAATCACTAAATGGTACACAGCACAGTGAGGTAGGCCAGCCTCAGTGAATTAACCTGCCCCAGCTCCACCGGCTCAAGCACTGATGCCCAGCATGTCTGGGACCCAACATGGCAGCACTGACTCTGCTGCCCTTGCACTACCTGCATCCTCAGGTAGCACCTCCCCAGCAGTTGGTGCAGTGGTACCCTCCAGGAGCAGTGCCAGAGGTGGGGATTTTATCAGCCACTAGGAGATTCCAGGATTTGTGCATAGAGTTGTGCACTGCACCATTGGTGTACACCTACACTGGATGGAGAGGCTGCTCCCGCTAATGGCACATAAGAGGAGAAGACATCAAGCACTCCAGCTACCAGCTAAATAAGGAGACAGTGATGACAGTCCAGTCGATGAGGACTCAATTCTCACTGTCTCCATGTTTGATGGGCATGAGGCTGTGTTGTTTGATGGGCATGAGGCTGTGTTGTCCCCTCCCTCACCCCAATCATGGTGTCCCCCAACCTTTTGTGTGTCTCACTGTCCCTGCGTCTTGTCTTGTTTGTTTGCATTTGCTTCTTTACCCACCCAACTTACCTGATCCAGAAATACCTACATCCCTTACTCAGAATTCCTTTCTTACTGAATTATGAAAAATGGGCACCTGTCCCACACAACAAATATTGTCCCATACATAGCTCTCCATTTCATATACATGTCTTCTTGACACACTTGATTGAGTCCCGTTGGCTATACAACACGATTGTTATTGTCACCCTCTCTCTCTGGAGGTGGCAGTCTAAATACAGCTAATATTCTGCACATATTATCAGTTTTCGCTGTTGAAGAAATGGATAGCTATGGTTCTTTCCTACCTCACTCCTGCACATTTCTGTATTGATTTCCCTTTGCTCTTCCCCTGCTTCCTCCCCATTTCACCATTTTCCTATTTACCCCATTTGAACACCTATAATCTGGTAAAAAATAGAATCACACACCACACATAAGTATTAGTAAAAGCAATGAATCCCTTCACTTTTTGGCATCCATGTTTGCTCAGAGTTGGGCATTCCGTATCAATGCCAAGCGACAATGAGCGCTCCTACAGTGCTGCGGTTACCTCCGCACAATGCTGGTTAAACACGCTGTGCTATGCCAAAGCAAATCAACACATGTACTATAAAGAATTAATGTCATTGCATTACAACTGTTTATTTAATATTATTAGATACACCTGGAATTGAACCCAGTATCATCTGGCCTGAAAAAGAAATGTGTCAGTACATTTACACCTGCTGCCACAGAGTCAGCTAAGTAGCAGGTGTGTTTCATACATTCAGTACTAACTCTTAAAATTTTAGAAATGAGCCCCATGTTTGCACATTGCTTAAGTGTGCACAAACAAGGAAAGTAATGGAAATGTGTATCTTGCATGTGCAAACACTTTGCCATCCATTGCTCAAACCCGCTACTCGCCACTGCACTATGCAAAAAAAAAATATTAGCATTTATTAGTGATGTTAACTGTCCATTTACTCTTTATGCCATAAAACTACATGTGGAAACATAACAAAATTAAGGCGCTCTCTAACAATATGTCACATATTTACAATACAGTCATGTGATGCCTCCACCATGCACTGTAACCCTGGTGTCTCAGTATTTGTTCACAAATATATTAACTGCATTACATAAATTAATATCAAATGTATGATATGCAATGCACATCAATCTGGTAACATGCAGAACTAGAACTATGTTCATAGTTGAACATGCCTACACAACCATCAACTGACCCTGGGAACTATTGACCCATAAGCCTAACCAGCCTTATCTGAAAGGCTATGGAAAGAATCACCATGGACCTTATTCATAGGGACATAGGAGACCTTCAACACTCTTGACCTGACCCAGATTGTTTTTTTCAAGTGTAGATCTTGCTTATTAAACCTATTGGATGTCTTTGTGAATGTCCCTAAAGCCTTGGATAAGGGAAAACAGGGCATACTGCCACTGTTGATTTAACCAAGACCTTTGACACAATCCCCCACTGATGTATCATAGAGAAAATCTTCCATCTGGGGATTAACCCATATATTACTAGATGGGTAGACAACTGGCTCACCAACAGAACACACTCTGTCAAAGTTGGGGAGTCCATCTCCACCAGTAGACCAGTTACCAGTGGAGTACCACAAGGATCTGTACTGGGCCCTCTACTGTTTGGAAACTATTTCTCTGAAGTCCAGATGAAGGAAGATGGCATGTGGCTTACCAAGTTTGCAGGTCACTGTCAACTAGGTGCAATCATATGGAATCCCCCAACGATGTTAAAATATTACAGAAAGGGTTGACAGAGACAAAAGATAGGTGCCAAACCAATGCCAAAAAAAATGCCTCATTGTCCCCATTGGCAAAGATGTACCCCTGCTCTTTATGATGTACATAGCACCCCTCTAAGCTCAAACTCAGTGGTGCAAGACTATGGAACACAGGTTGCTAGCAATCTAAACTTCAATCACTATGTAGCTATAGTGGTAAGAAAATCATTCTACATTGTGCACCTCATAAATAAGGGCATCACATCCAAGACCGTGGAGGTCTTAGCTCCACTGTACTCAAACCTTATCAGATCACTAATTGAGTACAATGCTCCCTTCTGTACACCTGCAGCAACTGCAGAGACCATAGAAGTTTCTTACCCAGGAGAATCTGAATCCAGGGCCTCCAGAACATGACATACATAGAAAGACTGAAAGCCCTGTCACTGTACTCACTATCATACAGACTGTTGAGAGGTGACCTGTGTCTGGCCTACAGAACATTGTCAGACCCTACCCTACTAGAAATGCAACACACCCAAAAATCAAATGGGGCAATAATAACTTGCTCCAAGCTTCTCAACATAGCCTGTGTCATAAACAGAACATGCTGGAGAGACAGATATATCTCCCAGTGATTGCTGCTCCTCTGGAATTGGCTTCCACTGCATGTGAAGCAGAGCTGTTCAATGACCCTATTCAAGCACAACCTTGACAACTGGATGGGTGATTGTAAATTCACACCAGGGGTGGCACCTGTGTCCATCATGGACAGGGTCAGTCGGTGCTGATCATAAAATCACTCTGCTAACAATGACTCTGCTAACTAAGGGTATTTGGGTTTTTACATGGCTAGGCTTGTAAAGACCCTAGGGTCATTAGCCTATTAACCTCCTATGACCCTGTGAAGTTATGAACCTATGCTGACCTCCCAACATCTTCTCTCTTACATCCAGTGCTGATGTCATCCACTATAAGTTGTCCTGCAGCCTTGTAAAAGTCAGACTTGTGCCATGCTACTTGCATAAAGTACTGAGCTTTGTAGTGTGTACTTAGATAGGTAGGGGGTTCTGTTCCCATTGCAGTCAACTGTGTGTGTGTGTGTGTGTGTGTGTGTGTGTGTGTGTGTGTGTGTGTGTGTGTGTGTGTGTGTGTGTGTGTGTGTGTGTGTGTGTGTGGCCAGAAGAGCATAAGTGTGTATCCTACAGTTACCATTTCAGTTTCATAGACTGACAATGTTTTAACACTTGCACATGTCTACACATCCATTTCATGTAGGCCTCCCAACATCTTCTCTCCAACATCAACTGCTGATGACATCCACTCTTAAGTTGTCCTGCAGCCTTGTAAAAGTTAGACTTGTGCCATGGAGCTAGTGTAAAGTAGTGAGCTCTGTATTCTGTGTACTTAGATAGGTATGGGGGTTTTGTTCTCACTGCAGTCAACTGGGGTATATGTGTGTGTGTATTTGTGCACCTGCCTGACATTACAGAGAGCCTTTTACACCAGCATGTGGGACACTGTTATTACCATATTCTTCTCACCAGACACTTCTGATGTCATCAACTATATCTTATTTGTGGATGTGCACTATTCCCACTAGGGCAGGGTCAGAGACTGGCCTGGAGTGCAGGCAGAAGTCACCTCATCTTACACGATACAGATTACAGAGACATGGGTTTCAGTCTATCCACATACATCGTGGCATGGTTTTTAGGCCCTGTGTTTTCTTGGTGAGAACTCCCTGTGGTCTCTCCAGCTGCTGCATGTGTCTCATGAGGTACATGCAAAAGAGAGCCTAATATTGTATTAGTGTTCTAATAATATCTGAGTACATTGCCGTATTATAATCCTCAGACATGAATACAATGGTATGCCTAATGATGTGCACAACATACTCTTTCAATCCCAGTGTTGACACTTTGTGGTCAAAGATCAGATTGCTATTGATGTGTGCCCCCAGTACTTGCATCACTGGGTTTCAGCAATGCTATAATTAGCAGGGAATTACACTTTGCAGAATGAAATAATAAAGACACATTTTTGCATTTATCTGTAGACCATGTGGTTTTATCACCACTCATTTGTCTGTACTAATCCCTCCTGTAGTGTTATCATCACAGGTAGACTCTATGATTGCACCCAGTATACAAGAATCAGCAAACGCGGTGAGACAAAGGCTGTATAGTTTAGCCTGAGCTGTGGAGATTAGATTCCAAACAGTGAATAGCCAAGCACAGAACTGTTGGGTACGCAAGTGGTGACAGCTCTACTGATACAGGTTAATTCACCAACTTTCACAGTATGTGTTCTGTCAATGAGTCAATTAGTTACCCATCTTGTGACATAAGGGTCAATCCCCAACTGGGAGAGTTTCTCAATGACATCTGTGTGGGGGATTGTGTCCAAACCCTAGGCCAGGATAGGCAGTATGCACTGTCTTATCTTCATCCAGGACTATCACACAGAATTAATGGGCTGTGACAACATTACAGTTTACCTATCACATGACTCAGCACATACATGCATACCTTCCTGACATGGTTGAATACACACTTCAACACACCCTCTATGCAGACTATGTTTCTGTAGAAGGGTATACATCAACATGCATCCATCTGAGTTAGAGGGACAGCAACCTAATGCATGCATGTATAGACACATCATGACTCTCCTCATCTGTGAGGTAGACCAGCATGTCATCATTTATTTATTTATTGCATTTGTTAACTGGGATAGTCCACTGGGCCTGAAATGAGCCCATTTTCAGTGGAGGCCAGAGAAGAAAAACTCCACAAAGATACATACAAAGAGAATATAATCACATAGAAAAAAAATCATACAGTACAATCACATTGCATGAATCTGGTAACAGAAGCAATGGTGCAAGTAAAAAATACAATCATTGACATATAGAAGTAATAACTGACATATTTCGGTGAAGATGTTTGTGAATGATATTTACAATGGTGCATTGAGTGTATTCAAATACACATGAAAGTAATATATCTGCAAGTGTGTATCTGTGAGGAGATTAAATACAGAGTGAGCAGAGAAGGAGATATAAGTGCAGAGGATGGATAGGACTGGTGAAAGTGACAGGGAAGCATTAATAGGCAGAATGAAGGAAATGATGTGATAGAGGTATAGCACTGGGAGGAGACGTCAGGAGTTGGGGTGCATGTTTGGGAACAGGAGCATAGCCATTTAAAGGAGACATGCAGTTTGAGGGATTTTTTTAAAGGAGGTCAGGTTGTTGATGGATCATGGATCTTTTCTAAATGGACACTAGTAATATCCTGGCTGTGTGCAACAGACATGTGCAATTTATTAATGCTGCACCATGAGTGTTAACATCTGGTAGATGTCCTCAAAGAGGTCATTGAAGGCATGCCTGGTGGCAAAAGTATCATCTTTTCAACTTGACTTGTTAACAAAGATCGCTTTTGTCACTCTAGACTTATTCATATTTGTGTACAAGAACACTAAAATATATATATATCTACAAAAATATCTTACTAAAACTAACCAAACTGCATAGTAAAGATTGTTTACAGGACTCATTTTATTTTATATTTCCACTATCCTCATCTATTCACTATCATAATTTTCTTTCTAGTTGTTTTTAGTACCATGCTAAATAATATTTAATAGGAGTGTATAATATGTTTCTATCATCACACCTCTTTTAGCTTAACTATAGAATATTTTTTCCACTTTATTGCAAATGAGTTTTAATATCAATACTAGCTAATTAGTCTTTAAATTGTCACACATTTTTAGTTATTAATAGTTTTCATTTAATTTATATTGGGTTATTAATTTATTTTTAAGTATTGAATTTAGTGTTATATTACATGGAGTGTTCAGTACTTTTATAAGGACACTATTTTTTTCTGTCCCCCACTGGCCAGCATTAAGTTGATGTACTTTTCCTGGTTTAACTTACTCATTAAATGTATATGTAGGGTTGTATTATTGTTTTAATTTGGTTTACTGTTTTAGTAAGATTTTTTGTTGATATATTTTAGGGTGCTTGTACAAAAAAGACCTGAAAAAGTGTAGAGGAATAAAAGCAATCTTTGTTAACAATATACAGCCCCTATTCTCACTTCCATTCACTCCACACATCTTTCCAAACTCCAACAAACGTACCATAATTGTAATAATAGTACGAGATTTGCTACTAACTATATACACAACTCATGCCACTGCCTGGCACTCAATTCTCTTAAATGGCTAGAATTCCCCCATCTACTCCAAATGTCTCAATTTCAAATCATACCTAGCTCCGTGCTAACTTTGTTTTTTGAGGTATGCTTCATTTCATTTCTAATTCCTGTCTGCTACAAGGAAGGAAGAACAAAACAAAACAAAACATTGAGGGATATTACAACTACTTCATTCTAAGCTTTGTATTCTTATAGGTTCATAGATTAGTACTAAGCTAACTAGCCTAGCCAGTTACCCCATGTGACAATCAAACCCTGTACCCTGTGTCTGTAAGGTAAACACCATAACCATTATGCCAACCTCCCATCCCAATATCTTGTTCACGTTTTGTTTTTGTATAACTTAATTATCTGTAATTGCATTACTACTGCTTTTTGAATTCTGTTGTGATTAATTATTAACTATGTTAAAATTTGTTTTTATGTATGTAATATCTCTGGAGGTTTTCTCCGTGGGTCTCCATTGAAAATGGGCCTCTGTCTCAGTTGGACCAACCTATTTAACAAATGTCAAAATAAATAAATAATTTATAGAAACAGATTATGTTTTGGGCAAAATATTTTTTCCTGGATGCCACAATATAATTTATCTTTATTGCCACATGGTCTAATGTTTAAACATTTTCAGTCATGTATTATAATATTTGACAAATTCACAGACTTTGTTTAATAATAATAATCTGTTTAATAAGAAGTACCACATAACTATTAATTTTATTAATTTTATTTAAAGTGCAAAAGGTTTAAATTATTAGGACTTTTTGTAAGTAGCAGTACCAGCTTGAATATCACACTGATAAGGCTGGGGGTAGGGATTTTGAATTTGTTAACATGTATACATACACTTTGTTTTACAACAAAATAAACCACTCCCATACCTGATAACAGGTATATAGTCAGAACGTTTGAGAGGAAACTATCATTATGTTTATTTTTTGTTTTGTTTGGATCACTTGTCTGTGTGCTTAATAAAGAATTTTCAACTGGAAACAGACTGTCTACCCTACTTGGATTACTTCTGAATACCTACTAGAGTTAATAATAATATATAATGAAAAATTCAGAAAGAAGAAATACGCCAGGACCCAAGACAATACTTAATGCATGCTTCCGTCCACTGTTTTTCAGGACTTCATCAGAATAACTTAGTTACCATTCACAATGCTTAAACAGCCACATTCATTAACAACACCTCCCTCCCAATTAACATCACCATAGCAACCAATAACTAATGCTTTACACACCATGAAGTAAATAGAGCATTTTTTTAAAAATCACATTTAAAATATCACATTAAATTACATACCATTCCCCCAGTATTATACAAGACATTATAAATATACTGAAACAAAAACACTGCTTTCAATTTTTAAAAAGTATATTTGCTTAAACACATATAAAAACTCATATTAATCATATATTGTTAAGTCAAAAAGTATGCTGCTTTCAACTTTAATAAACTACTTAATGACAATGCTTCATTCAGGCCAGGAGCAGTAGTGGCATTCAACTTTATTTGCCATTTAAGTTCCATATACTCTAAAAATTTGTCACTAGGCCCTCATCTTTCACCCAAGTGCACTCGATCTATGGCAACAAATGTAAATTCATGTTGGGGGTTACTTTTAATGTGTTTAAATAATGCATTCCTATCGTCTTCTCTTCTAATGTCATGTATATGCTGATAAATTCTTTTTCTCAAGCTTAACTTAGTCTTCCCGACACAGAATGCAGAACATGCTCCACAAAGAGCCAAGGGGTCTATATTATGTGATCGAAAAATCTGTTCTTCGAACACATAATAATCAACACATATACAGCGAACGCTGTAAACCGTGAATGGCCACATCCTCAAATTTTTTTCCTCTGGGAAAAAATTCACGTGGCTATAAAATAAAAAAAAAGCTTTAAAACACTAATTAACTGGGGGGGCTTTGCCCCCCCCCACATGCCCCCTACCTAAATATACCAACTCCAAGATCCCTCTACATTGAAGAAAAGGGCAATTCCCGATAATGGGCAGCTGAATTTTTTCCCAAGAAAAAAGTTTGAGGACCTGGCCATTCACGGTTTACAGCGTTCAGTGTATGTGTGTCAATTATTATGTGTTCAAAGAAGAGATTCTTCGATCACATAATATAGACCCGGGCCAAGTATACCACTCCTTTACTGGTGCATCAAAATCTCTTACCCAGCTTTACTTCCCCAAATCCTTGTACAACAAAAGCCTCACCCTCCATATTATAAGGGCATTGTGAGCAATGGCCACAGTTTTTCATCTTCCCTTTAACATTCCAACAAGCTTTTGAAACACATATCCTTCTTATATACAATTTTCGGCTTCTCCCCCACAATATCTTTATGTTGTTCATCTAAACAAAAATATTCTAATTTCTTCTAACTCTAGAAGCCAAATCATAAAACTATTATTGAAAGTTAGGACCAATGCCCCTTCAAACCCCCCTTCTCTATCACATTTATACACTCCATTGCTTATATTATCCCCTCTTATTAGGGGGCAAAATGTCCTACATTCCTTTTAGTATTAACTTCACTAAATATTTCTGTTAAAAATGCTCTGGATATCCTCTTACATTAAACATAGGCTACAGTACTTCACATTCCTTAAACTCATGATCATCAGATACCATCGTAGCTAAACGCACACATTGGCCTTTAACTAGGGATTTCTTCTGGTGCAGGTGGTGCATGCTTTTATAATATAGCAAGGTATTCAAGTAGGTGGACTTTCTATATATTATGGACTCAAATTTTCTCGGTTCCATATTTTTCCTAATTGTTACATCTAAAAAGTTAACTTCTTCCCCTTGAACATTCGAAGTAAACTTGAAAAAAGCTGTGGTCCTATTTAAATGCTCAGCAAACTCATTTAGCCTTTCCATACTGTCCTTCCATAAGAAAATCAAATCATCTAGGTATCTGCATAAAAAGCCCAACAATTGTTAAATTCTGAATCTATTGCAAAATTAATTTCCCAGTGAGCAAGAACCGCATTGGCAAACTTAGGGGACTAAATGAGTTTGTTGAGTATTTAAATAGGACCACAGCTTTTTTAAAGTTTACTTCGAATGTTCAAGGGGAAGAAGTTAACTTTTTAGATACAACCACTAGGAAAAATATGGAAATGGGAAAATTCGAGTCCACAATATATAGAAAGTCCATCTACTTGAATACCTTGCTAAATTATAAAAGCATGCACCACCTGCACCAGAAAATATCCGTAGTTAAAGGCCAATGTGTGCGTTTAGCTACGATGGCATATGATGATTTTGACTTTGTTAAGGAATGTGAAGTATTGAAGTCTATATTTACTGTAAGAGGATATCCAGAGCATTTTTAACAGAAATATTTAGAGAAGTTAATACTAAAAGGAATATAGGACATTTTGCCCCCTAATAAGAGGGGGTAATATGAGCAATGGAGTGTATAAATGTGACAGAGAAGGGGGTTCTGAAGGTTTTGAAGGGGCATTGGTCATAACTTTCAATAATAGTTTTTATGATCTGGGTTCTATACTTAGAAAAAATTTAAATATTTTTTGTTTAGATGAACAACATAAAGATATTGTGGGGGAGAAGCCAAAAATTGTATATAAGAAGGATATGTGTTTCAAAAGCTTATTGGAAAGAAATGCATGAACGTATGTGAAAGGGAAGATGAAAAAATGTGGCCATTGCTCACAATTCCCTTATATTATGGAGGGTGAGGCTTTTGTTATACAAGGATTTGGGGAAATAAAGCTGGGTAAGAGATTTTTATGTAGCAGTAAAGCAGTGGTATACTTGGCCCTTTGTGCAGCATGTTGTGCATTCTGTGTCGGGAAGACTAAGTTAAGCTTGAGAAAAAGTATTTATCAGCATTTATATGACATTAGGAGAGAAGACGATAGGAATGCATTATTTAAACACATTAAAAGTAATCCCCAACATGAATTTAAATTCGTTGCCATAGATCCAGTGAAACTGGGTGAAAGAGGAGGGCCTAGTGATGAATGTTTAGAGTATATGGAAATTAAATGGCAAATAAAGTTGAATGTCACTACTGCCCCTGGCCTGAATGAAGCAATGTCATTAATTAGTTTATTAATGTTGAAAGCAGCATACTTTTTGACTTAACAACATATGATTAATATGAGTTTTTATATGTGTTTAACCATATATACCTTTTAAAAATTGAAAGTAGTGTTTTTTGTTTCAGTATATTTATAATGACTTGTATAATATTGGGGGAATGGTATGTAATTTAATGTGATGTTCTGAGTGGGATTTTTTAAAAAAATGCTCTGTTTACTTCATGGTGTGTAAAGCAGTAGCTATTGGTTGCTATGCTGATGGTAATTGAGAGGGCAGTGTTGTTAATGAATGTGGCTATTTAAGCATTCTGGATGGTAATTAAGTTATTCTGACGAAGTCCTGAAAAATAGTGGACGAAAGCATTTAATAAATATTGTTGTCTTGGGTCCTGGTGTACTTCTTCTTCCTGAATGTTTCATTGGTTTGTTTTTTGGTATCCAATTCTGTATAATATTCATAATATATCAAAATCAGTTTTTATTTTTTTATTTAGGATGTTTTAAGTTCACTACTCTACTACAATATTCTGTTTTTTTTTTCTGCTTTTTAATATATAGTGATTAACTAGACATACAGGAATTGAAAAACTTCCACACAGAAGTTTTTTACACTGTTTTGCTTTGGACTCACTATACTTATATAGTGGGTTGTTTGAGATTCAGAGGAGAGGATACCACGGAGATTACTTGTTTCTTATGTCATGAATACAAACGCCCAACCCAAGTATTTTAGACATCACATCCTATAATCAGACCAATAAGTATGTGACCTGTGTCATGGGGTAGATGGTATGTGGAGCACTCACCAACATGTGGCCACAGTGCTGACTACTTCCTTATATGTAACACAATTACTGAGTATGTGAAGGACAGCCACATCACAGGCCATAATATCGCCAAAGTTCACAACCTTCATTACACCAGTAATTGAGTACTATGCACCCTTCTTCATTTACCTCAATACAGATCTTCCAGTGATGTGTAACTGAAATGTAACACCTTTGCCACACTGAGCTGTCACACATCTTATTGGCTATATCTATGAATTATTTTTGTGGCATAAACATTACTGTCTGATGGTGTGGAACCCTGATCAAGTTGTTGCACCAGATGCTTGTGTGCTACCTGTTCTGGTGATGCACACAGTACATACATAGCTGTTTGCTAACATTAATGGCATGGGTAACATTTGTGGCAGTGTGGGTTGTGCCATATATACTATATATATATATATATATATATATATATATATATATATATATATATATATAGGTTTATTATGGTATATTCGAAAGGGGTCGGGTCAAGCAGCTGCAACATCGAAAAATAATGTTGTATTTCAAAACAGCGGCAGATCAGAATGTCGAAAATGGGAAACATGGAAATGTGTATTCAACATTTTTGACATTCCCGCCTTCCACCCATGTTACTCACCTTACCTCTACTATTTAACAGGGGGGCTATGCCCACCTGCACCCCCCACACCCTCTGCATATTAAATATATCAACACTGAGATTGCACCACAGTGAGGAAATGGCCTACTTCCCTGTTCCTCACTGAAGCATGACCTCCCTCCACAGCCTCGGCACATCGATTGGCGAAAGGTGAAGTACACCATGCCACTCGACTGAATGTGATAGACCACTTTTGGTTCAGTTTCCTGTCCTTTGGAAACCATGATTTCGTACATCAGCCACCGTTCGACTTACTGCAGTTCACGTAAGTCATAGTAAACTATATATATATATATATATATATATATATATATATATATATATATATATACATATACATATATACATATGCCATGTACACCAGTCAACTAGCATGTATTGATCATATTGTCACATACAGTTATAGCAGTGTCCCTCCTAACACCTCCAGCAGATGTTACAGTGTCAGGACAGTGTGTGTGGTTACCCTTGTAGAGTGCAGACATGTCATAATAGTTGTTCAAGTGTGTCTGTACAGAATTGTCTCTGATCACTCTAAATCACATATGTTATATCAGAGACATGGGATTACTGGTGGTATTGTTCTGATATTGTCCATGATTGTGTGTGCTTCTTTTACTGTTGTCCATGAGCATTTACCTGTGTCCCACTTGCTGGAGACCTCTGCTGAAATTAAACTCATTCTCAGGCAAATAAGTTTGTGTAGCTTCACAATATGCACCCTACCCAATTGTATATAACATCCCTGATAGACGTCCTCTGCACTGTTCATGTAAGGATTCTTATCTCATACAAACATCTTCCCCATTGTTATGTCACCTTGTGTGACAGTCACATAATAGACATTTTCACTGTGTAGTCCCTACTGTACCATATTGATATGTGATTGGTGTTGCTGCTACAACTGTCTACCATTGACATGCCCTCATCTGCTGTAAATTAGGTTATTTCACCTGTCCTCTTTCCCTGTGGTCATTCCTACAATTCGTATGCATGTCCCTATTCAATACGCACACTTCCCCTGAGTATTTATTTTACATGGCAGTCCATGTACCCTTAGAGATCATTTACACAACATCAGTACGGAATGCCAGGAATGGGATTTCATCATACTCTGCACTGTATACACTGTCCTGTACTGTGTTTGGAACATATACATAGATATCATACCTCTTAGCTGTCCAGATTTTTGCAGAATGTCCAGATTTTTACCTTATATCTTTTGGTCTGTTTCTTATAAAATTTGTGGTTTTCTGCCAAATCACCTGGATGATGTAAGGATTGAAGTCACTAAATAATTACATACATTAGAGTTTCAGAGTTCAAATCCTTCAGAAAATGTATCAACACAAACCTTGTTATTATAGCACATTTCTAAGTTTAAATGAGCAAATATGTAAAATCTGTCTCTATTCCTGGGTCATTGTCCCCTATTATGTTGGGTTTTGTCCAGATTTCTTGCACTAAGAGGTTGAAAGCTATGATAACTATATGTTAAGCCCTGTTGATCGTTGTGGCATTCCACACAAACCCACTAACCGATTGTGCTCTCATGTAAACGGGTTTGCTATCCATGTTGCTTTACACAGTTTCCTGGCCAGCAACACTGTTGCCAGCCACGAATGCGCACTTATTTACGCTTAAACATGGTGCACGTCATGAATATGTAATTAGCACTGCCACTCACTGTGCCCACATATAAAGTCCATGTTAGCTTTGCACGAAGACTACATGGAGTTTATTGAATCCCAGGGTATATGTCCTTTATGGTTGATTAAATATGAACAAAACTCTACTTATTGTATTTATATACATGGCTCCAACATCAACAAATGAGAAAGTGTTTCTGTCGTGTTGCATTTCAATCTCACAATAGCTGTCATGCTGATTGTGTCCCTTCTGAATTCTTTTACAGTGTCTTCTGAATTCAAGTATGTTTAGTGCCAATAAAGAGATTTCCCCAGAGGGATGTATTTTAGCAACTTTATTTTGCTTTTAATTTTAATTAGTTAGTGGCTCACTGTAATGTGTCACTAATTAGACAACCAGTCCCTTTTTTGTCTCCATTGCATATAAATTGGTGACTCATCTTCCCTGGTGTGACTTTGTAACATGATTAAAGGAAATGTTTTTATCAGCACACTAGATTAATGATTATCTCATAAACTGTTTTTGTAATTTACTTGTTCAATGACTTACCAAAGTGTAAAACAAAAACATGAATCGTAGCTTGCTGTACACTCGAGGAATGTTTTGTGCATTCAGCAGAATTTTCCAAACTTTATTACACATGTAGGTTATCAGCATATTTGAAATTTCTGATTGATGCTTGTAGATAATTAGTACTTTGCACTCTTGAAATTAGGCTTGGCATGATACCCGCAGACATTAAATAATCTTTAGTCATACATGAATCAATAACTTATCCACTGCAGATGGGGTTATTTTGCTGACATTTTCCTAATCAAACAATACACTGATCTGAAAGGGTCCCTATCAGTTCAGCAAAAAATCAGTTCATCAAATAGCATTTTCAGTGCAATTGCATCAACTATGCCGTTCGTTGAACTGTTCATACTGAGATCACTGTACAGTGAGGATCAGGAAATATGCCGTTTCCATACCATAGTGCGATCTCTGAGTTGGTATATATAATTAGCGGGGTGTGGTGGGGTGCAACCCCCCCCCATATGAGAGGAATTTGATGAACAGCATTTCCAATGAAATGCTGTTCATTGAATTGACCATTCAATGAAGTGATATAGATGCGATGTGAAAGTATTGTCCCAGCGTGACTGACCAAACTGGGTAAAGACTGTAATAATCTTTTGGCTGATGTTCCCCTGAGACAACAGTATAGCTGAGGAGCTTTCCAGGTTGCAGCAAATTCAGGAATGCAAGAGCCTGATTATGAAATGAGTATGCAGGCTTTGCTGAACCGCACTTGTTACATCTGTAATAGCACCTCCTACACCGATCCCTCAAAAGTGTGTTAGCCATTCTGTCTATAAAACAGAGAAAAAATACTTGCCCAGGAATGCTCTTTTATTATTATATAAATCATTATTTAAAGTATTAAATTATGATTATTAAGCCACTGTGCATTTGGTGCCTGTATTTCATGTAATTAATTGCACTGGGGATATTTAGTTTCCTAGTGGTAGTTCCTATCCAGATATAAGGACACTGAGAAGGGCTGACAAGGTGCCAGTGCCCTGTCCCTGATGAAACTAATAAAGGAGTGTAACATTAAATAACATGCAAGTAATTAATCAATACTGGTAGTCATTTACTTATTGTTTTTTTTTTTTTTGATAACCATGTAAGAGGATTAATCCTGTGAATCCTTTTCAGCCACAATGTAGGTAATTTGCTGGGATAATCAGAAGGGTATGAGTTTTGTCGCTATGCCAGGTACTTTTCCTGATGTTTCAAACTGACACTGTACTGCAGCAAAAAGCTGTTGGGGGGTGCTGCATTCTTAAGGAGTCACTCTTTGGAGGATATACTATACGAATGCACCATATACATGTTTTAGTGGCAGTTCATCTTACTATTAAGGACCTCATGGCATTTCTGAAATAAGCAGAAGCTTTTATGTTTAGCCACAAAAATAACACATACATTCACATTCTGAAATAATTTCTGCAGTCCTTAATCTATTCTTTTGTAATCTTTGTGTATATCTAACACTATGTTAACACATTTTTATTATTCAATTTTGTGTTATATAATAAACTTCAACATCCCCTGCTTATATTTTTAGACCCAAAATTCAAGACTTTCCCCTAATATGCTTCTGTCTTTCCTTTATGCATTCAGGGTAGCATGACAGTCTCAGTAAAATCTAAACAAAAAAGTAGGAAAGTGAAATATAGCTATATGTATTTTCTATTTTTATAAAGTCCTCTTACAAAACATAAATAAAGAAATAAATACAATGAAAATGAAGTTTTGTTTCTTTTCCCATACAACTGCCAAATATGCTGACTTTTGTTTCTGCTACATTTGTCATTTAACTTGTGACATATACCACAACAAGGCTTGCAGAGTAGCATTTTATCAATATTTTTAATCTTGTTTTTGTAATCTGCTGAGTATTTTTCATAAACTCTCCATTAAAAGGACTTTTCTAACTTGCTGGTACCATAACATTTCTTGCCATGAGTCTTGTCTGACCGTTTCTTTACTGTCGTTAACAATCCTTTCCTTTTCTCTTCCAGACTTCTTCAAGTTTCTTTTGGTAATATCATCATCCCCTCTTGTAGTTTAAAATGTTTATTAGCAATATATGCAAAGGAAATAAGAAAACAAAGAGAAACGTTAAAGAATTTGTCATCCTTAAACAGCTATTCTTTTTTTTTTTTTTACTTTAATACTCTGTTTAAGGGAAATGAACCTACTTCCTCAGGGGGTCGAGAAAAATGCTCACTCCACATATCTCAGCCTTTTAAGTAACACATGTACCCAGCTTTGTCTGTCAAAGGATCATAGGAAGTTACTAGGCTAATGGCCCTAGGGCCCTTACAAGTCTAGCCAAGTTCTGCCCTTATTTCCATGATCAGCACCTATTGCCCCTGTCCAAGAGGGACACAGGTGGAACCCCTGGGGTGAATTTACGGTTGCCCATCCAATTGTCCACATTGCATTTGAAAAGGGCCAATGAGGTGTTCTGTTTGACATGAAGTGGGAGCTTGTTCCAAAGGTGTGGTAACCTATGGGAGACAAATCTGTCCCTCCAGCAGGTTCTATTAATGTCACATACCAGGTTAAGGTCTTTAGAGTGAGTAACCCGTGTACCATATGACTTATGGAGATGCAGCATTTGCAATAAAGCAGGGTCAGAGATTGCCTTGTATGCAAGGCAGAGATCACCTCTGAGTAGTCTTTATGAAACATAATAAAATGACAGTGATTTCAGATGATCCACAAAGGATAGATGCTGAAAACCTAGAAATTTCCTTGTGAGAAACCTTTGTGGTCTCTCTAATTGCTGCAGGTGCTTGGAAATGTACATACCAAAAGGGGTGTTGTACTCAGTTATTGGACTGATGAGGGAAGGTTATAACGTCTTTTTTTCCAGAGGAGAGGCAATGCCCTTACTTATGAGATGAGCAATATAGAATGCCCTTCTTAACACTGTGGAGACATGGTGGTCAAAGGTGAAGTTGCTGTCAACCTGAGTGCCCAGGTCTCCCACCGCTGAGTGTGTACTTAAGGTGTTGCTATTGATGCAGTAGTTAGTAGGAATATCACCCTTACAAAAAGGGATGATAACATTATTTTGCATTGAGTTTTAGGCCATGACTTTGGCATGGTCCCAGCCAGGACTGATCCCTGTGGAACACCATTGGTTACTGGTCTGCTGTTGGAGGTAGATTCCCATACTTTGACTATATGGGTTCTATTAGTGAGCCAGGTAGCAATCCATTTGACAATATAAGGGTTGATACGTTGCTGGGTGAGTTTGTCAATGATGCCTGAGTGTGGGATAGTGTCAGATACCTTGGCTAAGTCTAGGTAGGCTGCATGCATATATTTCCCCTCATCTAGGGTCTTGGTTACTGTCTCAAAGAAGTTCACCAGGTTTAACAGGCATGGTCTTCCTTTGACAAATCCAGATTCAGTGGGGTCAAGTGTTTGGAGATTACCTGTATCTTTGTTGATAAGGTCCATGATGATTCGCTCCATGGCCTTGCAGATAAGGCTAGTCATGCTAATAGGTTGATAGTTCCTGGGGTCAGTGGAAGCACCACCCTTGTGCAAGGGAATAATAATAATAATGTCCTAACACCAGTCAACAAAGTTGCTTTTAAGTAGGTTTTCTTTATGAAATGCAAGACTTATTGCTTCCAGTACTTGACAGCGCCTTTCATTTTTTTCTAAAGCTGTTCCCCTTTGAGTTTCTTCTGTTCTTTCACTTTAGAGCTATAACCCAAAACCTGTACATAGTGTGCACAAAGAATTCTTTCTACCTTTCCTGCTTCCCCACATGCTTTGTTTTTTTTCTTTATTTATCATAATTCTCAGCTCTTTTTCTGACTTCATTCACTCCATTACATTTTCTCTGTTTGAGATTCAGTGGAAATTTGCATTCTTTCTCACTGTCAGCTTCAGAAACATCCTGTGTCTGCTTTATCTTGCGTATGTAAAAAAAGAAAAAAGGCATGGTTTTATTGTCTGAAAGGAGCACCGTCTGTTGTATAATAAGGTACAAAACATTCATGCCAAGTGCCTTTAGCACCAGACGCGTGCGCTTATCACATGGCAAAAAATGTCAGTGTCTTAGTCAATGTATAAAGTGGATTTTGTGTTTACATGACAACTTTGACTTGCATACGTTTGTTATTTTTATTACATTTAATTTATGTACTTTCACATAATTTAGTTTACTGTGTATTTTAATATGTCTGTATGTTCTAAGTATATAAAATTGTAATTTTAAAATCATACGGTTTAGTGTAGAAGTCTTTGTTACTGGGATGGATTTTGAAGAGCTTTTGAGAGTTATTGGCTGACTGATTTTGATGCTGTTATTCATTTGAACTGATTAAAGTTCCTTCATTTGACTGTTTTATTTCTTTCATGCTGAGATTTGTTTTTATGATCTTGTATCACTTGAAGTATTTTAATAAAAAAGAATGTAGCTGTGAGCAATTTAATATACATATGTATGCATATACATGTACTTCTGCAGTGGTGCAGCGGTAGCGTTGTTGCTTCCCAACAAGATGTTCTCCTGTTTGATTCTTGGCTTAGGTTGGGAGTGCCTTCTGTGTGGAGTGTGCATGTCCTCCCTGTGGTCGAGTGGGTGTTTGAATGACATTTGCTGAATGGGTGTGCCTTTGTTGAAGGTTGGGTGTCGTGCTGGCAACTCAACACCATAAAAACCAACTACCAATCATTAGTGGACTGGAGTTCTGTTGTGGTGACCCCTAACTGGGAAAAGACCAACAACATGTATGTATATACATGCACACACAATTATATATATATGTAGTTATCTCTCTCTCTCTGCGTATGTATGTATATATATATACATGCATATATTTATATGTATTTTCTCTTTTTATAAAGTCCTCTTATAAAACATAAATGCTCACTCTACATACCTCAATCTTTTTCTGTCAAAGAGTCATAGAAAGTTACTAGGCTAATGGCCCTAGGGCCCTTACAAGACTAGCCAAGTTCTACCCTTATTTCCACAATCAGCACCTATGGGTGTACTTCTGTTTACCGAAAGGCCGAAATACCGATGACCACAACGCTGAGATGAAAATCATGAAACACAGAATCATGAATCAGGTAAGTATGCACAGGGCAAGTGAATACTTGCTCAAAACAACAGTAACTAACAACGTACTGCCTAAAGCCCACCAAGGTAGGGGCTGTGCCCCCCCACACCCCCCTAACTATATACAGCAACTCTGGGATCACACTACAGTGGAAAAACAGCATAATTCCCCCCATTGGACAAGTATTTACTTACCCTGTGAATGCTTACCTGATTCGTGATTCTGGGTTTTGTGATTTTATAGAAGTAGACCCAATATATATATATATATATATATATATATATATATATATATATATATATCCAACATCTGAAGTATATTTTGTAATTTCCAGAATTATGGAAGTATATCACCTTGTATAACTTGTTAAGAAAAGTACAAGTTAAAACGTTCTCAGCCACAGCTTATGTATTCAATAATCTTTGAATTAACATTTAAACATTGAAGGCCATTGTTATTGAGTTATAAAAGAGAGCCATGAGACAAGTTGGCATACTAGTTATAAACAATATAAGTGACACAGATAAAGTAACTGAATTCTATTAGATCTTTGTTAGTTCTATAATGGAATATAATTCTGCCTTCTGTGATTTTGCTGTGGGACAGCTAACAATTTTGGAAATGGTCAGCAAAAAATTTACATGATACATTTCAATCTAACTTAGTTGATAGGTTAGTACTAGACTAATTACCCTTGCAAGCCGAGCCAATTATTCCCTGTGAGATTCAAACCCTGTACCTTATGTTTCTAAGGCAAGCACCTTAACCATTAGGCTACACTCCCAACTTCAGCCAATATTAGAATATTATAATAGATGTAATTTGAATCTGTTTACTATACAATGCAGAGACATTCAAGGAAAATTCTTGCTAGCTCTTAGAATATATATACAGTGGCAAAGGCTTACAAGTAAGTCTTAACTTTGACATATGTATATTAGTACCAAAATATTCAAAAACAGTGATGCTAATTTTTGTCAGCAAACTGAATAATTCCTATAAAAATGACTCATAGGTTGCTCAAATTGTGCTATATTTTTGCAGTAAATTAACATACTGTATAAAAGTATCAACGAACATCAATCAATCAAAATAAATAACTAAATAAATAAATGATTTTGTTGGAAACACAGTCTTTTATGTCAGCATTAAGGAGATAATGTTCTCATGAGGTCAGTTGGCCTGAACACTGATGCAGTTGATTTACAAATTTATAGTTGTAATAGTAAAGTTCATATGCAGTTACATTTGGTTTTTCAGTCTGAGCAGATTATTGTTTGATGACAGAAAGCTATTTTTGCAAACTTTCATCAGAAAACCCACTAATTGCACTACTGACCAAGCATGTTGCTTTTTTTCTAGCTGGTTTGCAAGACGTGATAATAAAGAGTTTAGACATTTGAGATAACGTTGGTGCCATCTGTTCTGAATTGGTGCTATTATTGCTTGTTTGTGTAGCTGTCAACACTACTACCACCTAGCAAAGATTATGTGTGGGCCCAGTCTGAAACATTCATTATCTTGGAGAAACTTACTTGCTTGTTGATCAGCAGTCCCCAGGCCATAAGCTTTAATCATCAGTATTTGTTAACCTGCATCATTGTTCTGAAGTGGGGATTTCCTGCTAATGGAAATTATCTGTTATTATACCATGACCCCCCATTAATATTCCAAAACGTGCACGCTGATTGGCCAGCGTGCACATTGTAAATCGACTTATACTAATGGAAAAAGGTCCGGTCGCCCGGACTTTTTCCATTAGTATAAGTCTCTTTTAAAACACTGTCTCGCTATGTTAAAAGAGTTTAACATAGCGACACAGGTTTAAAAAAAGCAACGGAGATCTCCGTTGCTTTTTTTAAAACTGTCTCGCTATGTTAAACTCCTTTAACATAGCGACACAGTGTGTAAAAAGCAACGGAGATCTTGCTTTCTCCGTTGCTTTTTAAACCTGTCTCGCTTTGTTAAATGGGTTAAACATAGCGAGACAGCTTTAAAATAAGCAACGGACATCTCCGTTGCTTATTTTTGTTAAACCCATTAAAGCAACGGAGATCTTGCTTTCTCCGTTGCTTTTCTGATGTCATCAGAACTTACCAGCCAGCTGCGGAAGGGCAGCAAAGAGGCATTATACAATGCCATTATTTAAGAAAAGTAATTATTTCTTTTCTTAAATAATGTCATAGTATAATAGCAATAATTACCCACGGTTGTCTTTGTTTGGTCTATATTATAGTTTGTGGTACCATAGTATCATAGGAGAAACAAGGCAACCAAGCCATGACACCATGTCTACCTTTCCATTATCCACTCTTAGGCCTTGTTTCTTTTTTGTTTCTTTTTTCAAGGAGGGACAGGCCAGCATACCTTCACCTCATTTGGGGTCTTAAAAAGTTCACGTTCCCCGAAGTTCCTCAAAGTTCCACATTGAAAGATTCTGTCACACATTCAGTGTTAGCAATTTTTTTAAATGAAATCCATTGTAAATAGAAATTAATCATATGAATTCATTAAAAGATCATCTTTATAAGTAAAACTAGCATATTTTAGCCATCCTATGACCTTCCTAGTTGAAGTTGTTAGTAAGCCATTAGTATGTGTTCCACATTTTACCCATTTGTTCCACATTATGAGGACTAGTGTTCCTCATTTTGGAGATGGAAGGTTGAGAGCTTTGCAGGCCAGTCATACCATGTGTGAATTTATTTATTTGACATTTGTTTACCAGAAAGTTCAAACGGAGTCAGTAAAAAACATTTTCAGTGGCAGCCCAAGGAGAAAAGCTCCAGTTGCATACAGACATGTACAGTCTATACAGATAACATAAAATTCCATGAGTTACAAATGAATACAATTTATGAATGCTGTTCCAGTTGTTCATCTCTTTTTTAAAGACAAACTATATGTCACACTGCTTAATTTGGTGGGGAGCGTTTTTCAGAGAAGTGAAAGGAGCTGCATGACAAACCTATCTATCTTCCTACTCCTGTCTATTTGCTGCAGTAGATTTAAATCTCTGGTCTTAGTGTTAATTGGACTGTTTTATTTATTAAGGTATACGAGTTCTTGGACTACTGGAACCCTTATATCCCTAAAAGCAAGGAACAGATCACCTCCTAAGCAGTATATATAAAACTGGGTAGTCTCTAGTCTTTCCTGGTAGTTCTTTTAAGCCTCTGATCTTTTTAGATACAAACCTATGGGGTCTCTCCAATTGCTTGATATGCTTAGCAACGTATATCCCAAAGGGGACGTTGTACTCAATGACAGGTCTAATCAGTGTGGAGTACAAGGAGGTGAGGACCTCTTTAGATTTGAAAGATATACCTTTAACTATGGGCTATGCAAGGTAAAATGATTTACTAACCACTGTTGCAATGTGATGATCAAATACAAAGGAGCTGTCCACCCTTGTACCCATATTCTCACATGATTTTCATTTTTAAGTGGTGTGTCATCTATGCTGTAAGTGTGAGGGAGTAGAACCTTGCCAAATGCTACAATGTTGCACTTTTTTGGCACTGAACTTGAGCCATTTTTATTACACCAGCTATTAAGAGATACAAGCTCCTGATGGAGTGCATGTATGTCAGGAAGCTGTGTGTGTGGATGACTCCTATCTTAGAATCAGCCAGAAACTTTGTTAACCAAAGATCCTCATTTGATAACTGGAGATTGAAGAAGTAGACACTGAACAGCAGAGGTCCAATAACTTATTTCCGTGAGACTCCACTGGTAAATTTCATGTTCAGGGAATTCCCCCCCTCCCCCCCCCCCCAACTGCACAGTGTTTGACCTATCTCTAACTCAGTCGGCTAGCAACCTAACCACATACAGGTCATTTTGGAGTTCATTTAATTTTTTTCTTATATTTGCATGTGATGTGCTAGAGAATGCCTTGCAAGGTTAACTTATGCTATGTGGACAGCTTGCCCACAGTCAACAGCCAGAATAACCCCCTTGACGAAGTTTACAAAATTCATTGGACAGGAACTACCCTTGACATAGCCAAATTGCTCGAGGTTGAGCTTGCTAAGGTTTTTGATATCATAGTTAATTAGATCTCTCTCAGTTGAATTTCTCCAAATCTTTTGGGTTTCTACTACCATGACAGGAATGTGCCTCATTCCTAAATTAAAGTATGATTAAAGCTCATGAAATTAGTATTGTTTCAGTCTTTGATATCAGCCAAAAGTGCTGTTCACAGCATCCACAATGAGCCCAGAACTGACTCCTTCTACAATTCATGCAGAACTACATGTACTGCTATCATATCTAAGTAAGAATGTAAATTATTTTTTTATAAGACCCATTGCACCTACTACTGTTGGAACTGTCTGGGTATCTTTCTTCCACATTGTCCTCATTTCTACCTGCAAATCGTGATAATTTATAACTTTGTGTCTCTCTGTAAGACACTGTAGTCACTGGGTGTAGCAATTTCAATGATCAATGTTACTTTTATCTTCTTTTCATGGACTACTATTTCTGGTTTTCTCACATTTATTTTTTGAACTGTTGGTAATAGGTGATCACATTTGATATAAACTTCAGGATTTTCCATGATGCTTTGTGGCTCATGTTTCCAATACTTCTTACCTACTTCAGTATTGTAATGTTTGCACAATTCCCAACAGTCTTGCCATATTATTATGCCTTTCAGTATACAGGACCCCTGCCATTCCTTCTACAATTCATACAGAGCTACATGTACTGTAACATATCTAAATAAGATTGTAAATTCTTTTTTATGAGACTCATTTTGCTCCTACTACTGTTGGAACTGTCTGGGTATCCTTCTTCCACATTGTCCTCATCTCTACCTGCAAATCATGATAATTTGTAGCCCGCTATCCTGAGCCGCCAATATTAACCTTTCATCTCTTAGTTTAAATTTACTTCTCATCCATTCCTGCGTCAAATCGGGAGTGACATCAGGTTGTTCCAAGAGTTTACTGTACTTGCAACTACATTTATGCCTTTTCCACATTTCTTGCCTTCTCATGTGATCCTTCTCATCCCATTTTTTCTTTAATTTTTTGGCACATTCAGTTCCTTCCTGATTTTTGTCTACTTGTTTCATTTCCATTCCCGCTTGACACCGATATGCTAAGCTAAGAAAGTCATCTTAGACATGTTCTGTTCATGTTTCAAAACTTTCATTAAGTTTGGAGCTGATGAGGTCAGCGGATATGTATGCAGTCCTAAGATTGCAGATCTATGAGTGTAATTAATTTCTAGGAGACCCATACATCCTTCAGAATGAGGGATATATTATCTTGGTATACACTGATTTCTATATATCATTTGATAAGCCTGAAGCATTTTTCTTGCTTTCCTGTCCAACTGATCCAGTACCTTTTGGGGGCCAGTCAATCACCCTAAAACTGTAAGTTAGAACAGGAAGAGCAAATCAGTTTATAGCCTGGACTTTGCTCCTAGATGTCAGAGCTGTCTTCAATATTAATTTTAGTTTTCTAAAATATTCTTTACTGAGTTTTGTTTGCAATTGTTCATGTTTTATTGTCAATATTTTATCAGTTCCCGAATAGTTATATACTCCCTACTGCTCAAGTTTGTTTATATCACAGTCCTGTCCCAGAATGATATTTTTATGGTGCAGTTTTCCTGATTTAAATGTTACTTTTGTACATTTATCAAGAACAAATTACATTCTTATATCACCTGACAAAGATTTGACCACTTCCAGTTGTGCTTTCAGTTCCTCATATGATGAGCGGTACAGTTTTAAATCATCCACAAAAAGACAATGAGACATCTTTAGACTTTGTTGTTTTCTGGGAGCCAGATTATAACTATGACCTAATCTGTTAAGTAGACAGTTTAGTGGGTTAAATGCAATTTGAAAGAGCAGCGGTGACAAAGAGTCACCGTGGAATATCCCCCATTTGAATTTTTATCCCTGGGACAATGATTTGTCCATTATCATAGCTTAGCTGCAACTTTGTTTGCCACTGTTTCATGGTCACTGTTATGCAGTTGATCAATGTAGCGTGTATCTTATACATCTGTAAGCACTCCTTTATCCATGAATGTGGGATGCTATGAAATGCTTTTTGTAATTTGTCCATAACATACTTAGATTCTTCCTGTTTTTACAATGCTACATTATGACTTTAGCAACAAATTATCATTTGCTCCATATGACTTTCTTTTATTGCCCTTTTGTTCTTTTGCCATGATTGAGTTTTCTTCTAAAGGACTATAAACTCTGTCAGCATCAGTTCTTGTGTATAGTATATACATCGCCATAAGGCAAGTTATTAGTCTATAGTTTTTAGGATAGCTTGTAGGTTCGCTCTTAAGTAAGAGTAACATTTTTCCTGTTGTTAACCAGGTTGGTGTCTGTTCGGGGTGTGTATAAGTAGTTCTTACTCAGGGCTAAATCTTTGGATAAAGATGTTAATACTTTTTCCCAGATGTTAGGTGCTGCATCTGGGCCTGGGGTTTTCCATTTAGGAGCTTTTTTTAATTTTATTTCAGTTTCTCCACCCATTATTTCATTCCATTTCATATCCTGTACGTTTGAACTTCTTACTGTTTCTTTTACTTCTGTCCATTCAACATCTGTATTATGTTCCACAGGATCTTCATAGGTATTTCTCCAAAATGTAAATATATTTCTTTTATCGATTTTAATATGTCTGTCCATCTCTATTAAATTAAGCAACTCCTCCCTTAGATCATTTTCTTCTGAATTGATGGCACATTTTTTGTTCTCCGTTTCCTGTGGGCAACTTATAAACAAAGGTATAGCATCTAGGTCCAAGGAAGTCATTGTTCCACTGTATTTGTCATTCATCAGACCTATCGCAGAGTGCAATGCACCCTTTTCTACTGTATGTACCTAACCAGGCATATCCAGCAGTTGGAACATCCAAAGAGATTCCTCACTAAAAGAATACATGGCATAAGTAACAAGTTATGCAGACCGCCTCAAGGCCCTATCCATGTATTCTGTATCCTACTGGCTGTTGAGGGGAGATATATGCCAAGGAGTTGTCAGACCCCACTATCATGGGCCTCCTGCATATCCACAAAACAAATAACACCAGAATTACCCATTCTAAACACTTAACCCTTGCCTGTGATATAAATAGGACATGCTGGAGAAACAGGTATGTATTCCAGAGACTACCCCATCTATGGAGCAGGCTCCTCATTCATGTGAAGCAGAGTTCCTTCCTAACCCAATTCAAGTGTAACTTTGGCAGTTAGATGGGGAACAGGAAATTCATCCCTGGTTTGGCACCTATGTCTCTAGTGGACACAGGCAGCCTGCAAATGGTTCATCTCCCAGGACCCTGCTTGTAAACGTTTCACCTCCCAAGCCCCTTCTTACACTTATAAAGGGTGCCAGAACTTTGCAGAGATTTGAGATGCATGGCTAGGCTTAAAAAGGCCCTTGTGGTCATTAGCCTAATGAAAACCTATGAACCTATGAATTCTACACAAAGTTCCAAAAAATCTTCCTGTGCCATATTCCCTTCAACTTCATCCTGTGTCATTCACTGCTCTTATTATGGGAACTCACTGTCCTATTGCTCCACAACATTAACTGCGTCAGAGTTGCCACCATTTTCTTTTCCTCCCCTTGATGTGTAACTCCAACTGAACTTTTGTACTGGTTTCCTAGGTTCATAGGTTCATAGGAAGTTACTAAGCTACTGACCCAAAGGTCATTACAAGCCTAGCCATATGTACCTAATCTAATCCTAGAGCAAAACATTATAGCCTCCACTCAAGATCATTCTACTCAAGATTTTAATTTGCACTGACTGCCCCTATTTAAGAGGGACATAGGTGAAATCCCCAGTAGAAATTTCTAGTTTCCAATCCAATCATCTAGATTGCACTTAAATAGGGTCATAGAAGGGGTCTGTTTGATGTGAAGTGGTAGTTAATTCCACAGGAGTGGTGGCCACTGAAAGATGTATCTGTCTCTACAGCAGGTCCTATTTATGTCACAAGTCAGGTTAAGGTCCCTAGAGTGAGTGAATCTTGTAGCATTTGACTTAAGGATATGCAGCATTTCCATTAGGTTTGGGTCTGAGATTGTAGGCCAGGCACAAGTCACCTCTAAGTAACCTGTATGTTACTGAGTACAGTGACAGTGACTTCAGTCTGTCAACATATGACATGCTGGCGACCCTGAATTGTCCTAGTCAGAAATCTCTGGGGCCTCTCAAGTTGCTGAAGGTGCCTGGTGAGATATATATCAAAGGGAGCATTGTACTCTATTATTGGCCTGATGAGGGATGAGTACAGGGGAGCTATAACCTCTTTCACTCTCCAGGCCATGCACTTGCTTATGAGTTCAGCCATGTAAAATGCCTAACTAACCACAGTAGACATGTGGTGGTCAAAGTTGAGGCTACTGTCAACTTGCATTCCCAAATCTCCCACTTCTGGGTTGGTAATTAGGGTATTATTACTATTAATGTTGTAGTCAGCGGGGATATCGTTTTTACTAAAGGGGATAATGATGCATTTTTTGGCATTGAGTTTGAGTCCATGGCTTTGACACCAATCATTAGTCTGCATGAGCCCCTGTTGGGAGTATTTTAACATCATTTGGGGATACGATAATTGCACCTAGTTTGCTGTCATCAGCAAACTTTGTCAGCCACAGTCCCCCATTCTATCCTGAACTTCAGAGAAGTAAATCACATACAGCAGAAGGCCCAGCACTGATCCACGTGAAACACCACTGGGGATGGGTCTGCTGGTGGAGGTAGAGTCCACTACTCTGACTGAGTCTGATCTGTTGCTGAGCTAGTTGGAAACCCACCTAACAACATAAGGGTTGATATTCAACTGGGTGAGTTTATCAATGATACCAGAAAGGTGGGTTGTGTCAAAGGCCTTGGCTAAATCCAAGTAGGCTGTATGTACAGATATACCTTAGTCTGTAGTTTTGGCAATGTTTTCAAAGAAATCTACTAGGTTTAAGAGGCATGACCTGCCCTTGAAAAAAAACAAACTGGGTCAGATTGGGGGTTGTGAGGTCACCTATATCTTTATTTATAAGGTCCATGATAATTCATTCCATGGCCTTGCCATTAAGGCTATTTAAGCTTATGGATCTATAGTTCCCAGGGTGTCTAGATGAACCCCCCCCCCCCTTGTGAAGAAAGATAACGGTTACTGTTTTCCATTCAGCAGGGACAAAACCGGTGCTCAGACTGTTGTTGAAGAGACTACCTAAGGGAGTTGCTAAGTTGTGTTTTAGGCCATTTATTAAGCAGCCTGGACTGCTACTTGGTCCCACAGAGGCGTGTTTTTGGCCTTAGAGAGAGTGTTCATGACCTGCTCTTAGGTGATGCAGGGAGAAGGAGGAGATGACAATGATGTGCTTTAGGGTGTATTTGGAAGGGGCAAGGGGGTGAACTTTTCACCAAACCTGTCTGCTAATAGGTTTGTTATTTCCACAAGACTGGTGTACATGGTACAGCCCACAATTAATTCTACCTTTTAGGTTGTGGATGCAGCTGAAGAAATGCCTTATAGTTATCTTTAGTTATGGATGCTAATTTAGGTTCAACGTTGGCCTTGGAGGATTTTATAAATTGTCATATTTGCTTGTTCAAACAGAGTAGAGTATTCTTCCAGTGCTGGGACCTTTCCTTCTTATTTTTAGACAGTACCTTCTGCCTCTTGTTGTATAGTCTATTGATGCTACATGTCCACTGGGGGGACTTGTTTTTTCTTGAGGAACTTGCTTTGATCCTATCAAGCACCGCAATGTCTATACATTTGTATAAGTGTTATTACAGAGCATTTGTGTATACTTTAGTATAGTTGTCAATGACATCTATGGGAATAGGAGCTTGAAAGCTATTTATGCCATCCCTTAGGAGGCTATAGTTTGCTTTGGTGAAAATTTGTAACCTGATTTTTCCTAAGAAGGGTTCAGGTGTTACTGCTACTTCAAAAGTGACCAATTTATGAACAGATTTAATTAGTGAAGGCCACACGCGTGATGGTGTAGTGGTCTACCATGTTTGTGAGTACCAGGTCAGGAACATTTGTACCCCTTGTGGGGGGTGTGTACTATCCTTTGCAAGGCATTTTTGTTTACGAAGTCTAGGAAGCTTTGGATGAGCATGTTCGTACTCGTAAAAGTTTCCGAGTCAATAGAAGGATAGTTAAAATCACTCAAAATCAGAGTGTTAGGTTGTGATAGCAGTGACTCAGGTAGGTTCAAGTAGGCAACAGGGTCTCGTGGCACATGCTGGAGGAACTATAGCTAATGATGACTTAAAGGGGGAGCTCTCCTACAGTTAGTTGAGTTTGGAATAACTCCATGGAGTTTTCCAGCTTAACCAGTCTTGAGATGTATTTATCTTTGATGAAGATTGATCCTCCTCCTCCTTTGGTTCCCATACATTCATTTTGCGGTCTGAATTTATAGAAGACATTGTGACCTTGCAAGGCTGGGGTACTTTATGCAGCCCTGAAACAAGTTTCTGTGACTGCACAGATGTCAATATATTCCAATGAGAGGAGTGCATCCTGGGAGTTCAGCTTCTGATTTAAACTCCTATCATTTAGCAGCATCGCCTTTAGCTTATTTATGTTGGATATTTTCACATCGGAAGTTTTGTTCTTGAGACATTGCCTAAAAAAGGCATTATGGGGGAGGCAAGTGCCTTAGACAGTAACTGAAAGGTCAGGAGTGACAGGTGAAGACCATCTCTGGCAAAATAGCATGGTCTATCTATCATATCTTCCCAGGCTGACAGTACTGGATCCCCTTAGAATGACATCAAAAGCTAAGCTAGTTGCTGAAATCAATCATATTTTGTTTATATTGTGCTGTCATCCTAGATGAGGGTAGAATGCTGCTCAAGGCTAGGAACATACCTGCCTGTGACACATAATCAGATAGCTCAATCATGTTTCTCCTCATGTAGTCCAGAATGGACATCTCAAGTCGTTCACACCAACATGAACTATGACTGAGTCATAGCGATGGTTGTTGTTGAGAGACTTGAGTGTGTGTGTGATCTGATGGATCCTATCACCTGATAGACAGCAGACTGTAACCTTCTCCTTGTACAAACTGGTGAGTGGGACATCCATGTGTCTTATTATGGAGTCACCTATGACAAAGAAAATTGGTTGTGATGTGGTTTGCCTTAGTGGCTTATGTGAGGCAGTGGTGCATGTGGTTTTATGTGTAGTGTGTGCTGGAGGTGCTGTAAAATCTGTGGCATGTTTGTGTTTCAGAGGTTTCTGGCATTCAGGTAAATTTCTGGTGAGAACCTCCCCATATGATGGTGTATGTGATGGACAAATGGCTTGTGCAGAAGGTGTAGTATATGAGCTGACAACCTGCTCTGTGTCACTGTTTTAAGAGCGAGACAGCAAGAATTCCATATTCTTCATATAGATGCATCTCTCACATATTGAACTTGAGTGGTTTAGGAGGAGGGGGTTGTCAGTGTACATGAGGCAGTTGCTGCACTACCTCTGGATACCCATATCAGTCAGGCTGGAGGGAGGAATGGAGGGAAGCTGACCATCCATAATGCTAAGTAAAATCTGCTTCCTTAGTAGGGGGACTGCTGGAAAGGTGTGGTTTACTTGGGGGCTCATAATTAGGGAGCTATAATATCTGAGATTTGAAGGTTTAGGTTAGATAGAGGTGGCAAATGCTTAAAAACCCACAGCTGAGGTGCTCTCCAGGCAGCTAAGCACAGCTGAAAGGGCTCTTCAGTCAGAATACAGCAGCTACTAAGAGGAAATATAACTAATTTAGCTTTTGCATCTGTAATCGCCAATGGTTACCCCACTGCACAGTACTGAGCAATGGTTTGCTACACACAAACATGGGCCTTATGTAGCAAAGAGTTCAAACATAATTAAAGTGCTGTACCAATAATTGCACATGAGACTGGGCCCTGGGCCAACAATCACCACTATGATAAGTCCCTTACTGCACACTTCTCTCACAAGGGTACAGGGAGGGCCCTGTTTGTGAAGGAAAGCTGGTTTTAGTGCTCAGTAACTGCCAAAAGCAGAACTAATTCAGAAAATCTGAATTTAGTCTATACTAACTCACAGAGTGCAGCAAACAGTGAGAATACAATTTCAATATAGTACAATAGTAGAAACAGTTAGTGCAGAATAGTAAAAAAATATTAACTTTTTAGCAGGATTTAGCTGTTTGCTTTCAAATTTACAACCGATTCGTGGCAAAATGCCTCCCTCTGCACAGCTCTAGTTTAACAAACAGAAACCCACAAAACTCAGCCATTATGTAGTAAAGAGTTTAAGCAAGCAATAATGCACGACAGGGTGTGTGTTAATGTGTAATTAATGCCCACCCAGGGGTGTTGTGAGGTCCGACTCTGCAGGCAGAGGGCCTCTGCACCCCCAGAAAGGGCATTATTTCCACAATAACACACATTCTGGAGGGCATTATTGCACTTAGAGAATGGGCTATCTGGAAAATTGTAGTGTTTTTCTTGCTTATTTATTTTTAAGTATTACACTGGATATAAAAAGTGTACACACCCCTGTTAAAATGCCAGTTTTTTTGTGATATAAAAACATGAGACCACAATAAATTATTTCAAAACCTTTCCTACCTTTAATGTGACCTATAACCTGTACAATTCAATTGAAAAGCAAACAAATCTGTTAGGGGAATAAATATAAAAAATAAAAAAACATACAATAAGCTGGTTGTATAAGTGTGAACACCTTTAAACTAATAGTTTGTTGAAGCACCTTTTGATTTAATTCCAGCATTCAGTCTTCTTGGGTAGGAGTCTATCAGCATGGCACATCTTAACGTGGCAATATTTGCCCAATCTTCCTTGCAAAAGTGCTCCTTGACTAGTCTTTCTACTGTCTTCTAAAATCTATTAAGCAACTCGCCTCAGAGAAACATTCTGTTGTAATTGTCTTGCCTTCATGCAACTACATTATGATAAAACTGGGTTTTTGTAACCATTTACCCTAAAAACTATATTCATCTTAATGACATATTTTCTTTTTATACATCTTGAAATAGTTTTGCTATACTCCTGATTATTGACACTGTATAACATTTTATTGCTACTTAATGCCTTGTAATAATCCTGTAACATTGCTGATTAATGCTAATTTATAATGAAAATTGTATAATATGTTGAAGCTTTTCTCCCCGGGCCTCCAGTGAAAAGGGGCTCTTCAGCTCAGTCGGACAATGTCGGTCAACAAATGTAAAATAAATAAATAAACATAATAAATATACGTTAATGGTGTTGGAGGAAGCATTTTACATCAAAAATAGATAAAAAAATATAGTACTTAAAAAAGAAATATGTAAGTAAAACACAACAATTTTACTGACAGAACATTCTCTCCCTCTCATACACAATCACTTCTACTTTCATACACACATTCACTCAAGATTGCTCTCACTCTCTATTGAGCTCTCTCTCTCACACACACACACACACACACACACACACACACACACACACACACACACACACACACACACACACACACACACACACTCTTCTGTGCATTCTTAGATGCACTCACAGAAGATCACTGTCAGTCTCTCATTGCCTCTCTCACACATAGTCACTTCTGCTTTCATATACACTCTCACTCACATACATGATCGCTCTCACGCTCTCCTTTCAGACATACACATATACACAGAGTCACTTCTGCATTGATACACACATTCACTCACACAGTATCGCTCTAAGTCTCTCGATCTCTCTGTCAAACACACACACACACACACACACACACACACACACACACACACACACACACACACACACACACACACACACACACACACACACACACACACACACACACACACACACACACACACACACACACACACACGGTCAATTCTCCTTTCATACATGCACTCACACAGGACCGCTCTATCTTTCTTCTATCTCAATGTCTGACACAGACAGATGTGCACACACACACACACACACACACACACACACACACACACACACACACACACACACACACACAGAGTCGATTAATCACTCTCTCTCTCTCTTACTCTCATACATGCATATGGTCTCTCACACATGATTTATTTTATTTTATTTGTTTTTCTTTTACGCTCACTAAACAGCAGAAGTGCTGCTTAGCGAGTGTAAAATAGCTTGCTCGCTCGCTCTGTCTCACTGACATTAATACACACACACACACACACACACACACACACACACACACACACACACACACACACACACATACACACACACACACACACACACACACACACACACACAGTCGATTAATCACTCTCTCTCTCTCTCTCTCTCTTACTCTCATACATGCATATGGTCTCTCACAAATTATTTATTTTATTTTATTTGTTTTTCTTTTACACTCACTAAACAGCAGAAGTGCTGCTTAGCAAGTGTAAAATAGCTTGCTCGCTCGCTCTGTCTCACTGACATGCATACACACACACACACACACACACACACACACACACACACACACACACACACACACATGCGCAGACATACCTTTTTTCTGTTTGTTTTCTTTTTTTGACATTTTACACTCACTAAACAGCAGAAGCGCTGCTTAGTGAGTGCAAAATAATGGCAATCATTTCATTTTTTTCAGTTTGAGCTCCACAGTGGTTTGCTAAACTGCCATAAAGTGGCGGACTCTTTTTTTACTAGACATTACTTGTACATTAATACCCTTCGACCAACACACAGACACCAGCTCCAAGAACAGATGAATACTTTATTAAAAGGTTTAGCGCTTTTTTCCCGATAGCTAATAAAGCTAATAAATGACCCCCAGGGGAACGTTGTTGATTTGCACCTGGATATGAGTGAGTTGAAGTGGCAATTAAGGTTGGATGCAACTCAGTATCTAGTTATTAATGAAGCCACCAATATAGCATACAACTTTTTAAGATTTTATTGAGAATTCTATAGTAATGTAATATTTTTACATTTATACATTGTGTGCAGATTATGTGTTTTAAGTATCTAATGTTTGTAATGATAGTTTTATTTGATTAGAGGCAATTATGTGATTATTCTATTAACTACAGGGTGATGTGTATTTAAGGGCTGGGTAATTAATTGTAAGTTGTACTGAGGAAGTCCCTATCAGGGAAGAAAGCACTAAACCTTTTAATAAAGTATTAATCTGTTCTTGGAGCTGGTGTCCGTGTGTTGGTCGAAGAAGTTCTTAAGCTGGTTTTGCTGTTCTTTTTGTGTTGGTACATTAATCCCCTGCTGGAGAATGTTTGTTCTCCAATCAGGGTACTGATATACAGTAAGTCCATTACTTGTACATTAATCCCCTGCTGGAGAACATTAATTCTCCAATCAGGGTACTGATGTACAGTAAGCCCATTACTTGTACATTAATCCCCTGCTGAAGAATGTTCGTTCTCCAATCAGGGTACTGATGTACAGTAAGCCCATTACTTGTACATTAATACCCTGCTGGAGAATGTTCATTCTCCAATCAGGGTACTGATGTACAGCAAGCCCATTACTTGTACATTAATCTCCTGCTGGAGAATGTTCGTTCTCCAATCAGGGTACTGATGTACAGTAAGCCCATTTTCTAAACATAATTAAAGCACTATAGCCAATACTACACACGAGACTTGGCCCTGGACCAACAATCAACACTATGATACGTCCGCTACTGCACACTTCTCTCACAAGGGCATGTGGGGCCCTCTTGTGGAGGAAAGCTGGTTTTAGTGCTCAGTAACTGCCAAAAACAGAACTGAATTAAAAAAAATCTGAATTTAGTCTATACTAACTCACGAAGTACAGCAAATGATGAGAATATAATGTGAAAGTATGCAGCACAACAGTAGAAACAGTTTTAAGAAGTGCAGAAGAGTAAAAGAATATTTCGTTTTTAGCAGGATTCAGTTGGATGCTTTCAAATTCAAGCAGATTCATGGAGAAATGCCTCCCTCTGCACAGTTCTGGTTTAACAAGGCTCCAGAGTACCTTCATGTGGCAATTAATTAGATGCTTCCTCTTCCACCTGTTTTTCCTGAATTTAGGAACTCACTGTTCTGCCATGCTGTGATGTTACCAGAGCTGGTTTGCCTACATGAAATCCTTCACTTCACAGGTAACCGATCCATAACTTCTGTTTCTATCTCTTTAACTTCTGCATAACTTATCCTCATTTCTGCTTCCCCCTTTGTTTTCTTATGTTTTATATTCTAGAATTTTCCATATCTTGATGGCTTTGCCTGTATTTCTCTTCAAATATCTTTGGTGCTACTTTTTTGTATTGATTAGTTTTGCTGTCTCATTTACATAAATATTGCACGCGGTGGTGCAGCGGTAGCGTTGTTGCCTCACAGAAAGAGGTTCTCCCATTCAATTCTCGGCTTGAGTGTGGGAGTGCCTTCTGTGTGGAGTCTGCATGTCCTCCCCGCGGTTGGGTGGGCGTTCAAAAGACATGCGTAAATGGGTGTGCCTTCGTTGAAGGTTGAACATCGAGCTGGCACCTCACCGTTCGTGAAAATCTACTGCCAATCATTAGTGGACCAGAGTTCCGCTGTGGTGACCCCTAACTGGGAAAAAGCCGAAAGACAAACAACATTAAATGCCATAACATACCATTTATACCTGTCGGCCTAATGAATAGTCAACAGTACAAAGGGGTGAGAAAGAGAGAGGGGGTGAAGAGAGAGACAGATATATAGACACATATGAAAGGGTGGTGTTACGGGTCATTAATGCATATCTTTATGGTGTGTCTTCAGTACTCATCTGTCATGCTCTGTATCAGTACGTCATGACTCTGGGGATCAAGAAACCGTGGGACAGACAAAACTTGATGAAGACATGAGTAGGATAAGGGGGTACTAAATCATCCTTATGGTCACAGATGTTTTGGCAGAAGGTTAACTGGATAAAAAGTGCAATATGTGTCATGAAAAATATCATAGAAGTATAATATCACAGTAAGAAATAATGTGACATACATCTGGAATTGAACCCTTGATGCTATAGCAATAAATGAATCCACAATGGTTGGTCTACCACTTTGTGCTTCATGTCAGTTTTTGCAAACAGAGATGTATTGTAACAGAACATTTTTAAGGCGTGTCAAATATTAACCCCTCCCCCTCAAAAAATTACAGAGAAGGGGCGGGCTAATCAAAAAACAAAGAGAAAGAATAGATCTATGACATGTCACATGACTGTATAATTTCAGACAATGAACAGTTATAATTATCCCATCTGTACACCTTTGCCACATCCAGGCATGATGGGAAGGTCTTACTTTGCTGTACTATTAATCAATTGCATTGCTATGACATCATGAATACAACTAATTATTTCAATATTGCCATACTGCATTCAATTACAGTACTTATTAGACGTACAGTAAGACCTGATGCATACTTACCCCATGCCTCGCTGAGGTGAGTTAACCTCTCTTGGTGCACCTCCCTGTTCACTGCAATGTCTTCAGCAGCTGTACTACAAAGGAGAAGAAAAGACATGAAAGCATATTGAATAACAGTCTTGGTTGTGTCCTGCATTCTATATAATTTAATGCTGATGGGTCAGTATATGTCCAGAACTGAGGGCTGTCAGCAGTGCTAAACTCATCCTCCCATCAGCTAAGGAGGTCCTTCTTGTACCGTTTCAGGTGACTGTTATGGTAATGACAGTTCACATCAGTGTGTCGGATGCTAGTTACACTGGAGACAGCCTTGGCTACTCTGTTCCAAACCTCAGTCTTATACTGAGACCCAGTATAGTCCTTAGCCACTACCTCTGTGTTATAAATTCAGCACCGTCATCTCCTGCATCAGCCATGCTTGCAGAACTCAAGTAGGAACTCTATGTCTAAATTGGTGCCAAATTCCAGTCTCACATTTAACAGCTAGTGTGAAAACACAAACAACTATTTCACTTGAATTTGCATAATGGAAAGCACAGACAGGCATTTGCAAACAAAGAGGAAGGTATTTTTTTGCAAACAGCAATGAAGGTGTAAAACATGGCAGTGAGATTTGCCATGTATGATGCACAACCTATTCATGGTTTTTCAGAGGGTCAACACTGACAGGCTCAGGGGCTTTAATTGTTATCGCTGGTGTTTTGGAGGTTAAATAGGATGACTTGGCACAGAACTTGCTGGAATTACACACTGTAAAAAGCTAGTTAACAAATGTGGTAATCAAACCTAAGGATGAAATAATGCACACATTTTAAGCAATGTGATTATTTGGCAGTGCTACAAGAGAACTCCCCTTCAACCATATCTATTACAGACAAACTGCATTCAGTATGAATGGAGGTATACATCATATAGGTCTATATGTGTGTGATTTATTGGAAGTCTAGTGAAATGCATTCCCATGAAAGAGGCAGTTTTACTCTTTGTAAATGTACTTTAGAGGGACAGACTTCCATGAGCTGATTAATACAGAGTGGAGAATATGTGCATCCTTCCCTACACCTACTGTCCAAACACAGAGATGGGCTATGTGAACATTCTGATCATCATAGGTATGTAAAGCATTTTTAATTCATTATCACAATTATCCTGCTTAAACAATTGCACGCACATATTCAACTGTTTTTCATGAGTAAATCTTTTATGAGACATGCTACTTAGAAATATTTATTTATCAAGGCATTAATGAGACATTTCTTGCAATAAACATAATTGTGACAGCCATTTGTATGAAGTGTTACCTTCCTAATCAATGTGTTGTTAGAAACTGTATTTTGGAACCCTTTATAAAAAAAGAGTGCTATCAGGATTTGAACCCTGGATGATCTGTACTCTGTGTCTAGTGCACTTACACCTAGTGTCACACTGTCCAGAATGTTAATATCCATGCATTGCTGGTAACCCTACAGAAGGCTTCCAAAATATTTTTTTTTACTGTTTTCCTTAAGCAGGTAAGCTTGAATGTGAGCCAATCAGCACTGAGTAGCTGCAAAAGGCAAGAAACGGGAAAAAAGCATATGAAGTTCTGATGAAAGTAAGTCATGAAGCTGGAGTAATAATTTCCATCTTACCTTCACACTGTATGGATATGAACCCCAGAGTAACTCTTTAAGGGGCCAAAGTCACTGTGTTTACAACATATGCCAGAGAAACAGGTATACAGAATGTACAAATCACTCACTCATTCAAAATACTGTGCGTCAGTAACAAACCTATTTGCGCTAATGGAGGTTACATGAATGAAATCATTCACTCTTTTCTTCACCTGAGACCCCTGTTTGCGCTCTGCTGAGCAGTGAAGAAATTACACAGGCAAAAAACATGTATAGCAATTTATATTCCACACAATAAAACACAAGCTGCACTTTCACATCTGCTGCAAATATTCCAAACAGCACAGGGCTTCAAGCTGGATTCAAACTCTGCATCCTATTTCCTGTTTCTTTAAAATAATGTTGTTTAACTAGTGCTCATAGGTTCATAGGCTGGTATTAGGCTATTGGCCCTAGGGCCTATACAAGTCTAGCCATAACAATTCCCTGGCTATTTCTTCTCACAGTATTTATTTCCCTGGACCCCTGTCTAGCAGTGCAACTGACATGATCCCCAGGGTGAATTTCCTATCTCCCATCCAATCATCAAGGTTCCTTTTGAAGAAGGCCAAAGAGGTGCTCTGCTTGACATGTATGGGCAGTCTATTCCAGAGTCTGGGGAGTCTTTGGGTCAGGAACCTATCCAGCATGTTTTGTACATTGTGATGACAAGGTTTAGATCCCTGGAGCGTGTGCCTCTGAGGGATTGGTGTTTCTTTAAGTATAGCATGTCCAAAGCTCTGGGTTGTGCTATAGTGATTCTTAGATGCAATGTGGAATTTCTTCTGTTACTGCTATTCAGAGCACAGTAGCAAAGCTTACCTGTGCCACTCTGAAATGCATTACTGATGGCATGAAAAATTAAATTTCTCAGTTTGTACCTTGGGTAGTGGACTCTCATTCACTACTTCAAATTGCTACCAGTCAACAGTGTGCTTTGCCAAAGCCTGCACAAATGAGGAACACACAAAAAAAGTGTCAGTATTAACACATATATGTGAATAATAATAAAAAGGCAGGATAGTGAAATTTCCTAGATCAGTGTCTTTGTCGCAACCAAATCATATGTTGAGAAAATATGTTTCCATGTTTCCATCCCCTAAAAAGTGATTTTTTTTGGGGGTATTCAGGAAACCTAATGATTTTACAACTCATTTGCATCTTCACAGTGCTCGCAGGGCTGGCTCTACACTATATAAAGGTAATGCTGTAGGTACAGCTGTATAAGGACGGGAGACTGATTGGATAGAGACAGACCATTTTGTGCTAGTTACTTGGAAGGGATTGTTCTACAAACTAATGCACTATTTCTTAAGCTATGTTTGTCCTCTTCATAAACTGCTTATATTTTCATATTTAAATGTATTGTCATATGTAATCGAAAAAATAATTTTGATATGCATGTAATTTTAAAAATTCACTGCTGGTCTACTGCACATATGTCAGTTCTTGCTATGCCTTCCATGTTAATATGGTTACATCACAGTATTGTGTCATCATTTGCTATTGGAATTTCACTAGTTACTGTAGACAACTGTATTATGTTTATAATCAACTTCAAGGGGTTGTGCATGTGTAGCTAACGGACATGTTAGGCTTCTCAGAAGTCCAGTAGTGACCTCCATAACAATGGAAAGACTAATAAAAATTGCCTGGGCAGTTGGACTTTGAATTTTTGCCTGCTTATTGATAATCCTACCATCAAGCAGACATTTACATAATTGCTGTTTTCATTACAGACATGTTAACAGATTGGATGTAATGCTAATGTATTACTATTTCTTTTTTATGAGGAGGGGGATCCATTAGCTTGTATGTAGTCTGAAATGAACATTGTGTGTTCAATTGTTTTGTGCTGAGGATGAGTGTACTGATTGGTTTGATGAGAATGCTTTCTGTGTGGGCTACAAATTTATTTTTTTCTGTTTCATGTCATACAGGATTATGGCATCCAGACCATCTGTTTCACAAAAGCCATCATTCAGTGATGCCGAGAATTATGTCATCATGGAAGCCTTAACACCACTATACATCTTTCCTGCTTGACAGAGGTAGAGGCCATATGTTGGCCAGAAAAATCATATGGCAACAGGTGGTTGCTGACTTAAATGCAGTGGGTGACTATGCCAGAACAGCACTGTGCTACTGATATGATTACAAGTGCATGCAGGAGGGCATCTGCAGTAACATGAGAACACATGGCTACAACGGGATGTCCCATTATGAAACCACCACTCACTGAAAATGAGCATTTCCTACCCACTGTCAGAGATCCAGACAGCTCAAGTGAGGGTTCAGACAGACTCACTGATGTTGTTGCTGGTGTCAACAACAGGCCAAGTGGATCCCAAGAAGAAATCCTAGGTGTGCTATATATATAAGGCATGTAAGGCCATTATAGCCATCTTTATGTGTTACTTTTTCTGCATCTAAAACCATCAAGACGTGCCATACAAGAGAGAAGAGTCCAACAGAGATTGTGTTGGGGATGATCATTTTGAAGGATTCTGAGATATTTTTTAAGGAGAAGCTAGGCGGGGCATTATTCTGTTGTCTTTGTGTCATTTGCATTGTCATGCTTATTAGCCTTCTTTCCAATACCTTCCCATTATTGTAAAACTAAAACACCACAGCCACCGAGCCCAAATAAATCCGAATCCAAGGGAAGAGCAGACAATAAGCTTAGTGTAGAAGGTTTATTTAATAACGCAAACAGCACCACGTTTTCGTCTTCAACTTTATCAAAACAACATGTAATGTGAAAAACACTTGTGCTTTATACTTTCCCTATCCATTAAAAATTCAAAGTAACCAATCAGTATCCACAGTCTTGCTGATTACTTAAAACCTTGTTTAAATACATTGTTGTAGAACTTAAACATAAACTTGCACGTTTGCTGTTAAATTAGATCTATGAAACATACAACCTATAAAATATTTAAAACATGTATATTCAATTAAAATTATTAAAAAGTAATAAAACATAATAAAACATGTTAAAATGATGTTTCATGTTTGTACATTAAATTTAATTCATTTTGTGATTCAAGCGCCATCTAGTGGCTTTCCTAAATAACTACACATACTGAACTTTTGTATTCCAGGACTCTAAACTGTGTATCAAGCCAAAAATAAGTCACATTGCCAAATCGTTTTTACATAATCAAAAATGTGACCTCAATACATTGGAATAGTGTTGTTTAAAGTTTAAAGTTTAGCAGCTCTAAGTTTTAAAACAGGGGCTAGGGAAACCATGCCATTGAGCCCTTTGTTTCTACCTGCATCTAAAACAACTTGCCAAAACAGTTCTCGGTACTACCCCTAGGGTTTGTTGGAACCACTTCTAAAACAAAAAATAGGTATCCAGTGGTTCCACATTTCAAGGCATGCTTACACAATGCATTTTTTTCGTTGTTTACTCTAATGTCGTAAACATGTTCATAAATTCTCTGCTTGAGTTTTCGTTCACTTTTCCCAATATAAAATGCCTCACATTTTTTGCAGGTGGCAATGTAAATTATTCCTTTGGTCTCACAATTCACAAAGGTGTTTAAGTAAAGCTTTGTATCCCTAGCTTTCAAATAAAAACTATCCCCACAGTTTAAATACATACAGTAACTGCATCTACCACATTTGAATACCCCTTTCTTTGGTTTGGTATTCCTTCCCAGTATTCCAGGACATCAGAATTATCATGTGAATGACCACCTGCAGATGGTCAGCACAAACTTTCTTTGATTAGTGATAACCATTACTTAGATGTAAGTCTGGGAACAAAGTAAAAAGTATTGTGTTCCTTTAACATCTGAAACAGTGTAACATGAGTCTGTATAACTAAGTTGGGATCATTTTCACTCACTATTTCTCTCCTGCTTGCGTTTATGGATTATTATCATAGGTGATCCTGACAGTGGGAGGGTAGAACTTGTCCCATCTGATGTCAGAGTATCGGCAGCCTGTGATTATGATGTTGGTGATATAGAGGCACAATCAGGGCTGCAGATGTTCAGCCTGACACTGAGGTTGTAATTCACACATCCACTGGCCTTATTTTGGGCAGAGTCAGTATGCCTATGCATAACCATTCCACTCAGGCCTCAAATATAGTACAGGATGAGGGTGACACAGTTGATCAGGGTAGTGGGGTTACTCCAGTTACAGAGCTGGTTAAGTTTGCCTGTAGCCATTGTGAGGGTGTAGCACCACACAAGTGGGTTTATAGAGGTGCTCAGAACAGGGTCTATATTAGAACATCGAAGTTTCAAAAGTTCAAATGTTCTAATATTGAACCTTATTCAGCAAAAGCTGAAAGCATCTAACATACAGAACAGCGAATATTTTTCCTAGGGGAAAAAATTTGCTGTTCCAAAACACATGCACACAACACAAGCACACCAAACAAATAGCAATCCGCACACATACACCTAAAATCTTACACCTAACCCTACACTAAACTATACACAACCCACTAACTATCCACTTACCTTAACCCAAACCCTAACCCTAAGGTCCGTCACTATTGCACACTCACCTCACCCGCGCCCTAACCCTAACTCACCTACCCCGCCCTAACCCTCACGTCCACACAGTCGCACACTTACCAGACCCACGCCCTAACTCTAAATCACCTAACCCGCTCTAACCCTCACATCCACACAATCGCACACATACCTAACCCGCGCCCTAACCCTAACTCACCTAACCCACCCTAACCCTCACTTCCACACAATCTCACACATACCTAACCCACACCCTAACCCTAACTACCCTAACTTGCACTCAATCGCACACTTACCTGAACATGACCCGTAACTTTTCACCACAGCGCTGAAAATACTGAAGCAACAGAAACGGATAACTGAATTCTTTCCCTAGGAAAAAATTTGTTTTTCTGTTGCTTCAAAATTTTCAACTTTCACTGAATAGGGTTCAATATTAAAACATTTGAAGTTTTGAAACTTCGATGTTGTAATATAGACCCTCAGAAAAGGCCTGCTATCCACTCTCATCCTGATGGTATTGTGTCATTATGTGACAACAGATTTATATAAAGTGCAGTCATAGAGGCACAGGCACATTCCACAAGGACCATGGAAGAGACTGTATGAGTCCTAAACATGACACATTCTGACATGTGTGAGAGCCTCAACCATGTGGATAACTCCTTGGATAGGATGAATCATACACTGAATCGGGCAGTATCTGTGATGGAAAGTCTGTTGGGGGAGGCCCAGCATCCATGTCCCTAGAGCCGCAACATCCTCTAGAGTTTGCTAATGTGGTTGTGCCAGATCCTGCTCCTGTAGTGGCACTACTTCCACTACTTCTCAGTGATTGACGTCTCCATACCAAGACATGGTAGGCCACGGGTGGTGGTCCTGGACATAGTCATGAAGAGAGCTTATCCAGCAGACATCGTTCATGTTCAGGTCGCACACTGACTTTGAATCAGTGATGTGGAAGTGGTGGTGCAACTCCTGGAAGTGGCAGTTAGCCTTGTCTGGCCAACGACACTGAAATGACAACAAAAACGTGCACAGCTCACACATGTCTGACATGGCAGGATGTAGTGCTAACACAAAACTTGACTGTGTTCATGCAGACACACACATTTCACAAAAACTGCCCATATAGACTCACACACATGCAAGCTAAGAAAACCTTAGTATTGATTGGGATATATCTCCTGTTAGTGACCCTGAGGTATTTTCTCCTTTACTGAATGTTCTGTATTTATTACTCATACACACCCACTACTTTGGTGTCAGCCTTGGAATATTGCCCCATCCCATGCAAATGATAATGACTGTGCCATGTCCTTTGTTCATTTGGATTTGACTTAGGGTTGCATATATGTGTGATGCACAGAGAAACAAGCTAAGAGAGTCTTTCTCAGTATATTGATCATATGCATATTTAGTACATAACAGGATTGTGGATGTTTCTGTAAATATTCATTTTGGAAGTTTTTTTTCATTTGGTGTTGTAATCCATGTATTCATACCAGTGATTTGCATTCCTGCTAATTGCTTTACTTGTGAAACTTTTATAGGTTCATAGGTTCATAGGTTGGTACTAGGCTATCAGCCCTAGGGCCTATACAAGCCTAGCCATAACAATTCCCTGGCTATTCATCCCACACTATTTACTTCCCTGGACCCCTGCCTAGCAGGGTGACTGACATGATCCCTGGGGTGAATTTCTTTTCTCCCATCCAATCGTCAAGGTTCCTTTTGAAGAGGTCCAAAGAGGCACTCTGCTTGACATGTATGGGCAATCTATTCCAGAGTCTGGGGAGTCTCTGGGTCAGGAACCTATCCCTCCAGCATATTTTGTTTATTGTGATGACAAGGTTTAGATCCCTAGAGCATGTGGCTCTGAGGGATTGGGATTTCTTTAAGTGTAGCATGTCCAACAGCTCTGGGTTTGACATGGCCTTGTATGTTAAGCAGAGTTCGCCTCTGTGTTAAGCAGAGATCGCCTCTTTTAAAACAGTTGTCCTGTTGAGTGTTTTGTGTACAGTGAGTAAGTGACTGGCTTGATGCCAGTCATTGTGTACAATGCATACCTGTATATTGCAGATATCATTCCTATCAGTCAAGAATGCCATAGCTGGACACCTCACACAGGCTCTGATTGAGTACATATATGACTGACCGTATACAGGTAGTTTATATGACTGACCGTATACAGATAGTTTATATGACTGACAGTACACAGGTAGTTTATATGACTGACCTTATACAGGTAGTTTATATGACTGACCATATACAGGTAGTTTATATGACTGACAGTATACAGGTAGTTTATATGACTGACAGTATACAGGTAGCTTATATGACTGACCATATACAGGTAGTTTATATGACTGACCTTATACAGGTAGTTTATATGATTGACAGTATACAGGTAGTTTATATGACTGACCATATACAGGTAGTTTATATGACTGACAGTATACAGGTAGTTTATCTTCTTTCATATTTATTCATATAATACAGGTTCCACACTTACCTTGACATTACTGCAGGTATGAGTCATGTGCTTTGTCTGATGCTATCTGTCCACAGACATTACATGAGTAAGTAAAGCTTGAGGATGTCAGATGGCATCACTTTTAATATTTGTATGTGCTTAAGTTGTTGTGCATTCCTTTGCTAGTGAGTAGGTGGTTTCTATCATTTGCCTCTTATGTGCTGTGTGCACCAAGTCTTAGGGGTTGTACGTGTGTGCTACCTGTTGCCGCTTAGCCAGGGCAAGGGCATACAGTGCATGCCTACATCTGCTGGCTACCTCTGCAGGTTAAGGTTCCCCCTCAGAATCCTTGTCTGTAGTGCTTAACCTGCCTAAAATCCATAAATGTGTGGTCTTGGACCTTGCTGTCCCTGTTACAGCTGTTTCCTCCAGATGATATTGTGCAACATGACACAGACTGTGAGAATTTCTGCACAGATGCCTGGATCATGCTGTAGACCACTCCTCTGCATGTCTAGACAGTGGATCCATGTCTTCAGTATGCCAGACACATGCTCTATGATGTGTCTAGTTCGAGCATGGGCATCATTGTATCCTTCTTCTGTGTATGTGTGTGTGTGTGTGTGTGTGTGTGTGTGTGTGTGTGTGTGTGTGTGTGTGTGTGTGTGTGTGTGTGTGTGTGTGTGTGTGTGTGTGTGTGTCTCTGTGCATTTCTGATGGGTGTCATGAGCCAGGGTTCTAATGCCTATCCTACACCACCCAGTTGATGGCCTTCAGGAACATCACCCCTAGCAACCCTGAGTAAAGGTGCAAGGTGTGCTATATATGTGAGTCATGATACTTGCCTGGATTACCTGCGCAGACATTGAGAATGATCCCTCGGGCATTACCGACAACCTGGCCATTCACTGAGTGGAACCCCTTCCTGTTGATGCATGTTCTTCTCTAATCACCATGTGGGGGGGTTTATTTCTATGTGAATGAAGTCTATGGCCCCCAAGAATTTAGGAAGTGTGTTACAGCATAGAATTCCTGCACTGTTCTTGTTCTCTCCTCTGGTGTCCATGGAAAATAGATGTACTCCCTTGCATGTTGTAGAACAGCATTAAGATACTGGTGAAATATTCCGGAAGCTGAAGCCTGTGACACCCTTAGTATATTCTCCTGTGGTTCTCTGGAATGTACTAGTAGCTAATATCCTTAATGCTACACAGGTTTACTTCATATGATTGACAGTTCATTTGATCAACACTCATTTGACTGAGACCAAAACACCTAAAGTTCAAAACACCTAAAACCCATCTGATCGAAACTCATAACACTGACACATGAAATTAAAACATTATGCCCTTTTCCCAACTGTAGCACAATCCTGGAGTTAGTATATATAGTTAGGGGGGTGTGGGGGGCATAGCCCCCCACATAGTTTAGATAAATATTGTTTTCTGCAAAGAGTTAGTCATTTCAGTTATGAGTATCCATGTGTATGTTTGAAATGTATGAAGTATGTGGAGGCTGTGCTTCATGAGGCAATCAAAGTTCCATGCCATTATCAAATTATTCGCAGATAGTTAGGCAATCATAGTGTCTCAACTATAAACAACATTTAGCACGGGAGAAGATTGTCAAGATTAAAAAAAAAAAAGACAATCCTATTATACTGTATACTTTCTGGATAGATTTGAAAAATATTTATTTATTTATTTATTTTACATTTGGTTACCAGGAAAGTCCGACTGGACACAGGTCCTTTTTCAGCGTAGGCCTGGGGAGAAAAGCTCCACATATAACACGGGTTAAAATCTTATCAAATAACATAGATTAATTTAATATAATTGCATATGTACAAAGCATAATAGTTTGTTTTATATCAAATAAGGCTGTACTGTGCATTAGTAAAAACATTCAGTATGATATAGTATTATAATACTAAAGCGTGTACATGAAGTGTCAATACTTAAAAGAAGGAGTAAATGTTGGGAGAAAACGAGAGGCATGAAGAATAAGTCTAGGAATATTAAGAGAAGTCTACAGCCTAAAAATAAGGGGGAGTGTTTACTCTAGGGTGAGCAAGAAGGAGATGGAGTCAGACTACCCTGGGGTTTCACAGTTACAAATCCAGTTGGTTTGTAGGTGTGTTTTTAGAGATTTCTTAAACTGAGCTAGGGATGCTGTAACTGATATGTTAATGGGCAAAGTGTTCCATTTTTTAGCTATAAAATTTGAATAGCGGGAGACTCCTGCAGAGTTATTGGCTTTAGTGACATGAAGGAGGGGCTTATTGTTGTAGTGTAGAACCCTGGTACTGGAGAAAGAATGTATTAGGTTATGTAATGCAGGGTTTTATTAGGGTAGTAAAGAATCGTATGGGTTAGTATAAGCTGCTTGTAAAGAAGAAGATGGGGAAGTTCAAACCAGTTGAGTTGTTTAAGGGCTGAGCAATGGTTTGTTTGGTGTGGTTATTGGTGGCGAACTTTGCAATTTTGTTATAGCAAGCATCAAGTTTGGTTAAATCCGATTTTCTAAGATTGGTGAGGATAGGGAAGCATATAGAAGTGTAGAGATGAGATGTGTTTGTGCAGTTTTAGCCCTGGTGCTATTTGTGAGGAAATGTTTATTTCTATATAGTCCCCACTTAGTTTTTTTATGTACTTTCTTTATGGTGAGTGAAGCATAAGTGTCAAATTTCATGTTGCAGCCTATCAGAACTCCTAGAAGTTTGGTGTGAGTAACTGGAGAGATGATTGCTTTGTTGTTAGAAAAGATAATACGTGCGGGTATCGGAGTGGATTGATTAGTCGGATAGAATACGGTAAGTTTGTTTTATTTGGTTTAAGTATTAGTTGGGAGTTGATAAGCCGTTCTTCTACAGAGAGGAAACAGGCTTGTGTTTGTAATTGCAATTCTTGTACGGAAGGAGAGGAGCAGATTAATGTCAAGTCATCAGCATACTGGATGACTAAAGCATGTAGAGTAGAGGTATGAAGGTTATTAGTGAAGACAAAGAAAAGTAAAGGACCAAGGATGGATCCTTGGGGAACACCCAGTGTGACAGGTAATAAAGGTGAGAGTTCTTGCCTCCACTGTACTGCTTGCTCTTGTCCCATCAAATAGCTTTGAAACCAGGTAATGGTGGATTTACTAAGATTCAGTTCAGAGAGGAATTAAATCAGTTTGTTGTGGTTGACCATATCAAATGCCTTAGAGACGTCAAGAAAGATAGCAGAGACATAGTGACCATTATTTCTGTGGTGGTTTACTATGTGGGTGAATGACAGAAGTGCTGTTGTGGTGCTGTGATGGGGCCTGAACCCATGTTGAGTGTTTGTGAGAAGCTTGTGGGTGTTGAGATAATCCATGATTTGTGTGTGTATACACTTCTGCAATATTTTGGACAGAGGTGAGAGTATTGCTGTAGGCCAGTATCGGTTAACTCTTTTGAGTTACCCCCTTTGTGGAGTGGTATAATGTAGAAATTTTCCAGGTTTCAGGGACAAGATATTTGGATATCAAATGATTGATAAGAATGGATATAGGGTATGCAATGGCATCAGTAGCTATTTTCAAAAATTCAGCTGGCAGTTTATCAGCGGCTAAAAAGGTAGGTTTTAGTTTCTTAAGAAGTTTCTTAATTATATCAGTAGAGACAGGATGGAAGGTTACGCCATTATTTTCACTATGGTAATTGGGTAGTTGGTTGGAGGATGGTCAGTTTTGAGAGTTAGCAAGAGCAAGTATAGATTCGATGAAGAATTTGTTAAAAGTGGTTGCAACGTTAAGTGAGGTATTAGTTACGGTAGGAGGGGGAGTTCCTGATTTCGCAGGAAGGAGAATATTGCTAATTGTTGTCCAGAGGTCTTTGGGGTTATTTTAATATTTAATTTATATATTGTGGTAGTAGCTAATGTTGTCTGTTTTGACACATTTCTTTGATTTGTTATGGAGTTCAAGATATGCCTGCTTGTCTGTATGGGATCCAGCTTTGTGCCAGTGAGCCCAGGCCTTATCACTGTATTTCAGAAGAGATCTAGTCTCTTTGCTCATCCAGGAAGAGTAACTGGATTTAACTCTGATAGTTCTGGGAGGGGCCTGGGAGTTTCGGCTATCTAAGAAGGTAGAGTTGAAATATTGAACAGCTTCGTTAAGGTTGAGGTTCTTGAGAGGAGTGCAGTTGCAAACTTTTAGTGCATTAATTAAGCTGGATGGATTGAAGTTTTTCATTTCTTATTATCTGGTAAATAGTGGGCTTTTCCTACTGTGTGCAATGTCTTATTACAAAAGTTGGTAAGTGGTCACTCAGGCTGTCAGTGAGGCATCTTCACTGGCCGATAAGTGTTGGCCTGTTTGTCAGAATCCAGTCAAGTACCGACTGTCGCTTGGTAGATTTGTCAATTCTAGTGGGAGACTGGATGAGCTGAGAAAATCCATGGAGGTTGGTGAAGTTGATGGGAGAGCTAGAGTTACAAGTTGACTAGTGAATGTTGATGTCCCCCAAGATGATGATTTCATGTTGGAGGGACTCTAGAGACCGAGTCAGGTAGGGTCTCCAGTGTGGGAATGTTGTTCCCAGTTGGTATATAGCAGCCGATTATAATGACAATGTTCCTGGGGTTAAGCTTTAGTTTAGCAAGTATAATCTCTGCATTGGCTAAGGTAGGTGTGTGTATATTAATGTTTTCTATGTTTAGTTGATTTTTAAATAGTAAAGCCACTCCTTCTCATTTTTTGGATGTACGATTATTTTGTTGGATATTATAGCCTGGTGCTAGAATTTCGCTATTGAAATGCTAGGTTTAAGCCAGGTTTAGTTAGTAATACTAAGCCAGGAGAATTTAGGGAAAGATTAGCATGAAGGTCATGGGACTTTTTACCAGCAGGTTGTTGGATTTTCCAGGTAGTTGGAATGTGTTATGAGGAGGATTGTGGTTAGTTAAGTGGATGCCATTATCAGCTGGGCTGGGATTAGGATGTATGTCTCCACTGAGAGAAAGTTTGGCAGCAATGTGTACTTTGGTTCTTATAAGGTTAGTTAAATACTTGTCATATTTGGAAGATAGTTTATTGTTTTGGTGGGAGGCTAAGATAAGTTTATGGGTATAATGACAGGTGTTTATGTGTAGGATGGATGGGGAGATGGGGAGAGTGAGAGGTGTTGATATTGTGGTATGAGTGGTAGAAGCGGGATGGTGGGGTAGTGCACTGGGTAGTTTGTTATGATATGCGGTAATGTGTGCAAGTAGTATGAGAATTCTTAGTATTGATGTTGTACAAATATTTAGGTGGAGGATGTTACTTGAGATAGATGTATATGTTGATATATGTGATATTAGGCATGGGTGCGTGTGTAGTGTTAGATGGCATTGGATATAATGGCAGAGTTGATAGTGTAGCTACTGGCTTAGTTAGTATTACTTTAGTTATCAAGGAGGGAGGGTTGGAGTGTTTGTAAGGAGGGCTAATATGGGAGTGGTGTGGTGATGATGTGATTGTGGTTTACTGTGGTTGGATGAAGGTGGGGTAGGGGACTGGCCTATAAAGTATAAATCTGAGAAAGAGGGGGTGGGTGGGAATGGGATTAGGGTAGTGGAGCGGACTGATCCCAAGCATAGTGAGGGTGAATGGAGCAGGTTAGGCCAGTTCTTCGAAGATCAGAAGCTACAGAAACAATCAGCCAAGAAAGGTGAGTGTTTATGTGAGAATGTGAAAGAGAACTGCTTTAGTGTGTCAGGAAGAGAACGGCAGGAAAAGGAGTAATCAAAATGGGGGGAAGCAAGTTGCAGAAACTATATTAGGTAAGTGGTAATAGATCAGGCAAATAAAGTGGCAACTTGCTGTAAATAGAATGGCAGAGCAAGACAAATTCAAATTACTATAGCTGCTTTGGTAATAACTAAACAGTTAAGACTCACTAAATCTCTAGTCACTTTAACTACCTTAGTGTCTGGTATCAGCAATTGTGCTTCAGGGTAAATATCAGCATTTAGCAGTATGCTGTATAGTACAAGCTGCAGTTTAAACACTCTGTCACTCCACTCACTTCGCACAGGGCAGCAGCCTGATATTAATACAGCGAGTGAACTACACTATAGTTACGTTCCAACTATCCAAAAGTCAACCAGGTGTTAAAACTAGGACCGATGCAGCAAAAATACAGAAATGTTACAGCATACTGAAATAAAACTTGCAGTACCTTGAAAACTTCAATATAAATAATTGGAGACTAGCCCACCACAGAGGACCTGAAACACTATTGGGGATAGCAAACAGGCAGGAGAAAAAAAACATTGCATGAAACACCAGTAGATAGGTTTTAAATGATGTAATGCATGAAGGGAATTAGAGCGAGGGTAGAAGGATTAACTCCAGCATGTCTGTAGACCTAGTGAGAGACAGCATTGCAAATGGAAGAAAGTTAATGGTCCAGTTCTCGGAAGATCAGGAGCTACAGAAACAATCAGCCAAGAAAGGTGAGTGTTTATGTGAGAATGTAAAAGAGAATGACTTTAGTGTGTCAGGAAGAGAACGGCAGGAAAAGGAGTAGACACAATAGGGGGGAAGCAAGTTACAGAAGACATATTAGGTAAGTGGTATATTTAGCTTACAGAGGAAAATGGGGTGTAAATAGGAGATAGAGGTATAAATGGGTAATTAGTTTGGTCAGCAAACAGTATTCTGGAGAGGGAGAAGGTACAAGATAGCAGACAGAGATTGCAAGGGGGGGACACAATTAATGAAAATGGGTGTCTTAGAAGAGCGAGGGGGAAATCAAGCTTGCTGAAAGTAGTATGGAAAGGTGAAAAAATACCTAGAAAAATGGATGAAGAAACAGGAATGATTAGTAGGGTGGTAGAGAGATAGGGGTAACAAACTAAGGGGAGACCAGACAACAAACTAAGGGGAGACCAGACACACAGGAAGGATAAGAAAAAATTAAGTGTGTTTTAACCTTAGACTGGGGGGGAGGGTTTCAGTATGGTGGTGTGCTTAACACTCAGTTAACTTACAACAGACACGAGTGGAAACGCAAAGTAAAATTACAGAGTATAACATACATAACACTTGTGGATAAGTATATGATGGTGGCAATTGGACTGGGTTGAGGTGGTTCTCTGGCTCATTCAGGTGGAGGGATGTTCTACTCTATAAATTAAAGCAGTGGTAAGCTGATAACACTTATGGATAAGTATATGATGGTGGCAGTTGGAGTGGGTTGAGGTGGTCCTCTGGTTCAGTCAGGTGGAGGGATGTTCCACACTCTAGATTAAACAGAGGTAAGCTCATAACACTTGTGGATAAGTTGGACTGGGTTGAGGTGGTTCTCTGGTTCAGTCAGGTGGAGGGATGTTCTGCACTATAGATTAAAGCAGTGGTAAGCTCTTTAAAAACTTCAAAAGAAATAATTGGAGACTACCACACCACTGAGGACCCCAAAACGCTGTTGGAGATAGCAAAGAGGCAGGAGAAAAAAGATCATATCTGATTAAACTACTATAAAGATACAATATATCTATTAATATATATCTGATTAAACCACTATTGTATTGGAAGAATTTAAGTTTTATGTATATGATGCAGTTTTTGTTTTACTCTACTGGCCCATTTTAGAAAATCTGCTTAATACATTTGAATTTTTGTAAACAGCAGCTATCTGCCATAACCTCTGTTAACAAATGGTGAAAACAGGTTCATTTTGTAACATTATTTAAACCACAGATATTGAATGAGAACTTGTGCAACTTATATGTTTGGTTATATGCCTTACAGATAGAGACATTGTGGATATTTAGACTTTGTTTACAACCCTAGAAAAAAGGGCAAGTATGTTCTTCTTCCAAGCCCATTAATTAAAATGCTGGAGTGAAAAAAAATGTGAACAAGCAACTCCTTAGACATCAACTAAAACAAAGATAATGCTGCAAGAAATTAAACATAATGTGACAGGAACATTTTGGAACTCCAAACCAAAGAAGAGGGGTTCTTTCCATTTCCTTGAGATAGTGGATTTTGTAGACATTTAGGTTTTATTGCCATTGTGAGACAAACCACGGAGTAGTGATACTATATACATCACCCGTTTTCTATATTATGTAAAAAAAATCAACGATGTTGCAGATTAGTGCAAATGTATTACATTGTATTTGTTATACCTGTTTGTATCTTACTACATGATGTGGTTCACAGGCTTGTCACAATGTAACACCACTGCAACTGCAGTTCAGTCAGTGTGCACTACATTTAAAGCTTTCTAACAGGAGCTAAAAGGTTGTTTAGGAGATTTGGTAGTGACAGGGTTTACTTAGACCGGAAACAAGTAGTGACCCCCTGGAGACACCCAAAAGGTTAACTCTGACCCCAGGTGTAGGTCCCCCACTTAACAACTGGATTGTTAAATTCATCAAAAATAGCAAGAAATGTAGTGTGATTTTCTGGAGACATGAAGGGAGTTCTACAGCCTGCAGTGGTCTGGAACTTAATCTTATTTTGTGTGATCTGAATCTCTGTAGGCTTCACCTGAGTATATGATTATTTTTAACAAAGCAAATTAAACAGCTTTGCTGATTGAAGTCTGATAAGACAAATGGTGGGTTTACTGAGTTGGTGAGACAGACACAGACATTTTTAGACATTTTTAGACCTTTTCAGAAAAAATTATGATATGAAGTTGAGTTCTTCTGTAGAGTATTAAAGTAGTCATATTTATACTGATGGATTTAATGAGCACACCTGCATCTCTGGGGATGTTTTTGTGCACTTTTGGGGGTGCCTATATATTCCTACCAACTTTACCTTGCTGCTGTGTACTGTCATCTTTGAATATGACTTGCTACATGTCTGCGAGTGACCAGTGCTGTGTACTGTTCAACATATATGTGAATCGTGTGAATCCCTGCCTCTGTTTTTCAGATTCAGATGCCCACAACCGATTTTGCCTCAGAAAGAGATGCCTATTTTCCCCAAGATTCAGAGAGAGTAATAACTTATGCTGTGCAGGAGTCTTCTCCTTTATGATGTAGTCGTGGACAGCAATGCCTTTTACAGAAAAATGATAATAAGAGAACATTTTTGTTTTCATTTCTGAATGAAGTTTCTGCTAGCTGTCTGCACATGATGAACACATATTCAGTGGATGACAGTGTAACTATAATAATTTCCTACTGTATCTCACACTGCTGCTTCCATTACAAGCACCTTTAAATCTTTCATAATGTAACAGCCCATAGTAGGAAGGTGCACTGATAAACAACAGTAAATGATTTACGGTTCAGATGAAACAATTCCTATCAGTTTTGTATGATTGTACCCAACCTAGACAAAGACTTTCACCCACCTAGTCTTTAAGTATTGCTAATCACAGAATTCTAGTGATAGGCTAACATTAATGTAACATCAATTTTATACTATTACCTGAAATACTTAAAATGTATTTGCGGAATTTCTATAGATAATGCACATTTTTGTATAGTTGACTGGTCATTTTTTTTATTTTTGAAAGTTGTAAATTTGATACATGCACTGTACTTTTTTGTTTGCTTCTTGGTTTGCTTTGTATATTTTGACAAACTGTTATTATACTATGACTTGTACTTTCAGAAACCTTTTCCTCTTTTTCTGTGGTTGATACCCTACTGAACATACATAATACACTTATGAGCTACAAAGTTTCAAGTGTTCATAGGTTCATAGGTAGGTACTAGGCTATCAGCTCTGAGGCCTATATAAGTCTAGCTAAAAAGGTTCCCTGGCTTTCACCACTAGAAAAAATAATTTTCCTGTGCCCCTGTCAAGCAGTACCTCAGAAGTGATCCCCAGGGTGATTTTTCTATTTCCCATCCAGTCGTCGAGATTGTTCTTAAAGATGGCCAATGAGAAGCTTTGTTTGACATGAATGGGTAGTTTGTTCTAGAGTATGGGAAGTCTCTGGAACAGGAATCTATCCCTCCAGCATGTTCTATTTATTGTGGTGACAATGTTTAGGTCCTTGGAGCATGTGGTTCAGAGAGATTGGGATTTCTTTAAGTGTAGCATGTCCAAAAGCTCTGGGTTTGACTTAGCTTTGTATGTTAGGCAGAGATCGCCTCTGAGTAGGTGATATGCGATGGAGTAGAGCTGGAGTTTTTTGAGACGGTCTGCATATGGCATCTGTTTGAGGCTGATAATCCTCTTAGTGAGGTATTTCTGTGGCCTTTCCAGTTGTTGTAGGTGTCTTGTGAGATACATGCCAAAAGAGGCATTGTACTCTATAATGGGTCTGATGAGAAATGAGTAGAGAGGAACAATGACCTCCTTTTTTCTAGAGGAAAACCCTTTTGTGATGAGGTGTGCCACATAGAAGGATTTCCTGATTACTGTGGCAATGTGGTTATCAAAGGAGAGACTAATGTCCACCTGCGTCCTGAGGTCTCTTATAACACTTTCAGTGTTTAGTGGCAGTTCATGGGTTCCGAGTTTTTCCCAAAGGGGATGACTATGCACTTCTTGGCATTGATCTTGAGGCCATGACATTGACACCAAGCATCTGTCTCTGTGAGACCCTTTTGTAGAATGTCTACATCATTAGGTGATTTTATTATGGCTCCCAGTTTGCAGTCATCTGCGAACTTTGTTAGCCAAAGACCTTCTGTGTTGGCCTACACTTCAGAGAAATAGATGCTGAACAGGAGAGGACCCAGAACCGAACCCTGTGGTACTCCACTCGTCACTGGTATGAAATCGGACTCGGAGTAGGCTTCTTTTACTGTGTGGGTTCTGTCAGTGAGCCAGTTGGCCACCCATCTTGTGACATAGGAATTTATGAAACCAAACTGAAACAAGTAGACAGAACAGTCCAAGCAGTCGCAGTAATCTGCTGAACGTAAGTTTATTTTTAATCCGCAAACATTATCGTTACTGTTCAACAGAAACTTCATCAGAAAACCAGTTTGCAAAATACGCCAAACTTTTAAATAATAAATGGCACCAAAATAGAACCTAAAACGTCACAGAAGCAACATACTAATTAAAATATCTTTGCATTTGACAAAGTGTTACAGCAGTGTTTTTAGTTGTATTCTGTAAAATGCTTTTTAAGTTAATTAAAAACTTTTTTAAAAAGTAGTAAAAGTTTTACTTATTAAAACAATCAAACACAGTATTTAATATTAATCATAAAATTTTATAGTGTGATTAGTTAATTTGATGTAAATAAAAGTTTACCTTTGTGAATTCTTATCATAATGTTAAGAGACAGATCGTATAAAGTGCCATCTGTACTAGTAAACCCAGTAGTTAGTTAGGAAAATTATAATATTCCGTCCCATATTACATGTCCCTCTATTGTATAAGTCTCAAAATATTGTTAGTTTATCTTCAATTAAAAGTCTTTTTTCATAATTGGAAAGTCTACCTCTCAATTTCAGCACACAAGTTATATTACAGTTTTCATTGAGACCAGGTGCATCTAAAGTTAGTTGCCACTCCAACTCTCGAACCTCAAGTTTTAAAGAGAAGGGACCACCTCTGATATCAAAAGGAATATGGTCAATGGCTAAAAAATGAAAACTATGCCCAGGGTAGGTTCCTATATGTTTAGCCAGAGCATTATCATCTTTGTTCTTCCTTATGGCATAAGTGTGCTCGTAAAGTCTTTCCCGTAGTTTGTGGTCAGTCTTTCCTACATAGAAAGCTGGGCAACAGTCACAAGTCGCTAAATACACTATAGATTTAGACTCACAGTTAAATCTGTAGTTAATGTAATATTCCTTGTCTCTGATGACAAAAGAGTTTGCAGATTTTATGTAGTTACACTGTTTACATGTGCCACAAGGATATGTTCCCTTTAGTTTCGAAAAAGTAGGAGAATCATTTCTTCTTTCAAGTAGTGTCTTAAGGTTACTCCCTTTTTTGTATACAAATTTAGGAAAGGACCCTAGTTTTTCCTCCAGTTTAAAATTACCTTTAATAAGTTGCCAATTCTTGATTAAGATAGATTTGATTTGCTCAGAATCAATGTTGAACGTAGTGATAAAACTAGTATTATATTGTTTACCTGGATTAATGAAAACGGTACTATCATGGTCAAGAGTTACCGAATGATGGCTACCTGCCTCAATATGTGTCAGTTACTCGTAAGAGAATTTCTTCACTGTTACAATGTAAAAGAATGTATGTTCTATTTTTCCTTTTACGTTCGACTTCTTGGTACAAGTCATCAATCAGTGATATTGGGTAGTTCTGGTTGGTGAACATTTCCTTTAATAAGTGACACTCAGTGTAAAATGTTATATCTGAAGAGCACATTCTCGCAGCTCTAATAAATTGGCCTTTAACTATGGACTGTTTCTGTTTAAATGGGTGTGCACTATTGTAATGCAAAAATGAGTTACAATACGTGGGTTTCCTAAATATTGTATGAACTGTTTACATCAAGGTAGTCAATTTGCTCAGTGTTGAAATGGTATGTAAATTTAAAGAATTGTGTAGTAGAATTAAAGTATTCAATCATAGAAGTAACCTCCTCTTCGTTTCCACTATATAGAATAAAAATGTCTGGTATAATACCTGATTGTCTAAGTTATTGAATACGTATTCCTTCTCCCAATAAGCCACAAATAAGTTTGCTACACTTGCACCGCACGGTGAACCCATTGCAATGCCCTGTTGTTGAAGGTAATACTCTTTGCTGAACGTAAAAAAATTAGATGTTAAGATTATATCTAATAATTCTGTAATAAGGTCAATTTCTACCTTAGTAGCCTTTAAGTTCTCCATCATTAGTGCCAACCATTCAACAGCTTCATTATGTGGTATTGAAATATATAGATCGACTACATCCACTGTTAAAAAGTTCAGTGTAGGGTCAAATTATAGGTTATTAATATTGTTTAGGAACATCCAGGAATCTTTACATATTTGTGGAATTAACTTTAAATATTTCCGCAAAATGTTGTCTACCAGTTTTGCACTTGAGTATATCAAACTACCCCGACTGTCTATCAATGCCCTCATAGGGAGGTTATTCTGATCTTTGTGTACTTTTGGTATTCCGAAGATTACCGGAACTTTTGGAAAAGGGATGTCAATATAATTATAAGTATTGATGTCAATTTTCTCTCCAATAAACAAGTCTCTGTAGTAACCTCTAATTCTGGTGTTAACAATGTTCATTTCATTTAAGTCCATCTAATACTGTACACATTTTTTTATTGTAATCTATAATGTCAAAAATAACTAACCCGCCCCCTTTGTCAGGTTTTATCACCCTCACTGGGGCACTGCATAGTGTGTGCAAGGCCATTGCCTGGTCTTTTGAAATATTAGACTTAACATATGTATTCTTATAAATATGTGATTCTGTAATATATCTAATATCGAGCTCACATATATTTTCAAATAACAATAGTGCAGGATGCAAAGGCAGATTGAATGTACTCAAAGGTTTCAAAACTTCTGGTGTAGAAAAATCTACATTATTAAATAGTAGTTTCAAATTGAGTTTTCTCATGTAACTTTTCAAATCAATTAATGTATTTGCTACATTGAGTCTTTTACTTGGAACAAATGTATTTCCATATGAAAGTAGTTCTATCAAATTAGGCTCAATGTTAATTGTAGAAAAGTTATAGATTTTAAAGTCACCTTTAGAGTTAGTTAGTATATTCAATGTCAAGCCTTCTGTCGAAGCATCCTCCGTTGTCATCTGCGACGGTTGTTCCAATTCTTGTTCTTCTGCTTGTGTGAGTTAGGAGCTCCTAAAAAATTTTTATTTTTATTGTTAGAAGCCGTTTGAGAGTTATGTCCAATAGGTTTACCTTGTTGGACTTCAAGTCTATCTGTCTCATAAGGTTGTTCACTTTTTATATTATTCGCCGTAGCGTTGAAACCTGAAGGCTGTTGTATTTGGTCAGGTATATTATGTATAGTTTCAGGACGTGTAAAAACCTTAAAACCTGTTGGACTAAGTTGTAATTTTGGGTAAGCAGTACCTGAATTGTATGCCGTTCTGTCCCGTTCAAGTTTCTTTATTTTGTTAAGTTTTAATTTTTCAATAAGAGCATCAATACTAGTGAAAATATGACTGTAGTCGTATTTGTATCTAATGAAGTCCAAGTCACTTTTTATCGAGTTGTCTAAGTCATTCACTTCAGTAGTCATCCTGTACTATTGTTATTTGAAAATATATGTGAGCTCGATATTAGATATATTTCAGAATCACATATTTATAAGAATACATATGTTAAGTCTAATATTTCAAAAGACCAAGCAATGGCCTTGCACACTCTATGCAGTGCCCCAGTGAAGGTGATAAAACCTGACAAAGGGGGTGGGTTAGTTATTTTTGACATTATAGATTACAATAAAAAAATGTGTACAGTATTAGATGGACCGGCTTATACTAAGTCGTCCTTAAATGAAATGAACACTGTTAACACCAGAATTAGAGGTTACTACAGAGACTTGTTTATTGGAGGGAAAATTGAGATCAATACTTATAATTATATTGACATCCCTTTTCCAAAAGTTCTGGTAATCTTCGGAATATCAAAAGTACACAAAAATCAGAATAACCCCCCCTATGAGGGCATTGATTGATAGTCGGGGTAGTTTGATATACTCAAGTGCAAAACTGGTAGACAACATTTTGCGGAAATATTTAAAGTTAATTCCACAAGTATGAAAAGATTCCTGGACATTCCTAAACAATATTAATAACCTACAATTTGACCCTACACTGAACTTTTTAACAGTGGATGTAATCGATCTATACACTTCAATACCACATAATGAAGCTGTTGAATGGTTGGCACTAATGATGGAGAACTTAAAGGCTACTAAGGTAGAAATTGACCTTGTTACAGAGTTATTAGATATAATCTTAGCATCTAATTTTTTTACATTCAACAAAGAGTATTGCCTTCAATAACAGGACATTGCAATGGGTTCACCGTGCGGTGCAAGTGTAGCAAACTTATTTGTAGCTTATTGGGAGAAGGAATACGTATTCAATAACTTAGACTTCGTACCACGAATCAGGTATTATACCAGATTTCTTGACGACATTTTTATTCTATATAGTGGAAACGAAGAGGAGGTTACTTCTATGATTGAATACTTTAATTCTACTACACAATTCTTTAAATTTACATACCATTTCAACACTGAGCAAATTGACTACCTTGATGTAAACTTAAGTAAGGACATATGTAATAGTTCATATGGGTCGACAATATTTAGGAAACCCACGTATTGTAACTCATTTTTGCATTACAATAGCGCACACCCATTTAAACAGAAACGGTCCATAGTTAAAGGTCAATTTATTAGAGCTGCGAGAATGTGCTCTTCAGATATAACATTTTACACTGAGTGTCACTTATTAAAGGAAATGTTCACCAACCGGAACTACCCAATATCACTGATTGATGACTTGTACCAAGAAGTCGAATGTAAAAGGAAAAATAGAACATATGTTCCTTTACATTGTAACAGTGAAGAAATTCTCTTACGAGTAACTGACACTTATATTGAGGCAGGTAGCCATCATTCGGTAACTCTTGACCATGATAGTACCGTTTTCATTAATCCAGGTAAACAATATAATACTAGTTTTATCACTACGTTCAACATTGATTCTGAGCAAATCAAATCTATCTTAATCAAGAATTGGCAATTTATTAAAGGTAATTTTAAACTGGAGTAAAAACTAGGGTCCTTTCCTAAATTTGTATACAAAAAAGGGAGTAACTTTAAGACACTACTTGAAAGAAGAAATGATTCTCCTACTTTTTCAAAACTAAAGGGAACATATCCTTGTGGCACATGTAAACAGTGTAACTACATAAAATCTGCAAACTCTTTTGTCATCAGAGACAAGAAATATTACATTAACTACAGATTTAGCTGTGAGTCTAAATCTACAGTGTATTTAGCGACTTGTGACTGTTGCCCAGCTTTCTATGTAGGAAAGACTGACCACAAACTACGGGAAAGACTTTATGAGCACACTTATGCCATAAGGAAGAACAAAGATGATAATGCTCTGGCTAAACATATAGGAACCTACCCTGGGCATAGTTTTCATTTTTTAGCCATTGACCATATTCCTTTTGATATCAGAGGCGGTCCCTTCTCTTTAAAACTTGAGGTTCGAGAGTTGGAGTGGCAACTAACTTTAGATGCGTTTTCTGCACCTGGTCTCAATGAAAACTGTAATATAACTTGTGTGCTGAAATTGAGAAGCGCACAGAGGTAGATTTTCCAATTATGAAAAAAGACTTTTAATTGAAGATAAACTAACAATATTTTGAGACTTATACAATAGAGCGACATGTAATATGGGACAGAATATTATAATTTTCCTCACTAACTACTGGGTTTACTAGCACAGATGGCACTTTATACGATCTGTCTCTTAACATTGTGATAAGAATTCACAAAGGTAAACTTTTATTTACATCAAATTAACTAATCACACTATAAAATTTTATGATTAATATTAAATACTGTGTTTGATTGTTTTAATAAGTAAAACTTTTACTACTTTTTAAAAAAGTTTTTAATTAACTTAAAAAGCATTTTACAGAATACAACTAAAAACACTGTTGTAACATTTTGTCAAATGCAAAGATATTTTAATTAGTATGTTGCTTCTGTGACGTTTTAGGTTCTATTTTGGCGCCATTTATTATTTAAAAGTTTGGCGTATTTTGCAAACTGGTTTTCTGATGAAGTTACTGTTGAACAGTAACAAAAACATTTGTGGATTAAAAATAAACTTACGTTCAGCACATTACTGCGACTGCTTGAACTGTTCTGTCTACTTGTTTCACTTTTTTTTTTACATAGGGATTTATGCCCAGTTTAGTGAGTTTATCTATAATTCCAGAGTGGGGGATGGTATCGAATGCCTTGGCGAGGTCAAGATAGGCTGTGTGCACTACCTTGCCCTTGTCTACGGCTCTAATGACTGCTTCAAAGAAGTCAATCAGGTTTAGTAGACATGATCTACCTTTTACAAACCCAAAATGAGTGGCGTCCAGGGTTTGAAGGTTACCTATGTCTTTGTTTATAACCTCCAAAATGTCGTTCCATGGCCTTGCAGACCAGGCTCATCAGGCTAATGGGGCAGTAGTTTCAGGGGTCCATGGTGGCACACCCTTTGTGGACTGGGATAACAGTTGCTGTGTGCCATTCAGTAGGCACATAGCCTGAGGTGAGGCTATGACTGAACATGGTACTTAGGTGATGTGCCAGTTCGTTCTGTAGTTCATGCAGTACACAGCCTGGGATGTTGTCTGGTCCCATGGATGCTGTGTTCTTGGCTTTGGAGAGTGTGGTCTTTACTTGTTCATCTGTGATTAAAGGGGCTTTGCATTCTTCCAGTATTAAGATGGGCCTTTTGAAGGATGAGAGGGGGTAAAGTTAGCACTGAACCTATCTGCCAGGATGTTGGCGATATCAGTTGGTTCTGTATATTTAGTGCCATTGTGCTGTAGCTCAGAGCAGATCTGAGTGTTGCCATTGAGATGGTTGACATAGCTGTAGAATGCTTTGTGGTTGTCTTTCGAATCAGTGGCAATTTTATTTTCATAACTGGCTTTGGAGGATTTTATGAGGGTTCTCAGATTCTTATGTGGGCTCTGAAGCTGATTAAAGCATATCATCAGAACTGTATGTACAGCAGCCATTGCACTAAATTATGATCCTGCTGTTAACACAGTTTTTGGCAGCTGAACTCTACAAAACAATATTGTTCCAAGGCAGGCAGATTACGGCTACAGTAACTGTACGTTTACTGTCTGTTATGTAAGTTTACAGACATTTGGCAGATAAGCTTTAAACTAGAAAACAGAGTATAGAGTAAACAAATTATAATACACAGTACAAACAGGCGATAGTATAAAATGGCATTCAGTACTGAAATTGTAAATTATGCAACATGAACACTTTAAGGAGCACATTCATCTAGCAAATACTGCTGATAACATCATAGTGAGGATTAAACAATAAAACAAGAAGTAGAGCAGACTGGACAGAATCAGAAAGGAAGAGGTTCAGTTACTGACATGAGCAGGAGTCGAGTAGAGAACAGGTACTGGATCAGATGAACATGCAGAGAATAGGGAGCAAAGCAGGTGATCAGGCAGGGAACAGTACAGAGTGAAGCATGTTGTCAGGCAGAGAAGAGTAGAGAACAGAGCAGGTGATCAGGCAGAGCAATAGAAAACAGAGCAGCTGATCAGGCAGGGAACAGTAGAGAGTGAAGCATGTTATCAGGAAGAGAAGAGTAGAGAACAGAGCAGGTGATCAGGCTGAGGAGTGGAGAACAGAGCAGGTTATCAGGCAGAGAAGAGTAGAGAACAGAGCAGGTTATCAGGCAGAGGAGTAGCGAGCAGAGCAGCTCATCTGGCAGAGAACAGTAGAGAGTGGAGCAGGTGATCAGGCAGTGAACATTAGAGGGTACAGCAGGTAATCAGGCAGTGAACACTAGAGACTGGAACAGGTGGTCAGGAAGTAAAGAGTAGAGAATGGAGCAGGTGATCAGGCAGTAAACAGAAGAGAGGAGAATAGATGATCAGGCAGGGAACACTAGAGAGTAGAGCAGGTGATAAGACAGGGAACAGTACAGAGTGAAGCATGTTGTCAGGCAGAGAAGCGTAGACAGAGCAAATGATCAGGCAGTGAACGGAGAACGGAACAGGTGATCAGGAAGTAAAGAGTAGAGAATGGAGCAGGTGATCAGGCAGTAAACAGCAGAGAGCAGAATAGGTGATCAGGCAGCAAACAGTAGAGTGCAGAGCAGGTGATCAAGCAGTGAACAGTAGAGAGTAAACAGTGAAGTAATGCTCTTTTATCTATGCCTGGTTGGAACACTGTGTCTTATGATAATAATAGTCACCTACTAAAAAGCAAATATTAGGAAAGAATTTGGGGGGGGGGTATTCCATCTGAAGGCTTTGTTGTATAAAACTGATGTCACAACGTAGTCACAGAGATTCCCAATGTGCAACATACAGCAGCAAAAGGATATCTAAAGCAGCGTTTACTCTTGTACTGAAAGTAATGTGGCAATGCATGGGTATAACACCTTTTATATATTCCAGTGACAATGAAAGAGCAAAAGGCGGAGGTGTATTGTACCTACATAAAGGATAAGCACACCTCAAAGCTGGTCAAACAATATCACATGCTTGAGCTATTCCATGTCCAACTAACCATGGGAAAAATCCATTACTATTTTCTTGATAGCTACAGGTCCCTCTCCATGAACCAGGAAACCCATACATCATACTTGAAGTTACTAGAATCACTCACCATCCGGCCCAGTGCCATACTCATGGGGGATTTTAACCACCCCTCCATTAATTGGAAGGCATACATGATCACTAACATGCAGGCCCAAAGATTTCTTGACTTTGTAAATTCAAATGCCCTTGAGCAGCTAGTCTGTACTCCCACAAGGGGACAAAATATCCTAGATCTGGTACTCATAATTATTGAAGAGTGCTGCACCTCCCAGTGTGATGTTCTCACTGCTAAGATCAGATCACAAAGTGGTCTCCCTTGAAATAAAGGTAAAACTAATCCCCTCACCTAACATTAAAAACTTTAAGAACTTCTCTAAAGTAAATTATCCCCTATTAAGAGATGCCATAGCCAGTTTCCAAGGTCCCCCAAATCCAGAAAACACAGAAACCTATACAGAGGCATACACAAAAGCCCTGCATGACCTTAAAAACAACTGCATATAAACAGCAGCACCAGATTTAAATAAACCCGGGTCAAACCACAAAAAACAAGTCATACTGGTGAACCCCTTGTATTAATAAGTTGTACAACAAAAGAAAAGAAATCCTGTTGAGAAGTAAGAGAGAATGTGTGCAACAGAGCAAAAAGTCCCTCATTAGTCTAAGCAAGTGAACCAGGGAACTAGTCAAGTCTCTGGAAGTAGACTTTGAGGTAAAAAATAGTCTCCAAAGCTAAGGATAATTATAAGACATTTTCAGTTATGTCCTCAGTCTTAAGGGCAACACCCAGCAATGTGCGGAATTAGTTGTAGATGGCATCACCTATACTCAGCTTGAAGATATAGCAAATCTAGTGGCCGAAGAATTCAGCTCAAATTTCACCACCCCATCACCCCCAGTTCTCCACAAGGAAATACCTTTCACCACTCCACTGCCAATTACCACCAAACAACAGGTTGCCACTCTGCTCTCTAAAGCTAAAAACATGGCTTTGGTGGGACTTGGTAATATACCAGGTTACCTCTTAAACAGCTTAAATCAGGGCTTATTAGGCTGGTAAGAATCTCTATTTCACCACACTCTCTGGACTGGCTCCACTCCAAAAGAGTGGAGGACAGCAGAAATCATGCCTCTGCATAATGAGGTGCCATCTACTGATCCAGGAAATTACAGACTCATAGGTTTGACTAGTCTTATATGTAAGGCCATGGAAAGAATAATCATGGACCAGATAAATAATGTCATAGGAAACCTCCAAACACTTGATCCAACCCAATTCAGCTCTGTCAAGAGCAGGTCATGCCTAATGAATCTGGTGGATTTCTTTGAGAAAGTCACTAAGGCCATGGATGAGGGTAAAACAGTACATACCTCCTACCTTGACCTGGCCAAGGCATTTGACACAATTTCCCACTCAGGTATTATAAAATAAACTCACAAAACTGGGCATATATCCCTACATCACCAAATGAGTAGTCAACATGTAGTTAAAGTGGGTGAATCTAGATCCAGCAAGAGGACAGTTAACAGTGGTGTGCCACATGGCTCAGTGCTGCGACCACTCCTGTTCAGAATATACGTTTCTGAAGTCAAGACTAATGTGGAAGGCCTCTGGATGGCAACGTTTGCCGACGACTGCAAGTGTGGACAATTATTGAATCCTAGAATTATATAGATATCCTTCAGGAGTATCTAGATCAGACAAATGAAGGGTGCCATAACTATGGCCTAAAACTAAATGAGAAAAAAATGCATTTTGTACCCTTTGGGAAGTCAAATACCTCTGCAAATTACAACATCAATAGCACATACCTAACAGTAAACTCAGATGTGAGAGATCTAGATACACAGATAGATAGTAGCCTGAATTTTGAATGCCATGTGTTCACAGTGGTGAAGACGTTTTTCTATGTGGCACAACTTATAAGTAAAGGTATGGCATCCAGATCCAAGGAAATTATAGTCCCACTGTACTCAGCCTTCATTAGACCAATAATCAATTACAATGCACCATTTGACATGTAGTTGACTAGGCACTTACAGCAGTTAGAGTAACCTAGGAGGTTCCTCCCAAAAAAAATACAGGATGTAAACAACATGTCCTATGTGGCTAGGCTAAAAGCAATATACTTTTTCACTGCCTCCTACTGAATATTAAGGGATGCCTTATGCCGAACCGACAAAGCACTTACAACTCCAGCCCTGACAGAGCTGCTACAGATTCACAAATTAAATAGCATGAGGGTCACCCAATCTAGGGGTCTAAACTTAGTCAGCAACTCAAACAAAACATGCTGGGGAGACAAATATGTGTCTGAGAGATTGCCCCTTTTTCAGAACAGGCTTCCTGTTCACATTAAGCAGAGCACTTCCCTGTCCCTCTTCAAAGGAGTTTTTGACAAATGGATAAGAATCACAAATTCACACCTGGGATATAGTGCCTATGTCCCTTATGGACAGGGGCAATCTGTAAGATACTGAATGCATAGGAACAACTCCATGCTATCTTCCTGGCCCTAGAGTCATATACTGGGTAAAATTGAATTAAATTGGCTAGGTTTGTAAGGTCTGTTAAGCTGTTAGCCTAGTAATCTCATAAGAACCTATGAACCTATGATTCAGAGTTAAATAATTCCCTTCTTTCAATTGCTGATCTAAAGACCTTGGCCAAAACGGTGGTTTCTCCCATTCCAACATTGTGCAGGATGGGCTGGTATTTCTGGAATTTTGAACCCAGAGTGATATGGTCTATAATACTCTTTCATGCACAGTCCTACACAGGGAGAAGAAAAGAATCCTGTCCATTAATATCTGTTCCTGTGTTGCCACCAGCATTTAGGATTCATATGTATGGAATACAGTGGAAAGAACCATTGCAATAGAAAAAATCTGCACATGCACGGAAACTAAATGCAACATGCTGCTCTGGTCCATCAAGTCTGCTTGTGACATGCAAAAATATGCAAATGAGCATGACCACAAAAAGCACCAGTAACACAGCTCACGCACTTCTGTACTGAGTACCAACGCAAAAAGCTTAGCACAGTGTGGCACAGGACATATACAGCATAGCGGCAGCTATCTATTACCAGGCTATATGGTCTCAATACAGGACAAAGGAAAGCAGCACACAACTACCAATGTCAGCATATGGCCACACCAAGCACTAGGGACTTCGCAAAAACAGAAAGACATCCAGATATTGCTCTGCACAATTGCTGGACAAATACAACTGCACACAACTGGAGACTAATACAAGTCCACAAAAAGGGGATGCAGATGACAAAGACATACAACAACATTATTATATCCAACTGCCACTACTGTGACAGCATAGCTGCTCGAGTCTTGTCCGATGAGCACGTGTGGGCTGAACCCCCCTCTAAAATGTCTCATATGTCAAAGCAGTGCAGCTTGACAATGATGTCAGTTATCAAGGAGGATGCAGCTAGCGACTGTTACAAAGGAGTGGCTTAATAAACAGCGTGTCAGTTATCAAGGAGGATGCACCTAGCAACCATTACAGAGGAGTGGCTTAATAAACAGCCTGTCAGTTATCAAGGAGGATGCAGCTAGTGGCCATTACAAAGGAATGGCTTAATAAACAGCCTGTCATTTCAGATTTTCTTATATTCTGTTGCCAGTGAGACACATCATAAACCTGGCTGCAACTCAGTAACGATCATCCCGCTGTCTAAATCTGCATATCACATACACGCACGCACACACACACACACACACACACACACACACACACACACACACAGACACACAGACACACACACACACACACACACACACACACACACATATATATACACACACACACACACACACACACACACACACACACACACACACACACACACACACACACACACACACACACACACACACACACACACACACACACACACACACACACACACACACACACACACACACATACACACACACACACACACACACACACACACACACACACACACACACACACATATATATATATATACACACACACACACACACACACACACACTCACACACACACACACACACACACACACACATACACACACACACACACACACACACACACACACACACACACACACACACACACACACACACACACACACACACACACACACACACACACACACACACACACACACACACACACACACACACACACACACACACACACACACACACACACACACACACACACACACACACACACACACACACACACACACACACACACACACACACACACACACACACACACACACACACACACATTTACAGCCACACATACAGTTATACACATATTCATACACACATTCAAACACATACAGTCACACATACAAACGTGCACACACATACATATGCAATTGTTTGTATGTGTGAGAATATGACATACCACTCAACTTCTTTGCTCAAGGACTCTTGAGGAAACCAAACATAATGGGGGGATAGGCCCAAAATCAAGTACAATTCTTAAATATAACTCTTAATTCAGTTTAAAAAAAGTTAATGGAACAACAGGTTTTGCATCAATATGCATTTCTGAATAATAGGAAGTATGAAACTGTAATGTCGGGCGTTATTGATTGATTGTGATCATCAATAGGTCCCCAGCCATGTCCCAAGACTCACACTCCATGTTGCTAAGCACCCTGGAGAATATTAGGGTCCAACCTAACATTCTCATACTGGGTGACTTCAACTACCCCTCCATTAACTGGGAAAACTACTCATGTACCAATACACTTGCCCAAAGTTTCCTGGAATTCATTAGTTCCAATGCCCTGGATCAGCTTGTTCTTACCTCCACTAGAGGTAGCAACAACCTTGACCTGGTCATTACTAACATGGGCGACCATTGCTCTACACCAACAGTCAACACCTCCCTGGTTATATCCGACCACAAACTAATCACCTTGGAAATCCACATCCCTCCCACCCCTCCACCCCCGCAAATGTAACCACCATGAAAACTTCTCCAAAGCTAACTTTGGGCTCCTAAAAACAGAGGTGGCTAACTTCACAGCACCCATGCAAATGGAGAATAGTTGCATGACTACCAAACCATACACCACTGCACTGTACGAACACATACACAAATGCATGGATCTCGCCATACCCAATAAAACCAAGACACTCTCCTACAAAAAAAAAAGAAGTCAATCTGGTGGTTTTTCTGCCATAAATAAACTCTACAACAGAAGGAGGAAACTGATGCAAAATAAGGTGAAGTCCCACGACTGGAAAAACTCCCTTATCAGCCTCAACAAAAAGTTGAGATCCCTCATCAAATCCTCTAAAGTTAGCTATGAAAACAAAATTTCATCAGATAGTTAAGACAACTACAAAGCATTCTACAGTTATGTAAAGAATCTTCACATCAATACCAAGATTTGCTCTGAGCTACTGCACAATGGTACCTCCTATACTGAGCCAATGGATATTGCCAATATACTGGCCAACAGATTCAGTGGCAACTTTACCCCTCCCCACACCTCCAAGGACCAATCACAATACCAGTAAATTGCCAGGCACCCAGTATTACTGCTGCACAGTTTAAAACAGCACTGTCCAAGGCCACAAATACAGCTTCTATGGGACCTAACAATATCCCTGGCTGTGTTCTACATGAACTACAGAGTGAACTGGCACCTCACCTGCGTTTCATGTTCAATCACAGCCTCACCTCAGGCTTTGTCCCTACCAAATGGCACACTGCTACAGTCATCCCTCTTCACAAAGGAGGAGCAACTACTGACCCTGGGAACTATCTCCCCATTAGCCTGATGAATCTGATATGCAAAGCTATGGAACACATCATCATGGACCTAATAAACAAGGATATAGGGAATCTCCAAACTCTGGATCCCGCACAGTTTGGTTTTGTGAAGGGTAGATCATGCCTGCTCAACCTGGTTGACTTCTTTAAGTCAGTCACCAGAGATGTGGATAAAGGCAAGGTGGTTCATACAGCCTACCTTCATCTGGCCAAGGCCTTTGATACCATTCCCCAATCAGGAATAATAGAAAAACTCACTAAGCTAGGAATCAACCCCTATATCACTAGGTGGGTTGCAAACAGGCTCACAGATAGAACCCACAGTGTGAAAGTAGCTGACTCCAAGTCAGACTACTGACCAGTCATGAGTGGAGTCCCACAGGGTTCAGTCCTGGGTCCTCTCCTCTTTGATATCTACTTCTCTGAAGTCCAGGCCAACATGAAGGGACTCTGGCTGACAAGGTTCACACACAACTGCAAGGTAGGAGCTACTATTAACTCCCCAAGTGATGTTGATATCCTACAGAAAGGCTTCACTGAGACCAATGACTGGTGTCAGAACCATGACCTTAAGCTGAATGTCAAAAAATGTGTCATTTCCTTTGGGAAAAATATGGTTCCCATGAATTACCACATTGATGGTAGTCCACTGAACACAGAAGGCGTTTTAAGAGATCTGGGAACACAGGTAGACAGCAGCCTCTCTTTTGACCACCACATTTCCACTGTGGTCAGAAAGTCCTTCTATGTGGCATATCTCATTACTAAAGGTTTTGCATCCAGGAAGAAAGAGGTCATTGTCTTCCTCTACTCTTCCCTCATTAGGCCAATCATCGAGTACAATGCCCCATTTGGCATGTACCTCACTAGACGCCTGCAACAACTAGAGAGGCCACAAAAGTACCTCACAAAAAGGATCCTAGGCCTTAAACACCTGTCATATATGGACAGACTCAAAAAAATCCAACTATTCTCTGTCTCATATCACCTACTTAGAGGTGATCTCTGCTTGACTTACAAAGCCATGTCTGACCCAGCTCTGTTAAAAATGCTATAGTTAAGGAAATCCCAGTCCCTCCGCACCACATGCTCCAGAGATCTCAACCTCATTACCACAATCAACAGAACATGCTGGAGGGACAGGTTCATAACACAGAGACTGCCCATGCTATGGATTAGACTTCCCATACATGTCAAACAGAGGACCTCACTCGCCTTCTTCAAGAGAAATTTTGATGAGTGGATGGGAAATAGAAAATTCATGCCAGGGATCACTCCAGAGGCTCTACTCGACAGAGGCACTGGGAACTAAGGTCAGGTGGCATGATGACAGGGTAATACCATGGCCTAGGCGTGTAAAGGCTTCAGGGCCATTAGCCTAGCACATACCTATGAACTTATGAATAATGCAGCAGAAAATTAAAAATTATATGAGGGACAGAGCAAAAATATGAAGTAAACTCAGGGATGTTCTGCAAATCAGCAACAGTTGAGAAATGTTCTTTGACCACCCTTCCTCTCCAAGATTGTCACACTGTGCCTTGTTTTGGTGCATAGATTTGCACGCCATGTGATCATGTCATTACTATCAAGTACTCCCTAAAGTATTCTAATCCAAGGCACACAGACTGCCATGGAGAATTCTCTGCTGCCAATCTTTGCCCCTGGTCATTGTATCATGGGAGTACACAGCTTACTGAGCATGCTCAGTATGCCATAGATTTTGCACAGTAGGGTATATCTCGTTTTTTTGAAAGGCCCACAGTTCAGTTCATAAAGTACATATCAGACAATTTGTGGGCAAGAAAGCATCTCCCAGCATCCAGTGCACAGAGTAGACTATGTCTGAGATAGCTCTCAACTTCTTACCACAAGAAATCAAGACAAAGCCAAAAATAATGGAGGGCAAAGGTTCCAAAATAGGGATACATTTTAACTATTGCTTGTATAAACTTAAAAAGTTGCTACGATAAAAGGTTTTGTGATCATATGCATTTTCTTAAGGATATGAAGTCTGAAAGTCAAATTACTGTCATTATTTAGTTACTTCAATCTTCAATGATTTACTAGAAATCCACAAGTTTTGTGAAGAACAGACCAAAAATATGAGCCAAAAATCTGGACATTCTACAGTTGAGAGCTATGTGTCTGAGAATCTAAAGATCTAGTTCAGTTTCCTCATTAAGAACGCAAACTTTGATATGCATTTCCTTCGGAGTCGGTGTGACATGGGTTTCTAGAATTTTCAAAACTGCTTACATAGTCATGATTACAACACAAATGGGTGCCATACCTCTCCACCTGCGGATAGTGAAAACTGGAACAAAAGCCCTTGAAAAGTAGGTATATCCAGCTAAAAATCTGGACATCTAATTATCATAAAGTTTGAAAAACAAATAGATAACTCTTCCTGCTTCCAGTAGGAATGTGGGATAGTACTGAGAAACATGTTTAAAAAACAGACAGTGACAAAAATGATGGAAAAATTAAAAGCATGTTATCGAAGCAACAGTGTAAAATCTGTCGATACTAATGAACTGTGTTGCAAAATTCTGCCACACAAGGTCTTTGACTTTTGCTTTGGAAAAAGGGAGATGTAAGATGTGAGTCCTCTTTCTTTAAATTATTGGTGTCACTAGTGTGTTGGTCATATGGTGTTTTCTGTGTAAGAGACAGCTTCAAACATCACATGTGATGAGAGGGTTTCAAAAATGTTGTGAATGGGTAAATCAAGCCTGAAAATAGGAGCACGCCTCCAAAAATAGGAACTTATTGTGCAGGAGTAAGTCAGGCATAAAAATAACAATGTTTCTCCCAAACAGGGACAGTGGACAGGTCCGATCGGAAAATCCTAGGCTTGCTATGCTCTGAAACATACATATTTTTTCATGTTGTAGATAAAATGGAAGAATGAAGTTTACAGATACTAAGTGAGGTGCCATGCAGTTCTTCATTTGGAAGGAGACTAAATCTGAGCCTGTATAGTGCTTCATTTTCAACAGTAACTGTAGCTATCATCATGAAGCTACAATGTAGAGAATGTTGTTGTTGTTGTTGTCTTTCAGCTTTTCCCAGTTAGGGGTCGCCACAGCAGAACTCCCATCCACTAATGATTGACTGTAGATTTTCACGAACGCCGAGGTGCCAGCTCGACGCCCAACCTTCAACGAAGGTACGCCCATTTCCACATGTCTATCCAACACCCACCCAACCATGGGGAGGACATGCAGACTCCACACAGAAGGCACTCCTCGCACTCTAGCCGAGAATCAAATGGGAGAACCTCTTGCTGTGAGGCAACAACGCTACCGCTGCACCACCACGGATGATCGAAGCTATTGTAGAGAATAAATGTAAATATTCACAGTTACATTTACCTGTAATTACACATACAACACATCGGCACCTGAGAGGGTAAGCATTAATTTAATAATCACTGCATGGGGAAAGTAATTTACAACAGTGACATTTCCTAATGCCATACATTCATTAGAGGAGGGCTAACAGTTGCTTAATACCCCTCACCTGCTCTGGGTGTTTGGAGCCCAAGCCTGCATTTATACTTAGGAAACAGATGACATAAATGACAGGTCTCTGTGAACCAAGTACATATACAAGTATCTTGCCCTGATAATGAACTAATCAACTGGAGTTTGATTACCAACCCCAACACTGGAGGAGCCTGATTGGGAGGGGGAGGATTGAAGAGGTGTGATCCACTTGCCTCTCCCAGAGAGGCAGGGAGAAGTTTGTGTTCATTTGGGGGCAAGTGCAATTTCCCTGGTAGAGACTGAGGAAATCACTACTCACTGCAAAGAGAGGAGCAGGAGTGCTCATTGGGAATATCCTTCACGGAAGTGAGGAGGCATCCTCTGCATGCTCTTCCCCAGGTACCTTGCTAGGTGTTCAAGTGTTTGTGTGTGTTCATAGGTTCATAGATGTGTACTAGGCTAATGGCCCTGAAGCCTTTACAAGCCTAGCACATAGGATTACCCTGGCATCGTGCCACCCGACCTTAGTCCCCAGTGCCTCTGTCGAGTAGAGCCAGTGGAGTGATCTCCTGGGTGAATTTTCTATTTCCCATCCACTCATCAAGATTTCCAGGGTCAGTGAGGTGCTCTGTTTGACATGTTTGGGAAGTCTATTCCATAGCATGGGCAATCTCTGGGTTATAAACCTGTCCCCCCAGCATGTTCTGTTGATTGTGGTAATGAGGTTGAGGTCTCTGGAGTGTGTGATGTGGAGGGATTGGGATTTCTTTAGGTGTAGCATTTCTAACAGAGCTGGGTCAGACATGGTTTTGTATGTCAAGCAGAGATCGCCTCTAAGTAGACGATATGAGACAGAGAATAGTTGGAGTTTTTTGAGTCTGTCCTCTTTGTGAGGTACTTTTGCAGCCTCTCCAGTTGTTCCAGGTGTCTAGTGAGGTACATGCCAAATGGGGCATTGTACTCAATGATTGGCCTAATGAGGGAAGAGTAGAGGGAGACAATGACCTCTTTCTTCCTGGATGCAAAATCCTTAGTAATGAGATGTGCCACACAGAAGGACTTTCTGACCACAGTGGCAATGTGGTGGCCAAAAGTGAGGTTGCTGTCAACCTGTGTTCCCAGATCTCTTATAACGCCTTCTGTGTTCAGTGGACTACCATCAGTGTGGTAATTCATGGGAACTGGGTTTTTCCCAAAGGGGATGATGACACATTTCTTTGGCATTGAGCTTAAGGCCATGGTTCTGACACCAGTCATTGGTTTCAGTGAGGCCTTTCTGTAGGATGTCAACATCACTCGGGGAGTTAATAATAGCTCCCAACTTGTAATCATCTACGATCTTTATCATCCAGAGTCCCTTCATGTTGGCCTGGACTTCAGAGAAGTAGATACCAAACAGGAGGGGACCCAGGACCAAACCCTGTGGGACTCCACTCGTGACTGATTAGCAGTCTGATTTTGAGTCAGCTACTTTCACACTGTGGGTTCTATCTGTGAGCAACTTTGAAACCCACCTAGTGGTATAGGGGTTGATGCCTAGCTTACTGAGTTTTTCTATGATTCCTGAGTGGAGAATGGTATCAAAGGTCTTGGCCAGAGCAAGGTGGGCTGTATGAATCACCTTGCCTTCAAACACAGCTTTGCTGACTGACTCAAAGAAGTCGACCAGGTTGAGCAGGCATAATCTACCTTTCACAAAACCAAACTGTGTGGGAGCCAGAGTAGGTCCATGATGATGCATTCCATAGCTTTACATGTCGGACTCGTCAAGCTAATGGTGTGTGTGTGTGTGTGTGTGTGTGTGTGTGTGTGTGTGTGTGTGTGTGTGTGTGTGTGTGTGTGTGTGTGTGGTCAGAGCTACACAGAGAAAGAGCAAGAAACTTCAAACTATCCCGCAGTGCACCTCAACGAAGACCCTTTCAGCCAACGCTTGACTGGTGTAGGGAACAGATGGGCTGATAGACCTAGAGAGTATTTTATGGTCAACAGGCAGAGGATACAAACACTGCAAAAATATGTGTACTTGTATAATAATTCTTTCTTTAATGTAAATGCAGTCTTTTGACTTTTTAGTTTTCCAAGCTGTCACATCTCAAGCAAAGCAATCCACAATAATGAACATAACTTGTTACCAAAGTGAATTACGAATAAAACAATAAGATTATCTCTACAACAGTTTGTTACTTGTTATATTTTTACATCATGTGATTCACTGTGTATACTATATAAACAATTATGATGGTGTCTCTAATCATAATGAGTATATTATGTGTTCTTGACACAGATGCCAAGAAATTCACATGGACAGTGAATCTCGAGAAGTGAATCTTGGCATCCATTTTGAGAACACGTAATGTTACATTATGATCAGAAATTAGGTCACAGTTTTTTGTAGAGCATGGGGATTTATCGGCTGCATGTAATACTTGTTATACAAAAGTAAGATGCAGCCAGTAAAACAATGGGGAAGTGCTTGATATCTTTATGTATTCCTTGTCTAAGGGAAGCAGTTTGATTCAAACTAACAGCTGTTATGTAGCAGACAACAGGTAATAACAGGAGTCGAAACAAGCCATTTCATTGCTGCTACTGTCTACTGTCTGGTGCTGTCACATTTTAGTCACATACTCGATGTTAACAGCACATAGGCGGTGCTTTTAACAAGTAACACCAACACAGGAGAGAAAACCTTGAAAACAAAAACAAAGAACCAACTAAAGTCGGGGTCCCCTAAGTCTGAGGCATGAAAAAAAGTGCAAAACATGGGGTCAGTGAAAAATAAGAAACCAAATCAGTAGATAAAATCACCAAATGTTTTATTCATATAAGTTAAGTGCTTTCATTCCTTAGCAAACCTGGACTTCATCCAAACTATTGTTCAAACTTACATTGTTGGCAAGAACCACATTTCCTCATTCTCTTACCAACTTTATTCACCCTAAGGGCATCTTGCATAGTATTTCCTCTTTCAAACCACTCCTTGAGATTTCAGTGTCGTTTGTATACAAATTGTGGACAATTACCCAAAAATGTATTGGTAATAGTATTATTTTAATTAACTTCCAGTTGTTCCTAATTTTTTTCTTTAATACAGCTGCTCTCAGTAGCATACTTAATTACCATAGTTTGTTCAAATTTTTTTTGTAGCGTGGCTTCATAACATGACCTATTTCTACATTGTATCCCCTTGCCCAACAACAGAAAAAAAAATTTCTGTTCCTTTCTTCCTTAACCTCATTTAACATTTTGAAGGAATAGCCCTATTAACAAATATATCTATTAATTTATCAATTCAGTAGCAAACTGGTCATCTTCTGGCAATATTCTGGATACAGGCACAATTTGTCCTTTATCTAAGCATGGTTTCTTTAAGCAGTGTTCTTAAATTGTGTGCAGCCAAGCTCTAAATGATAAAGAATGTTATGTGTGAATGTGAATCTAACCAACAGTTATTAATACAATGTTTCAAAATAATGTTTATTTTAATTACTATTAATTTTATGTGAAGTTTATATCATAGTTTTTAGCAATATTTATATATTTGTGGTTTTTAAATATAAGATGATCCATTAGGTTTGATTTGATAAAGAAAGTCACGTGAAGCAGTTAATGCCTTTATAATTTGATTGGTTTGTGTTGAACAATAGTTGTGATGAAGTCTCGATTTGCTTAGGAATGAAAGCTGTTAACTTGCATAAATAAATATTCAGTGATTTTGTCTGCTGATTTGGTTTCTTATTTTGACTGACCCTGGGTTTTGCACTTGTTTTCATGCCTCAGACTTAGGGAGACCCACATTTTTTAGGTGTTTTTAACAATTGTTAAGCACCCTTTTTAGTGTTGTAAAGGGTGGGTCTCATGCTAAAGTAGCACAGAACAAGGAAATGATTTAACTGTTTTGGGAATATAATCATAGTGCTCCATGCACTACCAAAATATTTACGTTTTCAGAAATTAGTTGTACTAAAGGAGTTCAGGAAACTAAATGTAGCATACCTTTTTACCCACAGATGTGTTATTAAGTAAAGTTTACCACTGTGCCAATTTTATAATGATTTCAGAAAAGGTTTAAGAAGCTTTAAAATGATTTGTTTACATAACTGCATGACGGTTCCGTTTTTTATTGCATCTTGTTTAAGTAATTTTTTTCTTCTCAACATTTCATGGTGTATTTTAAACAGTGTTTCCCCTTCCTCTCTTTTTGTTTCTCTGCTAGGTTCTGTGGAGGACTATTTTTGGATATAAAGAGAAAAGCTCCATTTTACTTCAGTGATTACCGGGATGCCTTCAGTTTGCAGTGTTTAGCATCATTTTTATTTCTGTACTGTGCTTGTATGTCACCTGTCATCACTTTTGGAGGGCTGCTGGGAGAAGCCACAGAAGGCCATATAGTAAGACATCTTAATGAATCCAAACTGGTAGAATTTTAAAGGCATTATATTGTACTGATTACTATCTTGAGTTGCATTTATAATACTCATACAAGACCCATATATCAGACTCAGTTTTATCTTCCACTCACTTTTATGATTTGGAGAGAAAATATTTTGCATTTGTTTTTGACAGGGCCTGCTAATTTTGTTTAGGTACTATACCCTTATTTTCCACAGAATACAAAGTTTTAAATAATTACAAAAGGTTTCATTTGTTATCATAATATCTACGTATACATGTTTATAAAAGTGTACAGACGTTAGAACTGGGTTATATTTTTCTCCTTCTTTGCTGATGTACCTTTAAGAACAGTAATGGCACAAAACATCAGCATGAGCTGTAAAGCTGTCATTTTAAAGCTTTAAGAAAACTGCATTTGGCATGTATTCTATTATACAGATTTTGTAGTGTTTTCCACTTGAATAATGCACAGCCATTTGTCATAAGCATGCATTAAGCTAACTGTCCTAGTATGCCATTATAAGTCAAGGCCAAGCCAGTTTCCTTTGGTGAAAAATCAAACCATGTACCTGTTGTCTAAGAGGTAAACCTTAACCATTATGCCAACGCTCAAGCTTTCATTAAGGTAAGTAGCACACCATGATGATGATTCCCTCTGCTGGGATTATACAGCATACTACCTTAAACAGAATGCCATTTACATACTACCTTAAACAGGTGCTATTTACATACTACCTTAAACAGAATTCTATTTACATATTACCTTAAACAGGTGCTATTTACATACTACCTTAAACAGAATGCCATTTACATACTACCTTAAACAGGTGCTATTTACATACTACCTTAAACAGAATTCTATTTACATATTACCTTAAACAGGTGCTATTTACATACTACCTTAAACAGAATTCCATTTACATAGTACCTTAAACAGGTGCTATTTACATAGTACCTTAAACAGAATGCCATTTACTTCACTGCCTTTACACACTATCAGCAATGTCCCATACAATCCTAAAAATGTCCTATAAAGAAAATGTAAGGAAGGAATAAACATATATTTTAATGTTATTTAACTAATCTCAGTATTATTGGAGGTTAGAAAAAGGTAGTGCATACCTGTAAGCTGAAACGTTCCTAAATATCTGATTTTACAATGATTACCTCACGATGAAACCTGTTGTTGTGAGGCAGTCTTACGTTGGAGTTGTTACATAAAGAATGCTAACTCATGAATGACAAACTTAAAAAAAATGATTTAGCCGCAGTCTTTCTCCCTCACTTTCTTTCTGTCTGTACCTCTATGCTCTCTCCCTAGAGCTGAAAGTTGGAATAATGGTTAAAGTGTTTACCTCAACGATTTTCACCTTCAGGAAATTGCCTAGACTTAAAATGACTCACAAGGATATCTAACCTAGTACTTGCCTATGATATATGGGTGCTTTTTTTTTATGTTGAATGCTCAGTATGTCAACAGACTGCACATCTGTGTTTTTTGGTTGATAATATTCTTTTTCGAGTTCAGGGTTTGCAGACTGGAGGAATGTTGTCTGCCTAGTTATTTCTATGGCATATGCTTTAGGTTACTGTAACTGGCAATATGTGACAATGTCAAAACTTTCAGATATACCAAAAGCTTGGTAATTAAGGGTAGGAATGTGTGTATGTGTATTTACAAGTTAGATTTAGAATAAGGCTAGATAAGGGGATAGTGGTGCAGCAGTTAGTATTGTTGTCTCTCAGCAAGAGGTTCCCTGGTTCGATTCTTGGCTGGAGTGTCTTCTGTGCAGAGTTTGCACTTCCTCCCTGCAGTCACATGGGTTTGCTGTGGTTTTTCTCCCACATTCCAAAGACATGCAGTAGGTGGATTGGACACGCTAAATTGGTCGTGAGTGGTATGAATGAACTACTGTGGCAAGGCTAGCCCCCTGACAGTGTAAATCTTGGCTCGAGATGATTGCCACTGCTGAAGTGACACCCCAACCCCATGTACAAAAAATGGGAAAAGAGGTTGAGGACGGATGGATGAAGGGAATAGTTTTAGTGATGTGCATGTGTTTTAGTGTGTGGGACCTGCGTCTGAGTATCTTGTGAAGAGGTAGTGTTAGTGGAAGGGGTTTTCTTAAGCCTATGTGTAAGGTTAGGGGCAGAGTTAAGATTAAGGTTAGCACACGTGAGTAAGGTAGACAGAGGTACAAGCCCAACCCTAACACTACTCCCGACCCTTAGCTTAACCTTACACTTCACATTATGAGAAACCTTTTTCCTAAGTAGTATCACTATTCAAAGTATGTAAAATGTTATTGTTAAGATTTTTTTTCTTTACTTAATCAATCATAAAAGGAGAGTGATTGTTTTCCTTTTGCAGTTGATACAATTTCAGACACATTTTGATCGACTGTAGTCAGTTTCAACTTGTAGAAATCGACTTAGTGAATGTCAAGTTTCTGCAAGTAAATTCATAATACGCTCATATGGATCCCTAGTATATGATCAAGTGCCTACGTAATTGAATTTCAAAAGATCGAGATGAAATGCTTGAATTCTGGAAGACTGAACCAATATAAAGAAACCAAACAGTGTTTCTTTTTGAAGGGACCTGGATGTGTGGGATCGCTTCATAGCAGGGATTGGGGTATTGGTCCTTTCCCAACTATGGTGAGATCTTGGAGTTGGAATATATAAGTAGCAGATGTGTGAGGGTGCAGCCCTCCAAGTGAGAGATACAAGGGAGACTGTGCCCTCCACAAAAGCAGGTGCCCAATGTGTTTTTTCTGGTTTGAGCTTCCAGGATTCGAACATTTATGGTTCGATGTTTTAAAATTCAGTTATGTGGACATTCAATCATATGAACTAGAGCCTCATATATCTATATATATATATATATATATATATATGTGTGTGTGTGTGTGTGTGTGTGTGTGTGTGTGTGTGTGTGTGTGTGTGTGTGTGTGCGGGTCTACTTTGTTTTGTTGAATCTTATTTCACTGAAATTCATTTCACCCCCGACCACTTAGCTGAAAACTCAAATTACTAAAAACTCGTTGCACTGAATTTCATTTCACTGAACTGCAGTTAATATATATGGCACTGTGTAGAGTACTGTAAGGCAAGTAAAAGATATATGCCCTTTTCCCCACTGTAGTGTGATCCTGGAGTTAGTATATGTTGTTGGGGGGTGTGGGGTACAGTACCCCCCACATTGGGGACTATGGGGGGGCGTAGCTCCCCACTTAGTTTGAGTACATTATTGTCTTCTGGAAAGACTTAATCATTGCTGTTGAAACTATGCATGTCTATTGTTTAAAAGGTTTACTATCGCAAGGGCAATTGGACTTCATTTGAACTCCATCTGTCCGATCGGCAGAAATGGCATGCTGTAATAATGGAAACAAAATGTTGAAATGCACAACAGCGAATACTAGTGTGCATTCGCTGTTGTGAATTTCAACATTCTGAATGTAGATCACACTATAGTGGTGGTCGGAAATGTACCCTTTCCCTCACTGTAGTACGATCTTGGATATATAAGTAGCAGGGGGAGTGGTGGGCACAGCCCCCCACATGGAGGGTGCAGGGGGTTTGCCCCCCTGCAAAAGTGTTTTGTTATTGTTGACAAGAAGTGCTGCATTTCTGGTAAAGTCGACATTTCTGAGATGTCGACTTTACCAAAATGCTGCATTCTACATTTATTGTGTTCGGTGTTGGGATTTCCGATATTCTGATTCAGAAATCTGAACACTCAAGACAAGCTTATTTGAGGAAATGATAGTAAACCATTTAAAATGTATTGTTTTGAAGTTTTTGGTAAAATACAATATAAAATAAACAAGGTGGGGGGCTATGCCCCCACAGCTATATATACTAACTCCAGGATTGCACTACATTGCGGAAAAGGGCATATACCTTTTACTTGCCTTACAGTACTCTTCACAGTGCCATATACACTAAGTTTAGTTCAGTAAAATGAGATTCAGTGAAATGAGTTTTCAGTAATTTGTGTTTTCAGCGAAGTGGTTGGGGTGAAATGAAATTCAGTGAAATGAGATTCAGCAAAACAAAGTAGACCCATATATATATATATATATATATATATATATATATATATATATATATATATATATATATATATATATACATATATATATATATATATATATATATACATATATATATAAAGAGAGAGAGATTGATACAGATATAGATATCCATATCTGATCATTCGATATCTCTGTGTGCGTGTGTGTATATAAATATATAGAGAGAGATAGAGAGGAGAGAAAGATGTATACAGACACACACACATATAGATATTTACATAGGTATAGATATTTAAGTATAGATATATATATCAGCGCTCAGCTTTCAGATTAAAGGGACCAGAACTGAAAAAGACTAATGCAAAATATATCACACAGAGATGTCTAAGTTAAAATGTACAATTAAAGCTGCAATTTCTGTTGAACAATTGGACGTTTCTCATTTAGCAGCCATTACAGCCTTTTGTACTGATAGCTGAAGGAATAACGAACCTTGCATTGCTCTGTGTCAGCTTCAGGTATCCGTAAAGGCAGATACTGCTGCAGGGTGTCTTGTCAAAATAGTGAGACTCTTCAGTGAAAGTCCCCAAACTCCAAAACGGTAACTGGGATAATCAGAACAGAACAGACAAATGCAGAGCTCACTATCACACTCTAAAAATGATTTTCTGTATGTGGGGGGGGGGGGGCAAGTCCACCTGGACCTCAGTGTGGGGGACTGCATGTCCCATATTTGTGTATACCAACTCCAAGAATGAAGCAATACTCTGACATACAACTATTTCATAGAGTATCTGTCCCTGAAATTGCACTTAAATTCTCTCTGTTCCCAGGGTTGCATTCATGGTCCTCAAACGTACAATGGGAGCACAGGGTACAGTATGAACTGTGACATCACATGACCTCACAACTTGTAGAGTCTAGCTTGTATTCTTTCTCGGTACAGAACACAGGGGAAACATATCCGCCAGGTAACAAAATAATCTGTGCTAGAATACTAATACTAATAACTCATAACCCAAGACCACAAAGCATGTGACGTGCAGTCAAAATCCAAACGCTAAAACACAATGAAAGCTCATGTATTGCCAAAGCAACATAAGGTATCCCATAAATAAACACAGTAAACAAGTGTAGATCACCCAGAAACAGTCCAAAAAGATGTCTTAAAACCTTCTTAATCACATCTGATGTAATAAACAATATGAACTGTATAACAGTTACAAAAAGCAATACTATTTCTGGTGGGCCTACACTTGCTTATCGTGTGTTTATTTATAGGATTTTACAGGATACTTTACGCTGGTTTAGTGCTATGTGAGCTTTCATTGTGTTTTAATAATAACTCATTTTGAGAAAACTGATGAATTTAAGCTAATCATTGAGTTGTGGTCAGCATTTATTGGAAGAACTGAACAGATTTTCATTGCAAATGGCTTTATTGAAAATAAGCACTTGGCAGCATTACTAAGTCTGACAGGTGCTTCGATATACTATCTATTTAATTATATTATTTACTGTGTCTTTCTAAATGTCAGCATATATTACTTTATCCATTAATTTAAGCTTTGCACAGAATTTAACTGCGGCACCTGTTCATCTTCATATTTCGCTCATGCAGATACAGCTAACCATTTGTAATTCTAACGCACAGCTCAGCTGCAGTTTGTTTAGCTCAGACCCACATATGCTGGGAAAGTTCAAGGTCTAAATAATGTAACACTTATTTTCAATACTGATTTATGTATTCACTTACTGACTCAGTTGTAAGAATATGAACTTGACCATGTGCATTACAAGCTATGGAAATTTCAGTCACTGTACCTTTGTTCATAATTATATTAGAAGCTAGTATCTCCAAGGGTCATTCCAATACTGCTAATGTTAATATTTTATTCACATATGCTGGGACAAACTGCCGTATTTTACATTGTTGCTGTGCATTAGTAATGCTTATATTTTTCTGTTTGATGGTTGTTGTCTTCTGTGTACTTGCCCACCCTTACTTGTGTTTTCTAACCCTAACCATACCCCTGTCTGCTAACCCCAACCCTAAATGTGTCTACCCCTGCCCCTAAACCCAGCCCTACATGTATCTACCCATTCCCCCTAACCCCAGTCCTACACATTTCCTCCCAATCTCCCAACCCCAACCCTAAACACATCTACCCCTGTCCCTAACCCCATCCCCACAAGTATCTACCCCTGCCCCTAACCCCAACCCTACACATATCTATCCCTGCCCCAACCCCAACCCTACACATATCTATCCCTGTACCCTAACCCCAACCCTACATGTATCTACCCCTGCCCCTAACCCCAGCCCTACACATATCTACTCCTGCCCCTAACCCAACCCTACACATTATCTACCTCTCCCTCTAATTCCAACCCTACATGTAATTTTCAACACCCCTTCCCTAACAGTGTCACTACACAAGATGTATACACAAACACATACTGTTCACATGTGCACACATATGCACACATGTGCACACACACGTATGCACACGTACACAAGCACACACACACAGAGACACACATGCACACTCATGCACACACAGACACACACTTCAGACACACCACTGCCCAATTAAAATAAACATGATAAATATGTATCCACTTCCATAGTCCTTACTTAAACCCTAACCCGCAAACACTCACATGCACACACTAAACCCTAAGGCTGAAACTTTCTTTACAGATGAATGTTTTGGGATTATTCCCCACTGCCAATTGCTTTACATCTGATAAAATGTGCCTTGACAATTCTACCAATGGCAAAATACTTCACTCAACTGATTATGACACCAAAATATATTTTTGATGAGTGTAAGATTTGACCAAACTGTGAGCGTGCCCACACATATGGATGTATGTAAGTTGCTCTGGCTTACATATAATTGACAATCAATGATCAGACTCAGTACATCAACCAACTGCTCATACCCAGGATATAAAGACAGAGCATGACAAAAGAAAGCAGGCCGACCTGCAGATGCAAACCCCCTGCACCCACCCATACCCTGCTATATATATATATATATATATATATATATATATATATATATATATATATATATATATATATATATATATATATATATATATATATAAATGCAGATTTATTTAAGGTTAAGTGCAAAACCACCAAGAAGCAGGATACAAAGGTAGAATACCACGAACAAACAGGAAACAGGATCCAAAAATATTTATTCTTCTTTAGCGCCTCGACTGAACCAGTCTTCAAGAAGTATACAGTACAAATGAAAAAACATTCCCCTTAAATACCCCCCCGTCATCAAATAATTATAGCAGTAATTAACTAATTAAATCAAGTATTTCCAATTGATTTCACAATTAAGGCCATGAGGAGACAACGTATTATACTTTAAAATAAAGATTCCTTAAAAAGTAATTTATTCTTTAGCATTTCATCATCACCTAATTTAACAAAAAATGTATTTAAAATAGTAGTTTGCAACAATCTATAATCACTTTTATGATACTGCATGAAATGAATTGCAACAGAACTTTCAACTCTACATTTCTTTATATCTCTGACATGTTCTTGTAGTCGATGTTTAAACATTCTTTTAGTCTCCCTGATGTATATTAAATTGCATGGACAGCGTAAAGCATAAATAACACTAGAGGTAGTACATGAAACCCTAAATAATACAGTAAAATTCTTCTTACCCAATTTGTGAAATGTTTGAACAAGTAAATCACAAACATTACACTTCCCACAAGGAAAAGTGCCCTTAGATAATGGATGTTCTACTAAACATTCTACAGGGGCAATGAAGTATGATTTAATGAGTTTGTCCGCTATACTGACACCTCTCTTATAAGAAAAGACAGGAAATCCATTTAATAACTTATTTAACTTTCCATCCCTCAATAAAAAATTTCCAATAATATTTGATTTTTTCTTGCATCTGTTCACTCAAAATATTATATAGCATAACTATATAAAACTTATTTTGAGAACTAGTCTCCTTCTTATGATACATACACTTTTTACCTTTAAATTTATTAACATTTACTAAATAATTTGCACTAATTTTATCCAAAGCATCCTGAATAGTGAATAAAGAATACCCACTATTCAAAAACATCTGAGTAGTTGATGTAATAGCTTTAAATAAATCAGTTGTATTATTGCAAATTTTACATAAACGCAATAATTCCCCATAAGGTAGGGAATTAATTAAATGTCTCAGGTGAAAACTAGAACCATGTAAAAAATAGCCCCGCATCCTCAAATTTTCTAAACACTGAAGTAAAAATTTGGCCAGTGTTAGTACCCATCAAATGCACATCTAAAAAATCAACTGTCTGACCATATTGCAAGCCATCAAAGGATAATTTAAATTCATTACACTGTAAATCATTGACAAAACTCTCAACTTCATTCATGCTATATTGGCATATAAAAATCAAATCATCTATATATCTATAAAACTTTATGACATCTTTTTTTATAAAATTTATGATGATAGATATATCTCTTTTCAAAATAGGCCATAAAATATTTGCATAAGTAGGGGCAAAGGGTGCCCCCATAGCTGTGCCTTGTAGTTGATGAAAAATCTGATTATTAAAAGAAACAATTATTATACAAACTAAATATAATCCACTCAATAATATAACTTGATACAACATTGATAATGGGCATTCTTCTAACACAGATAATAAAGCAGTAATGCCACCCCTGTGTTTAATAATTGTATATAAACTTCTTACACCCAGGGTTATCCAATGCATATTTGAATTCCAATTAATTACAGACATTTTATTAAGAAAATCAAAAGTATCCCTAATATAGGAATCTAACTGCTGAACATACGGCAAAAGAAATTCATGAACAACAATACCAATATTGTGCAAAAAATTATTTGTGGCAGCAACTATGGGCCTACTAGGTGGAATAGCCCCACTTTGTTGTACCTTATGTAGTTTAGGCAAGCAGTAAAAAGTAGCCACAGTGCATTTGTCTATATTCAACTTTTTGTTCATGTCTTCTTTAGTAAAATATCCTAAACATTTACCTTTATCTAACAACACCAAGTATTCCTGAAGTGCCCCATGAAAAGTTTGAATATCAGCAATTTTATAAATATCAGTATCATGTAAATGCATGTAACACATTTGTAAATTATCCAATGGCTTCACAATTAAATGTTTACTTTGTGCCAAATCTTTAAGTGCTGTCCATTCACATTTAGTTAAATAATAACATATTTGAGATTTATACTGACTAAAATCACTGTAGATCTGTTCTAATGTAAAATGAACCATGTCCATAAAATTTTTAACACTTTCATTGCTAAAAGCTGGTATAAAATCAATTTTACATTTAATACTAGATGTGCTTAATGCACAGTATGCGTTAAAACTAACATCACCAGCATTTTCCTCAAAAGACAAACTATCAGTTACAAGAAAAATAAATTTAAAGGTAAAAAGTGTATGCATCATAAAAAGGAGACTAGTTCTCAAAATAAGTTTTATATAGTTATGCTGAATAATATTTTGAGTGAAGAGATGCAAGAACAAATCAAATATTATTGGAAATTTTTATTGAGGGATGGAAAGTTAAATAAGTTATTAAATGGATTTCCTGTCTTTTCTTATAAGAGAGGTGTCAGTATAGCGGACAAACTCATTAAATCATATTTTATTGCCCCCGTAGAATGTTTAGGAGAACATCAATTATCTAAGGGCACTTTTCCTTGTGGGAAGTGTAATGTTTGTGATTTACTTGTTCAAACATTTCACAAATCGGGTAATAAGAATTTTACTGTATTATCTAGGTTTTCATGTACTACCTCTAGTGTTATTTATGCTTTACGCTGTCCATGCAATTTAATATACATCAGGGAGACTAAAAGAATGTTTAAACATTGACTACAAGAACATGTCAGAGATATAAAGAAATGTAGAGTTGAAAGTTCTATTGCAATTCATTTCATGCAGTATCATAAAAGTGATCATAGATTATTGCAAGCTATTTTAAATAAAGTTTTTGTTAAATTAGGTGATGATGAAATGCTAAAGAATAAATTACTTTTTAAGTAAACTTTATTTATTTTAAAGTATAATACTTTGTCTCCTCATGGCCTTAATTGTGAAATCAGTTGGAAATACTTGCTTTAATTAGTTGATTGCTGCTATAATTATTTGATGAAGGTGGGGTATTTAAGGGGAATATTTTTTCATTTGTATTGTATACTTCTTGAAGACTGGTTCAGTCGAGGCACTAAAGAAGAATAAACATTTTTGGATCCTGTTTCCTGTTTGTTCGTGGTATTCTTTCTTTAAGGTTAAGGTTGGTACTAATGAATTGTGAGATATTCCAAAAACAAAACGTATTGTCACAAAGTATATCAACAATCCAAACCTGTGGCTGAAGAAACGTAATATATGATAAAAACAAGCTTGTATTGTCGGTAAGCACTTTCATAGTGCTTCTCACACCAGTTCCTCAGACCTTTACATAAAATATGAACTTACAAACCCAGCTTATATAAGTGACTCAATCAACTCAAACTACTTAATTGGCATCTTACAATGCTTTCTAATTATACTCAGTATACCTAATAGCATCCACTACTTACTGAATTTAATACTTTTTACATATATATTAGCTGCTAATTCATGCTAAACAAATGAATTAATTCATAAAAATATATAAAAATACATAATATATATTGAATTATGTACATATAAATACTAGCTCAAAACCTTAAATAATCATTAAAATTCATATACAAAAATAACTTTAAACAACTTATTATACTATTTAGCCAAAGGTCTGTTTCTCAGTATTGGTTTTAAAGGAATTCTCTCATTAAGGCCTGAGCCTCTATCAGCCCTTAGCCTAATAATCCAGCGTGCCTCTGATGTCTCTGTATTGTTTGTGGTGTCACCCCCTCTCTCATTTTCCTCTAACTTTTCTGTTGCTTGGAACCTAAATGCATGTCTGGTTCTGTGTTCCTAACGTGCTTGGCTAGAGCATTTGTGAGGTTCTGATTTTTAATTTGTAGAAGGTGTTCACATATCCTAAATCTAAGTTCCCTGTTAGTTTTACCTACATAAAAATTCGAGCAGATATCACATACAGCTAAATATACAATATTTTTAGTGTGACAAGTAGCCTGTATGTTAAATGTAAATATTCTGCCAGTGTCAGGATGTGAAAAAGTGTTGCTAGTGTCTATAAATTTACATTGGTTGCATTTTCTACATGGTATAGTTCCTTTTTTTAGGGCGGCTTCTCCTTCTTTACCTACCTTACCCTCTCTAGGATAGTATAGGTATCTTTTTAGGGATTTCTTATTCTTAAAAGAGAAGCTAGGGTCTTCTCCTACTATCTCCTTTATCTTAGCATCATACGTTAAAATGAGCCAATGTTTCCTAATTATTCCTGTCACAATGGACATATTACTGGAATATTGTGTAGGGACTCTTAGCTACTTTTCTTTTATCTTGTCAGCTAACTGCATCACCATCCACCCTTCTTGCAAAATATGGTTTACCAACAGTGGCCCTTAATTTGACACCTTCTGCTATCAAAACATCACATTCATCTGCGTAACTTCTCTCTCTCTCTGAATTTTTGCTTGAGGTCTGCCACTTCATGTTCAAAATCTTCTTCATTCGCTGTTAATCTAAACACTCTCAATGTCTGTCCTTTAACTACATTGTTAAAAATGTGTCCAGGGTGCATACTTCTTCTATGTAAAATTGTGTTTCTATGACAGTCCATTCTATATAGTTTACTGGTAATCTCCCCCTCTTCTATTTTAATTAGTTTAACATTGGGAAAGTTAATTTCTTTATCCGACACCTTTGTTTCAAAGCTCAGAAAACTAGTATTAGTGTTTGCTTCATAAAAAAACTCTCTAATTCTACCTGGTTCCCATCCCACAACAGGAACAAGTCATCCACAAATCGTTTGTAAAATATTATTGATCCCCGCTGCTCATTTTTTACCCATTTATTCTCCAATGATGTGACAACTAAATTAGCGTAGCTGTTTGTGCTAGAAGTGCCCATTGCTACGCCATCGTTTTGTAGGTATAGTGTGTGTTCAAACATCAATACATTGTTAATGAGTATCTGCTCCATTAGGAGACATATCAGTTCTATTTTACTCTGATCATAAGACCCTTCCATAGTTAGATATTCTCTCCACATATCTATTCCCAAATTGTTAGGTATGGACGTAAATAAAGAATGGACATCCATAGTTACCAATTTAACATTACTCAAACAGTTATCATATGTTAGGAAAAAAATCATAGAATTCATTCAAAAATTGTTTTGAATCCCTTAAGATGATTTTTTTTCTTATCTACTAGTGGTCTCAAAGTTTTTTCTATATATATAGATATAGGTTCTGTTATCCAATTTCTTCCTGACACTATTGGTTTCAATGGAGGATTTACAGGGTCCTCATGTATTTTAGGAATACCTTGGATAACAGGGGTTATCCGTTTATCCAAAAGAAATTCATATAACAGATTTTCCAATCTTTTAATAAGACTTTCCTTTTGTTTTTTTGTTATTGTCTTATAAACAGTTTGGTCACTTAACATTTCCTTCATTTTTGTATTATAATCACACTTATCCATGACCACTACTGGTCCCCCTTTATCCGCTGGTTTAATTATTATATTTTGATCATTTTTTAAACTGTATAAAGCTTTATATTCATCTTTAGACATATTCCTAAAAAAGCTTTTGTTTTTTTTGCTATCAAGTTGTTCAAACAATTCCTTTTCACACAAACTACTGAACACATCAACTGTAGGTTGTCCAACTGCAATAAAAGCGCTCGGCTTCTTAAACGCTTCTCTGTCACCATTTTCATTTTCCCGAAGCATCAATTTCAACAATACATTTCGTGTAAACATTTTTAAGTCTAAAATGCTGTCAATTACCTCAGTGGTTTGCACCGATATAAACAAAAGGCCTCTATTCAGGACTTTTAGTTTATTATCTGATAATGTTTTGGTAGAAATGTTCCATACTAGCGATTCTACACCTTGTCGTTTTGTCATCCCTTCTTGTACATCCTTTCGTTCGATAAACCTTGTTGGCCCTTGCGTTTGAAGCCTCCTCTGCTCCGTGACCTTCCTCTGGGTAGATTGTGTTGTACTGGTGTTAATCTGGTAGGGAATATGTGAAAAACCTGCTCTTCTTGTGTTCTTTTCTCTTGTGACATTTCGTTATGTGTTTCCAATGGTAATTTCTGTAATTCATTGCTGTTCCTAATTCCTGTTGTTAAATATATATGGGTCTACCTGATATCATTAAATTCTCACTTACCTGAAAATTACATTCATGAGACATCTTCACCAAAAACTTATTTTAACAATCCCCTGGATCACCGAAGTTGTACTCTGGAAAACTAACCACTTGGCCCCCATGGAGAACTTTGCCCTTTTCCCCACTATAGTGTGATCTTGGAGTTGGCATATTTATTTAGGGGGAGTGTAGGGGGCACAGACCCCCAAATGAGGAGGGGGTGTGTGGAGAAGCCCCCACCTGAGTGGGTTTGATTTGGTTATTTTTTTTTTCATGCTTTCCAAGTGGTTAATTTCCCAGAGTGCAACTTCAGTTTTCTGGGTGTTTGTTAAAATAAATTTTCAGTGAAGTCGTCCCATGAATGTAATTTTCAGGTATGTGAAAATTCGATAGTATGAAGTAGACCCATATATATATATATATATATATACATATATATATATATATATATATATATATATATATATCTGGCAATATGGTGATTTTGCACCATTCTGTCAACAGCTTTCTAGTCTACAAAACATAACACTAAGAAAAACTGTTGACAGAATGGAAAGTCAATGAATATTGGTGAACTTAAATGACTATATAAGTCTGTTGACTATATAAGTATATTGAGTGGGTGACTCCACATCAAACAGCAGACCTGTTACCAGTGGAGTGCCACAGGGGTCAGTGCTGGGCCTCCTACTGTTTGGTGTATACTTCTCAGAAGCTGAGGTCAAAACTAAGGGGTTGTGCTTGACCAAGTTTTCAGATGACTGCAAACTGGGTGCAAGTATTGAATCCCCAAATGATGTCAATATACTCCAGGAGGGTCTTACACAGTCCAACAACTAGTGTCTTAGTCACATTCTCAAACTGAATGCAAAGAAATGCATCATCATTCCCTTCTGCACAAACAATGTCCTTTCACACTATCAAATCAACAACAATAACCTAAGTACCCAAGAAGTGATAAGAGACCTGGGATTACAATTTGACTGCAACCTTAACTTCGACCACCATGTGTCTACTATGGTAAAGAAGACTTTCTGTGTAGCACACTTGATTAGTAAAGGCATCTCCTCTCCTGCCAAGTATAGAGGTTATAACCCCACTATACTCGGCACTAATCTGGCCCATAATTGAGTATAACGCCCCATTCAGCATGTACCATACAAAGCACCTGCAGCAATTGGAGAGACCTCATAAGTTTCTAACAAAGAATCTCAAGGGACTCCAGCATGTACCATACACAGACCATCTAAAGTTCCTGTCACTATAGTCTATATTTTATAGATGACTTAAGGGAGACTTATGCCTGGCTTGCAGAGCAATCTCAAACCCAAACTTAATGAACTTGTTGCATATCTATAAATCAAATGGGACCAGAGCTACCCATTCCAGGGATATAAATATGGCCTGTAACTTAAATAGGACATGCTAGAGGGACACCTTTAGCTCCCAATGACTGACATGTCTTTGGAATAGGCTACCTATTCGTGTGAAACAGAGAACCTGTATGACACTGTTCAAGAAGGACCTGGATGAGTGGATGGGGAACTGTAAATTCTTACTGGAGATAGTGACCACAACCCTCCTGGACATGGGCAGCCATTACTAAATGCAATATTGAGTATTAACAAATATTTCCATGGTATTACATTGGGATGAAACAGCTAAGCTTGAAATGACATCTGGGTCAATAGTCTAGTAATCTTCTATTATCCTATGATCCTATATGTTTATTTATTGAAATGCACAAGCAAGGTCAATATTTTGAAAACTAACATACCAAAAACAAAAAAACACTGAAAAAAAAAGATTGCAAAAGAAAAATAAACTCTATTTTTGCAATCATGTAACCAAAACCCTGCCATTAAATTTAGGCATAGTTTGTTTGAATAATGGTAATGTTATTGAATTGTCTGGCAGTTGGCACTGAGGATTAAAGAGCTCCTAAAGAGCCATTTGATGTGATACATGGTTTGGTTCCCTCATCCTCCACTGCCTAACTGTGTGAGTCTGAGCAAGTCACTTAACCAGACAGCACTTCCAGTCTTAGCCTGATAACGATCCATGCAAATCAGTACACTATCCCAGTTAACAAATAAAATAAAGGGCTTTTCTAAGCTAAGGTGTAGGGAGACATTGTCTCCTGCACCACTTTACCAGTCCATGATAATCCTAATCCTGCCCATGGCACAACCCTCATAACCCCACACCTTAACTTAGGAAAAACCCTTTCCATAACATTACTGCTACACAAGGCACTCGGCCACACACCACATACAGCAAACACACATGCACACACAAGGCACTCAGCCACACACCACATACAGCAAACACACATGCACACACAAAGCACTCGGCCACACACCACATACAGCAAACACACATGCACACACAAGGCACTCGGCCACACACCACATACAGCAAACACACATGCAGAGCACTACATCCAGCCCCTTACCTGGGTCTTACTCCAGCCTTTGTCCACCAACATTTGCACAAAAACATACTTCTAACCACAAATTTTGACATTTGATTACTGGGAAAGTCTGACTGTTTAGTAGCCCATTTTCAGTGAACACCTGGGGAGAAAAGCTCCAAAGTATTACAAAAACATTTTAAGAACAATAATTTGTCACTCTTTAAAAATAATAGAAAACAACAAATACAATTTAAGTACTTATACCAAATTAGACATAATATGAAAACATTGGTTAAGAATGATACAAGTTATATGACAATGATTTGATAGTTAGAGAAATTGTAGCCACTTTGTGGAGAAATTAAAGGTTAGCTAATATAATACAAACAGGAATCATGCCTCTCAACTTTACAGATTTTCGCAGAATGTCCAGATTTTTCACTCATATCTTTGGTCCATTTTTCACATATTTGTGGTTTTCTGGCAAATTAGTGGCAAATCATTAAAGACTGAAGTTAGAAAATAATGACAGACATTTGAGTTTAAGACTTCATACCCTTTAGAAAATTCATGCTAATGCAAAACCTGCTATTCTATCAACTTTCTAAGTTTATAAGAGCAATATTTAAAAATTGTCCCTGTTTTTGTGCCTTTGTCCCACATTTATTTATGGCTTCCAAAACAAAATCCCTCTGAAGCCAGGTAAAATGGGCCAAATAATTGGCTGCTCTCAATTTAAAAGTAGCTGAGACAAAAACCCACTTCCCAAAATGGTCTATTGCTTGAGACTCCCTGATCGTAGGATGGACTGAGGAGCTTTGCTATGCTAGCTCCTTCTTAGTAGCAGCAGCCACCACAATAGCATTGACGGGAATTCCTTTACTCCAGAAGGGTTTGCCTTTGGTGGACTGAGGAATTTGTCTGCTCTTTTAGGTACTGGTTCCACTATGTCCAGTTCCTTCCAAGCCCTGCTGGTGATAAGATCCACCAGTTTGTCAGTGGGGGGGCAGTAAGAAGATGGGCCTGCCCCAAAGGCCTTCAGGAACACAGACTCCTCCAAAGATGGGATGAAGTAGCCCACCCAACTACAAAAAAAAAATCTTCAAACATGTTTTCTGCTGGGGAAAAGCCACCTACACCTCTTCATATGGGGACACTTCTTGCAAATTATATACATTATGTCTGAGATTCCACAGTACTGGGGAAAAGGCATATTCACCTACCGCAAAGAATGTGCAGTCTTCCACAACTATCGACCATCTGTTCAGTCGATTAAGATGTGTCGACTGAAGAGATGTCAATGTTAATGACAGTCAGCTAAATTCTCATATATATCAACATATTTAGTTCTGCAGGTCCTACAGTTGTGGTTTTGGCCTTTGCAGGTTCAGTGGGCACCATTCATTAGTCTGCTCATTAATTGTTATAGTAACCCGTAAATGCCCTTTTTATATTGAGTAACAATGACCCAGTTTTTGTAGAAAGAAAAAGAGTTACATACTTATCATAACTTGGCATCTGTGCTATACACTGTCATTATTCATCACAGATGGGTCTTGGATCTGACTTCAGATCCAAGCTGGCAACTGTCAGATCCAGAGCTAGAGCTCCTCCACTTCCCATAGTTTCCAGCTATCCTCTAGTAATCATATCAAGTTTGCTAAGGAAAAGGAAAAACCTAGGATGCTAGAGAAGACCACTATATTCCAAGATATTGGCCATTCTAGTCCACCTGGGCCCCCAAAAGGAAGGGGGTAGGAGGGTGTAAATGTGATGAATAATGGCACTTTTGTAGCACAGATGCCAAGTTATGGTAAGTACATAACTCTTTATCTGATGCTATCCATGTCATTATTCATCACAGATGGGTCAGAGTCCCCAGCTTCTACGGGTTCCTATTATTTAAGTGAATGCTTAAAGTTGCAAACGCTGTTTCGTCAAACATATTTACGTGAAATGGCAAAATGCCGAAAGTACAGAACAGCAATTCTTTTCCTAGGGGAAAAAAATCACTGGTCCACTTTTGGGACATTGCCATTTCCTCCACTGTGGTGCGATCTCTGAGTTGGTATATTTAAGTAGGGGGTGGGGGGGTAGCGAAGCTCCCCACTTTATTTTGTGTTTGGGTTTTTTTTTTGGATCAGTGATTTTTTTTTCCCTGGGAAAAAAATCGCTGATCCGTGTGTTCGACATTTTACATTGGAGTGTTTGGGTCGATTATATAGCATTCGCAGTTTCAACCGTTCACTAATATAATATAGCTCACTTCTACATACTCTGAGTGGCCACAAGTAAGGATATGTCAGAGCATGGAGGAACCAAAGGAAGCCATGCTCCTGGACATTAAGTTCAATTTGTACAGGTTGGGAGGTTGGCATAATGATTAAGGTGTTCACCTTACAGACACAAGGTCCAGGGTTTGATTCTCAGATGGGGTAAATGGCTAGGCTTAAAATGGCCCACAAAGGCAGTTAACCTAGTACTAACCTATGAAAGTGTGAGGATTAGACCAAGTCGCAGCAGCACAAATTTCATCTAGAGAAAGTCTTGCCAAAAAGGCAGAAGGTGTAGCAACAGACCTGGTGGAATGGGCTTTCGCCGGCCTGGGAAGCTCCAATTGCCTAACCTCATAAATATAAGAAATACTCTAGTGAGCCACCAGGAAATGGTTACTTTGGAGACAGCTTGACCTTTTCTGTTTTGAGAGAATGCCACAAAAAGTTGATCCAACTTCCTGAATTCCTCAGTCCTTTTTAAATAAAAATGTAATTGTCTGTGGAAGTCCAGACAATGCAATATGTACTCTCCTTTGTTGGAGTAATTAGGAAAGAATACTGGTAGCTGAATAGACTGGTTGAGATTGGTTTCAGAAGCCACTTTAGGGAGAAAGGAGGGATCCATTCTAAGAGACACTGTGTCCTTATGAAAAACCAAGAACGGTGACTTAATGCACAGACCCTGGAGTTTTAAAACCCTATTAGCAGAATCAATGGCTACTAAAAAGGCCATCTTCCATGAGAGACATTTAAGGTCACAAGTGCCTGCTAGTTCAAAAGGTTTTTGTGTCAAGGACTGCAGTACCCAGGTCAAATCCCATGGTGAGATTGATCTGTAACAGGAGGTCTAAGAATAAATCCTTCTTTCAGAAAGGCTTTGCACAACTTGGAAGAAAAAGTAGGCTCATCTTTTTAATGAAATGGTGGCTAACTGGAGTTTGATGGGTAGAGAAATATGCCTCATTCTGAAGAAGGGAAGATAAGAAGAGCAAAATATCAGGAATAGGGGCAGAAAAAGGATCTAGATTTCTTTGTCTGACCCAAATGGAAAACCTTTTTACTGGAATATAGCTTTTTGGTGGATGGCTTCTTAGAAGCCAAAATAATGCTCCTAACATGGTAAGGAAGCCTGGAGGATTACTGGAAGTGGAGAAGCCATGTGGTTAGACAAAGGGTCTGTAGATTGGGAAGTGGAAGCCCCCAAGGGTGAGAGATGAGATCCGGAATGGGATCTAGTGTCCATGGTGGATACTGAAGATGAGACCTTAGGAAGGGGAACCATGCCTACCATGCAGAAGGGGCAATGAGGATAAGAGGAGTTTTCAGGCAGCAAGCTTTCTGTAAGACCTTGGGTATCAGAGGAATAGAAGGATAAGCATAAAGGAGACACGGAGGCCAATCATGAACAAGAGTATCCCTGGGTGACTCCCCCGAGGGGGGATCAGGGCAAAATAATTGCTGCATTTGTGGTTGATTGGGGAAGCAAAAAGATCACAGCAAGCTGACCCCAATGATCGAAAATCCTGCCTCACCCACTGATGGATTCAGGAACCACTCCATGAGGACTCAAGATGGACCTGCTGAGTTTGCCGGCCAACACATTGGAACTCCTGGGTATATGAGTTGCAAGAAGAAAGCTACTGGAAGGCATTACCCATTCCTGCACTCTCATGGCCTCTCTACACAGAGGATAAGACCATGCCCCCCCTTGCTTGTTGAGATACCAGACAACCACTGTGTTGTCCATCTGAATTGCTGTGGTCCCTAGAGGGAGACAGTCCTGAATGGCTTGCAGTGTGAGGAGGACTGCTGCCATCTCCAGGATGTTTATGTGCAAGTTGGTCTCTAAAGGTGACCAAGTGCCTTGAACCATCCTGCCCTAAAAATGCCCCCCACCCCAATAGGGAGGTGTCCATGGTCATTGTTGCCTTGGGAGGGGGGAAGACAAAATGGCCTTCCTGAAGATCCTGCAAGTGAAGCCACCAAGCTAGATGATGTTTGCATACCTGAGTCAATTTTATTGTCGTGGACAACGGATGAGTCAGAATGGACTATTAAACCAGCAGGGTTCATTGTAACACCCACATGTGATACCTGGCAAGGGGAACTAATTGGATGGCTGCCACCATAGAACCTAATGCCTGAAGAATCAAGTGAGCCAAGGGATGCTGTAATTCCAACAAGCGAGAAACCTGATTTTGAATAAGCTGAATCCTGCATGGAGACAGAGTTGCAGTCTCTGATACTGTGTCCAACTTCATCCCAATGAACTCCAGAGTCTTGTCAGAACAAGATTGGATTTGGATGAGATTTACTGTGATGCCCAGGTTTTGAAAGAGATTTAAGGTATACTTAGTGGCCATTGATAGTCCATACTCCATGGGGAGCATGAGGAGCCAATTGTTCAGGTATGGAGAGACCTGGAAACCCTGCAGCCGAAGATGAGCTCCCATCACTACCATACATTTAGTAAACACCTGGGGGGCTGTGGGGAGACCAAAGGGCAGGACTTTGTACTGGTAATGATCAGCTCCTATGCAGAAGGCTAAATGTCTCCTGGACCATCTGTCAATCTATATGTGATAGTACGCATCTTTGAGATCCACAGAGCACATCCATTCATCCTTGCATAACTGAGGCAAAATGGACTGTACACTGACCATTCAGAACTTGGACTTCTTGACAGATAGGTTCAGCTTGCTGAGGTCCAGGATCAGACACAGGTCCCCTGTCTTCTTTTTTACCGAAAAGAAGTGGGGGTAAGTTCCAGGGTCTCATTGTCCTGTTGGGACCTCTTGGATGGCTCTTTTTTAAAGGAGGTCTTGCACCTCGATACAGGCTAACTCCTTTGGCAGTGAGGAATTTCCAGGAGAATCTTTAAAATTGGAGGAGGCTGGAAAAAGTGAATAGAATAACCTCTGGAAATGGTTCTTAGCACCCACTGATCAGAGGTGAGACTTATCCAGGCTAGTGGATGCAAGGAGAGGTAATCTTTGACTGGCTCCAGGGCAGGACAAATGGGCAGTGCTTCAAGAATGCTGGAAGGGCTTCTCTGAGAAGGGTTCTCAAGAGCCCTTATTCTGCAAACCATCTCTGCCTCTGAGGCAGCATTTGCCATTGAATCCCCAGCCTTGGCTTGCAGAAGAGTATTCCTGGGGAGCATCCTAAAAGTAAGACTGTGTCCTCCAGAACCATAGCTGCTTACTTCCCCTCTGAGTCTTAGAAAAGGACTGTTGGGGAGTAGAAATTTTGATCCCGACAGTGGACAGTCTTAACTTCCTGCTCACTATGGGTTAAGGTCTCCTTCAACTATGGACCAAATAAAGTGGAGCCATCAAAGGGGGCATTGGTGAAGGACACCATAAAGGGCTCTGCAAATCCACAAAGGTAAAGCCAGACATGCCATTAAATGGCAATACCACTGCCCACTGCTTGAGAGGTGGCCTCTGTTGAATTGGGGATCAACTTCATCAATGCATTAGCCAGGGAAATTAGAGTAGAAAGCCTCAGAGAGACTAGTTTAAGACAACAGCTCTGTAAGGGAAGTGATAAGTTCCAAAACCAAATCCCTCTGAAGCCGGATAAAATGGGTCAAATAATTGATTGCTCTCAGTGCAAAAATAGCTGAGACAAAAATCCACTTCCCAAAATAGTCTATCGCCCAGGACTCCCTGATTGGAGGATGGACTGAGGAGCTTTGCCTTGCTAGTTCCTTCTTAGTAGCAGCAACCACCACAATAACATTGAAGGGAATTCCTTTACTCCAGAATCAGTTGTCTTTGGGGGGACTGAGGAATTTGTTTGCTCTCTTAGATACTAGTTCCACTGTGTCTGGTTCTTTCCAAGCCCTGCTGGTGATAGGATTCACCAGTTTGTAAGCAGGGGGAAAACCCAGTAAGAAGATGGGCCTGTCCTGAAGGCCTTCAGGAACATGGACTCTTCCATAGATGGGGATGGGGAAGACAACCACCTCTGCTTAAGAACCTCGAGGATGTCCCCAAAGAATCCTCCTCAGACAGGAGTCTGGGGGACCTGTCTTCCTTCGCAAAGTCCATATCCTCAGTGAGGGACTCTCTGGGGGAGTCCAAGTGCCTCCTCTTGTACAATTTCTTCCAAGAAGGCTCCTCCCTGGTGGGTTCAGGTGAAGACTCGGAAGAGACAGGTACCCCAAGTGGGGCAGTGGTTGTCTGAAGGCGCGCTTGGGAGAGCTGACCCTTGACTGATGATGAGGTGTAAGTACCCAAACTGGAGAAGGGCTTAGGGGAGGCAGAGAAAGAGAGGTAACTGCCAGGCTGGAGAAGGTCCTATCTATCACCTGGAAGGCTGACAGGCTGAACGAAGCACCTCTCCCCTTCCTTGTGGGTGGAGCCAGTTTTGCAGGGGGGGGACCCTGACACAGCACTGATGCCCCCTAGTGTGGAAGTCCCCAGGGGCAGGAAATGGTCCAAAAGCTCCAGTCTCAAACCCACCCCCAAGGAACTTGCACAGACCTCTCAGGGGCAAGGCATTCTCTGGTCAGAGAGACGCAGAACAGAGCTAGCCAGAGACCTAGACTGAGTCGAGAAAGGAAGAATACCCAATCCCATCAGCCTCTCATTGGAATTTCCCTGGTCCTGACATTCCAAACCCTGATGGATTGGAAGAGAAGAGTGGAGCTCTGTCAATGGGGAAAGTCCCCTAACCAGTAGGGCAGGTGATGGAAGCAACCTCAACTTGGTTTGACCCTTGAGAAAGCTCCTCATAATCCTATCCATATCCGAGGGGAGGAGACGCCTGGAGGAAACTGAGGCATGACCTGACCTAGTAGGAGATCCAGCCTTGAATGTCAAAGCCCTGTGGAGCTGGGAATAGGATCTGGTCCTACTAACTGGATCCAACTGCCTTGGCTGGGAACTGACAACAATTATCAGATATGGCATGTCTTTCAAATCTGACAATCCGATGGATCCAACAAGCTGGTCAGATCCAGGGATGGCTTGCATCCACTCTAATCTGAAGGCATCCGCTCTGAGGAAGTCTTGGATCTGAGAGTCAGATCAGAGGCTCTGAGAATGGTGGAATCTGGATCTTGAGCCAAAGAGGCTGGGCTCGAATCAAGGGATCTGCGATCCAAGAGCCTAGGCTTTTTTGAATAAGACAAAGAAGAGGAGAAGCCCCCTGAGGAAAGAGAGGGCCTATTCTTAGGCTCCTGAGAAGGCTTGGAGGGGGAGGTTGAGAGCAAGGGACCACCCTGAGCCAAGCCCTTTAAGTGCAGTTTATGTGTCGCTCCATGAGGGCCTTGGAGTTGAATTCAGCACAAATGTTGCATTCAACCTCCAGGTGAGGCTCTCCTAAGCAATAAAGAAACCCCTTATCATCTTGACATCTTCCAACCACACAAGGAGCATCTCTTGAAACCACTGGGTTTGTCAGCCATGTTAAAACAGACACACACACACACACACACACACACACACACACACACACACACACACACACACACACACACACACACACAGACTAACCACTGCACACTACCCAACTGTAATAAATGAAAGGAGAGCTAACTAACCCAGAAAAACTACTTTACTCTATATTTTCTTAAACCTAACTAACTTGGGGGGAGGCATGGGGAAAAAGGGCGGGAAGCCTACATATGAAAAACTGACACAAAAATATATGGAAGGAGAGGTAAACAGTAAAACTACCATGAAAACTACAAATAAAGCCTAAAGGTAATTAAAGAAGAACAAATAACCCCAAATCTGCTTTAGAGCTACAGCATCTAAAATCACGTCTGAGCGTTTCCATGGCAAATGAGATCTGAGGAGTAGAGGATAGCAGGGATTTATGGGACAGGGAGGAGCTAGATCTCTGGATCTGTCTAACAGTTGGCAACTCAGATCCAAGACCCATCTATGGTGAATAATCACATGGATAGCATCAAATCCAGAAAAAAGAGACTCTAGAATGAAACCATCCTAAATGGGGGAATCCATGGGTTTGATAAGCACGTCTATCTATGAAGCAGGATTAGATGATACAGTTTACTTGGCTCCCATTTATATTAATGAACAGTCAATATTATCTGTGAGATTGCAGCTATGACAGTAAGAAACATTCCCCTTATTCCCAAGCTTGTGTCATCTGAGAAGTAGTACATTTAGAGATGTGTTGGGGTGCAGGGATGCAGGGGGATTGTCCCCTACATTTTTTGTATGATTTCTGAAATTGACATTGTAGATTGTTGTTGCTTTTTTCATATTCATTACACATAAGAAATTAAGAACCTTAACTGTTGCCCAAGATACACTTAACTCCATTTACCTAGCATACTTGTGCATATATAACCTGTATGCTACATTCTGGGCTAGTGTGATTCTCTGAAGCTTCTAATTTCTCACTAAGGCAACATATCCTGGTACCAGGCATATACATCACTATGTTCAGAATGAGATGAACTATGTAAACTTTACTCACTGAATAGCTTGTTCCACTGGAAGGAAGTTAAATATATGTGAAGATATCAACAATTTCTGTAGCAAACAGAGACAGATCTATGTTGGCCTTATAGGATCATAGGAAGTTACTAGGCAATTGGCACTGAGGCCCTTATAAGCCTAGCCAGGAGTTTAGCCCATGTATAGACAAATCAGCACCCAATGCCCCTGTCCAGCAGGGACACAGTTGGAATCCCAGGGATGTATTTTCTATTTCCCATCCAGTTATACAGGTTGCGCTTAAAAAGGGGTAAAGAGGTACTCTGCTTGACATAGAGAGGGAGTCTATTCCACAGATGGGGGAGTCTCTGGGGCACAAATCTGTCCCACCAACACATCCTATTGATGTCACAGACCAGGTTGAGGCCGCATGTGCAGGTTACTTGAGTGGAGCTTGACTTGCAGATGTGCAGCAGTCCCATCAAGGCGGGGTCCGAGATCGCATTGTATGCCAGACCAAGGTCACCTCTGAGCAGTCTGTGATTCACATAAAATCACATACATGTAATAGACTAAACCTTAACATGTTATATTTTAAAACTGCAAATCTAAAAAAATTTAAAAAAAATGACGTGTGCTGAAACAAACAGAGGATATATAATGGTATGAAAAAGTAGTGAATATTAGCTGTGAAATGTATCATTAGTCTGTTTCTGAGTAGTAACCATGAAGTACCATCTTTATGTATTGTGGTAGAAGTATAACTAGAAGGTATTTATATTTAAACAGAGTTAAGGTGCTCCATTCCTTGATTTACCCCCCCCCCCCCATTTAAGTTCAGGACCAAAAGAAAACAAAAGAGGTTCTGTCATACCTGAGAAACCCAATTTTTTCCTTTGGAAACAGTAGCCAACTGCTGCAGCTTATATGACACACTTCTTCCCTGACTGCAAATGCAGTTTTTACATATGTTTCTGAATGCCAGTGCTATACACCACTTATAGATCGGCATCTGTTGATTGCGCCTCCTAACACCTTGCTTCTGGGAAAACTGTACCCGTCTCCCCTCCCTAACTACACTTCTGATTAGCACTGATCCTAACAGTCTCATGCCATTCCCTACAAGCCAGTGGTGCACTTTTCTTATGTACTAAAATCAAGTATGTCTTTGGATACTTGGGTAAACAATCATGCAATACAAGATAAGTATATGACAATGCTAACCTAAATGAATTTCTCTTTTGTAATGAAAATAGTTCAGCCTTCACAAACCAGAAAACAGTGAAACATTTTATTCAGGGCATTATTTTGGCTACAGGGCTCTGGATAACCTAGAGCCATCAGAGATCCTTGCCAGCAACTCAAGATGATGGATATGATCGCAAATTTGCCCCTGGGGTGGCACCCTTGTCTCTCATGGACAGGAGTAGTCATTGTCAATCACAGACCTGCTCTGTTCATAAATTCGTTCTGCAAATTACCCAAAACAGAACAAATGGGGATACTTGGAATTAACATGACTAAGCTTGTAAACGTTCTAGGGACACTAGCCTAGTAACTTGCTATGAACCTATGAACATCACAAGTGTCCATTTATATAGAATCCGATGCCTAAATAACTTTTACATAAATGATAATACTAAGAGTGTGCTTCAGAGTATTATGCCTAATATGGAGGATACACAATACTCTTAATGTGAATAAAATGAATTAACCATGGCTTCCAGGTGACCACTGTTGACAACTCCTAATCCAGGAGCATACCTAAATTTTACATCATAGGTTTAGATTTCTTTTCCATCACATATTAGAAATGGAGAAATCTGCAGAAACAATGTAACCAGATCCCAGACTTTTATAGCACATTGCAAGGATTTTTCAATGCAGCATAGATCACACCTGAGTATAGTAACTGGGTGAAGCCATGACAGAAGTTGGCCAATTAAAATTTGACGCTACGACCTAGCCCCCTCTTTAGAAAAATATCTCTGTATACACTTGCTGAGAGTTGTTATCCTTAGGGCACAAGGACTGCATTTTTATTCCCTTCACAAGTGATATTCTCATCATCTAGTTTCAAACCCCTATTTAGACTAATTAATACAAAGATGACCAATTGATAAAGTATGTTTATTGCTACTCACCTGTTTTACAATTCATATATTTTACTACTGTTTATCCAATTTTCATCTTTTTTGTTTCGTTTTTTTTTAGGTTAGAATAGAGTTTTCCATTGCCTTCAACTGTGTATGCTAAAAAGTTTATAATGAATCAAGTTTTCAGTAGTTTTCAGCATTTTTTGAAAATCAAGTGTCTTTTAGGGCTCCTACAGACTGCTCAGAGGTGAACTGTGTCTGGCATACAAGGCCATTTCACACCCAGCTTTGATGGAGTTGCTGCATATCTGTAAGACAAACTCCACTTATGCAACGCAGATGCAAGGCCTTAACCTAGTCTGCGACATTAATAGAACTTGTTGGTGGGATAGATTTGTGACCCAAAGACTGCCCCGTCTGTGGAATAGACTCCCTCTCCATGTCAAGCAGAGTATCTCTCTAGCCCTCTTTAAGAGCAACCAGAAAATATGCCCCTGGGATCCCATCTGTGTCCCTGATGGATGGGGAAACAGGTGCTGACTTTGAGGGAACATGGGTGAAATTCTTTGGCTAGGCTTATAAGGGCCTCTGGGCCAATAGCCTAGTATCATCCTATGAACCTATGAACCTAATGAAATATCTGCACTCGTAAGGCTGAATGCTGACAGCCTCAAAAAAAAAAAAAAGGATCAAACTGCAAGAGGAGTCAGTCTCAAACATTACTCTTTTTTTAGGGGGCAAGCCAAATGGCACAAGCTCCCTATAGGTGTGGCAAGCCACCACTGCCCCTGAGCTTATACATGCCAATTCTGAGATTACCATATCTTGGAGAAAAGGGAATATTCCAAGAAATGGCCATCTCAGACTTGGTATATATGTAAGTTCATTTTTCTTTTGCCATTCAGTCTCCGTATTTCAGGACTTTCTCTAGCAGGACCTGACCTTTCAAATGGTTCCCATTATGAGAGATTTTATTATAGTTCTAAATTACTTTTTAATTATTTTGAGTAATGCTTCTTACATTTTGGTGTATTTTAATAGCATTATGGGGAATATGTTAAAGATGTTTTTAGTTATCTTGTTAGTTATATATTACTAAACAACAGTAGCTTCTTCAAGTCCTTAAACGTACATTACCTGCAGGACAGCTATTATACTCTTGGACCATGGTCAAAATATAGAATCCCCTGCCTACAGCCATCCACCTTCAACATAATCCTAACAACTTTAAAACTTTTCTTCAAAACCAGTTCCTCTCCAATTGGATATGTAACTGCTCTGTTTCCTCCTCCGCCATTACCTAATTTGTCTACTGAACTTAGTCGCTCTTCCTCTACTTCCTGCTAATATCTCTTATCTGCTGCACTATTCTATCCTATCTGCTACCAAATTCCCTATTAAACCTGCCTCTATTTTCAACCCTCCTACCTACAACTACTACATTTTCTTGCCTGGTCTCTATAACTTGCATTCTACCTCTACATTTTATTTATTAATATAACTCGGCACTCCCTTTCAGCCAGTTTACACTCTATAGTCCATTTATTCCTTGTATTGTTTAATGCCTTTATTGATGTTGCTCAAATCAATATTCCATTGCAAATACTGTACCTTTACACTTGTATTTATGATCCTTATACATCTATTTGAATATTCTTTTTGTATAATTTTCAAGCAACTTATTTTATGTAAATCTTGTAAACTGTCCTTAAAGACATTGATTATGTTTTGCTTATGACCAACTTGGAGCTTTTCTACCCGGGCCTCCACCGAAAATGGGCTTTCTCTGGCTCAGTGGACATTTCCAGTAATCAAGTGCCAATAAAATAAAATAATAAATAAATATTAGATATTTTATTCCTGGACTTAAAGAATCATGTCCTTTTTGCCAGAAGTGACATTTTGTGATGGGCTAGCTGTTGTCAGTAATTTACTTAATTTTTACTCTTTAATTTTTTTCATTAAAATATGAGTAAATTTCTTTTCCAAGAAAATGAATTACAAGAATACATTCTCAAAGATTCATGAAAGGGCCTAGTGTGAGCCATACAGCTCATGTTAAAAAGGCTCTGCTCCCACTGTGTGGTATTTTGCAATTCAGGGACATGTTAACCATGATAAAGAAAGTCTTCAGTATTGGTTAATTTGCATGTCTCTGAGCTGCAGTTACTACCTCTAATCTGCAATCTGGGGTGGTTACCTACTACTGCAGCATCATATAAGAAGGGGATACCCCCAGTCACTCTGTCTCACACACACACACACACACACACACACACACACACACACACACACACACACACACACACACACACACACACACACATCCCCATAATAGTTTAAGTGCTGTTGAGGCACAAGAGTTTAGTGTACTCCCTGGTGTCTAGTCCTGTCTCCCCATCCCGAATCTCTGTACTAGTTTAGGTGCTGATGTGGTACAAGTGTAGTATCCCTGGAGGCAAGCGGTTCACCCAACTCACAATTTTTCCTAGTTTAGATGCCAGTAGATGAACTTGGTCTTCTAGCTGGGTTCACTACCACAATGTGGTATGGTTGACCATGTGGTCGACCATACTTATTTGTCAGGAAAGTGTTAAGATGCTTTTGTTAAGCACTCCTAAACTAGGGATTAACAGCAGATAGTGACTGCCAGCAAACAACAGCAGCACAAAATGAAACAGGTTTGAAAGCTGTCAGACACTTTGCTGTGCTACATTTACAAACAAACGAGTGTGGCAGAATGAACTTTCTAACAGCTTTTCATGCCATTTATTCTGAGGGAAACTTTGTTTCTGTGTGCTGTCTGCTTGGCAGTGCTAAGTGTGTAATCACCTTTCAAAGGCTTTGAAAGCCAGGAAAGCACTTGATGACCCAACATTTTTTCTCTAACTGGTAGTACGTGGAGTAAATAAAGCTACATGCAATCCAAACAATTATGACTAGGCCTTACCGACCATAATCCTTATCATGTTTTCTTGTCATAGATGCCTAGATTCACCACTTTCAACATGAATTCATTGGTATCCAGTTTATAAGTTGGTTAAGATAAGACACCCAGTCGTAATCCTCTGTATCTGTATTTGCCTATTTACCTACTGTTGTCTTTCTCTCTCTCTCTCTTTCTGTCTCTTTTTCTCTGTATATAAATATATGTATAAGTATATGGGAGCAGTTACTTTTGTCACAAATTTGCTTCATCAAAGTGAGACTTTGGTGCTGTTCTGATTGAATTCCAGTTTGTCATCTATTTTTTACTGGTTTATGTTTTCTTTATGTTCAAAATTGTCAGTGAGTGGGTAAAGGAAGTTTCTGTATTTTCTCTCACTATTGGTTACTTAATGTAGCTGGGGTGTCTGAAATGCAGCTGTTTTTGTGTTTTTGTTTTCTTTCAATGTAACAGGTGTATCATATTGTGAGACAATGTAATGTGGCTCAATTTAAGGAAAGTTTGACATAGACCACACCAATATATAGACAGATAGATATAGATATAGATATATAGATATAGATGTAGATATATATATATATATATATATATATATATATATATATATATATATATATATATGGGTACCTATTACTTGATCGACAAGTCAAAACAGCGACACTCACATGTTTGACTCCACATCATCGACACTTCATAACATCGACGTTTCAGGTAAGCGATCTTCCCCCTCACAGGACCCATGGTAGCACTCGTTTCACTATTAAGAAGGTAAGGACAACGATGTCAGGGTACATTTTGAAGAATGACGTAAACCTTACGCGTTAAAAGACAGAAACGAGTGCTACCATGGGTCCTGTGAGGGGGAAGATCGCTTACCTGAAACGTCGATGTTATGAAGTGTCGATGATGTGGAGTCGAACATGTGAGTGTCGCTGTTTTGACTTGTCGATCAAGTAATAGGTACCCATATATATATATATATATATATATATATATATATATATATATATGCATATGTTTCTGACAGAGCTCCAATATTGCCTTTATTTGACTGGACAGCTCTCCAGTTAGCTCCTATTTCCAGTACAGAGCTACCCTGATCCAGTGTTTTTTATCCAAGACTTGGAGAGGTGTGAAACTCTGAGTAACTAGTTTTCAAATAAAAAGGAAAGATAATTTAATTATTTTAACTATTTCAATTCTGCTTAAATATTTAAGTGCACTTATAGTGACCTGTATGTCAATACTACTTTCTAGTTTTCTGCTTTGCTCCATCTATTTGCAATTTGTAGATTGTTCTGGAACTTTAGTCTTGTATTTTAATTAGCAGTTGTGGGAAGATTGTGTTTCTGTATTATTCTGTACTTCTATTTCCACAAGTAGAGTTACCTGAAAAAGCTCTGCTAATGTACTTTAAACCCTGCTGGGCAGTAGTCTTGTAGTTTAACTCTCAGTTGTGGCAGAACTGTAGTTTAACTCTCAGTTGTGGCAGAACTGTGTACTCCTGTTTGTGCTTCAGTGCTTTTATATTCTGCTTACCTTTTACCTACTTAAAGTTACATTCTACCACATTAAGTTAAAGCTGCTGAAAGAGTTCCAGTTGCTTCCCTGAATGGCCTGTGTGCATACCTAGTTTAAAACTTGCTTTTTTCTTTTTGTATATAAGTCTCACACTTGCGCGAGTCTTGACTCAGTTATCCACAGCTGCTCAGAGTTTGGAGATGACATCACAGAGTTTGAAAGATTTTGCTTGTATCTGAAGTCATCCTTCAAATTAAGTATTAATTTTCACTTGCATTGCTTGTTTCCATTGCATTCTCAGACATATATGCTGTTTATTGTTTTTCCTGCACTTGCTTAGAGTTTTAAGTTGCATTTTTCGCTGCTGTAAAGACTGCTGTTGTGCATTTGTAGTACTTTAAATACACTGCATGTATGATTTTCAGTGCTCTTAGACATCTATTTTTGTGGTTCCCTAACACTTGGGCCCCAAACCAGTCATTTTACATTAAGAGAGTTAAAGTCAGTTAGGCTGATGTCACCTATCTGAGCTGGAAATTGCTGGTGGAAAGCTTATTGTGTGCTTACCTGATTTGGGTGTAAGCATACCTAGTTTAAAACTTTTTTTTTTTTTTTTTTTTTTGCTTCTATATAACACTGTTGTTTTCTTCACACAGCAGCAGTTAGTGGTGCCCTATATTTAAGCAATCACCAGAAGTTGCACTTTCCCTATAAAAAACAACCTCTGAAATTTTCCACAGTCCCATGTTACTTAAGGAGCAACTAGTCTCCACACTGAGCAGTATTGCCACATTTAGCTGTAAATTACATTATTTCAACACTCAAAACTATTGCTGCTCAAAACGCAACAGGTTTACACACTAGGCAGCATCACTGGATAGGTTAACAGTAGATTATATTAGGTAAGCAGCCATCCCTCATCTGGTTGCAAATACCCACTATTCTCTTTATTTATTTTATGACTTATTTATTTAACATTTATTGATCAGGAAAGTCTGACTAGGACAGAGCTGATTTTCAGTGGAGGCCCAGGGAGAAACGCTTGTGACTCATGTCTTTTCCCTTGTAAAGCACATATTAAGGACCTGCAACCATGGATAGGCACTTTCCTGCTACCTTTGCATCTAGCTTGGTGGGCGTTGACATCCTGAGGCAATGGAGCAATTGCCTTATATACACCTGATAAACACTTAATTCTGAAACAGGCAAATGCAGTATGTTTGAGATGTAATTACATAATGTCACTGGAGGCAGGACTCTCACAGAGACACAAAAAATGCCAAACAGGTTGTGAGCAACACACACACTTACAAAGGACCAGACACATATACCCACATGTAAGTTACCCAAACCTCAAAGGCCCCTAGATGCTGTACTCTGAAACTTTGCATGAACCCAAACATAGACAACTCTTGCCACAACACATAAAACCACATCTTATTGAGTCTCATCTACAAAAGTCCATAAAGTTTAATACCACAAAACCCAATATTTTGGCCATGAGAGACTCCATGTTGAGACACACTGATGACCTTCTCGCCAGGATGGATAAGGAGAAGGTTACAGTTAGCTGCCTGTCAGGGGCCAGGATTTGCCAAATCATGTAAGCACTCAGGTCACTAAGCCCTAAGTACCAGTATGACTCAGTCATAGTCTATGTTGGTGTAAATGACCTGAGATGTACCTCCCTGGACTATATGAACAGAAACATAATTGAGTTCTCAGAATATGTGTCACAGGGGGTCTGGCTATTATTATCGAAATTTCACCTAACTAATAGTCACACCCACGAGATGACTTCACTGAAAACTTCATTTTAATGAAAAAACGTATCACCATAGTTTTACTCCAGGGAAACTAACCACTTGAGTGGACTCAGAGGAGAGAGATCTAGGTACATAGATAGAGGGTAGCCTGAACTTTGACCATCATGTTTCCAAGTTGTGTCCTTCTATGTGGCACAGCTTATAAGTAAAGGTGTGTCATCCAGATCCAAGGAAGTTATAGTCCCAGTGTAGTCTTCTTAGCTCTCATCAGGCCAGTAATCGAGCACAGTGCACCTTTTGGCATGTACTTGACCAGGCACTTGCAACAACTGGACTGGCCTCAGATATTCCTTGCAAAAAAAAACACAAGGTGTAAACAATATGCCCTATGTGGATAGACTAATAGCCCTATCCCTTTACTCTGTCTCCTACTGACTATTATGGGGAGACCTATGCCTGACCTATGAGGCACTCACAAATCCTTGATGGAAATGTTAAAATATTTTGCAAGACAAACTGCACAAGTGTCAGCCAATCTAGGGATCTAAACCTCGTCTGTGATATGAACAAACATGCTGGAGTGACAGATATGTGTCTCAGAGAATGTTCCTTCTCTGGAACAGGCTTCGTATTCACAATAAGCAGAGTCATTCCCTGGCCTTCTTCAAATGCAGTTTGGATCAATGGATGGTTAATCATAAATTCACTCCTGGGGTGTCATCCATGTCCCTTATGGGCAGGGGCAGTCTGTAAAATACTCAAAGGTATAGTCACAAACCTAAGCTATCCTGTAACACTTAGGTATCCAAAACTGAGTAAAATTAGGTTAATAATAGCTAGGATTGTGAGGGCTCTTAAATCATTAGCCTAGTAAATAAAGCAAATGTATAAAGAGAAATTTAATTTTATGATATACACATAATTTAAGCCAATTGATACAGAAAGGAGGATAGAGACATAGCCATCTTTTACCCACTTCATAGCAAACTGTTCATTACATAAATCACTATGTTTCCAAACTGCATTCTTACACTGTACATTTCTTTAGTAAATCATAGGTTGTTTTAGAACAATTGCCTTGCTTTTCTAGTTCTGTCTTTCCTGAGAGGATGAAAAAAATGTGTGTGTGTGTGTGTGTGTGTGTGTGTGTGTGTGTGTGTGTGTGTGTGTGTGTGTGTGTGTGTGTGTGTGTGTGTGTAAATGGGGAGACTGAATATTGTCAAATTTACCCTTTGGTCAACATCTGTTTCGTTGACAAAATGTAGACAACTACACAGACGATCGACAGGTGTGTGAGAGGACACAGTGCTCAGGTTTGGGAAATATGCCACATCCATAACATTGTGTGATGTTGGTGTTTGTACATATAATTAGCAGGGGGTGTTGGGGGCACAGTATTTTCTGCTGTTTTTTACATTTTTGTTTTGCATATGCCAGGATATTTGCTGGGTACATGCTTAGTAGTATGTCAATGTTTGCAAAGTTGACCTTTTGTGGTCCACATTGTGAATGTCAATATTTTTCATCATTTGTTCATTATCAGTTGACCCAGGATCTACTTCAAAAGAATGAAAACCCACATAACCGAAAACAAAATGAAGGAGACAACATCACCAAAACTTCAGTTTCACAAATGACCAGAATACTGAAGGATCTCACAGGGTAAGTATCTAATTGGCTACCACCTAACAACGAAACACACCGCACTACCCCCTACACCCCTGCCATCTAACAATGAACCACCGCACTACCCCTCATGCCCTCCCCAACTAAATATACCAATTCCGGGATTACACTACAGTGGGGAAAAGGGGAAGTTCCCCTTGTTGGCCACCTGGTTACTTACCCTGTGAAATCTGGTCATTCGTGAAACTGAAGTTTCGGAGATGTTATCTCATTCATTTCATCTTGGGTAATGTGGGATTTTAGCCTTTGCAGGTAGACCCATATATATATATATATATATATATATATATATATATATATATATATATATATATATATATATATATATATATATATATATATATATATATATATATATATATATATACATACATATATTTATTTATTTATTTAAAACTATAGTTTCCACCTACTCAAAGCATTCTACCTAGCAGCATGCTCCCATGTAGCAAATGTTTCCCAAACTACCTGCCCATTTAACCACCACCAAGAGCATACAGCCCAAAGCTTTCAAACAGGAATCAAAAGAGCCCTGTCCACTCAGGATCTAGTAATTCTTTTCCCAAACTACCTGACCATTTAACCACCACCAACAGCGTACAGCCCAAACCTTTCAAATGGGAATCAAAAGAGCCCTGTCCACTCAAGATCTAGTAATTCTTTTTCCCAAAATACATGACCATTTAACCACCACCAAGAGCGTATAGCCCAAAGCTTTCAAACGGGAATCAAAATAGCCCTGTCCATTCAAGATCTAATAATTCTTTTTCCCAATCTACATGACCATTTAACCACCACCAAGAGCTTATGTCCCAAAGCTTTCAAACCGGAATCAAAAGAGCCCTTTCCATTCAAGATCTAGTAATTCTTTTTCCCAAACTATCTGACCATTTAACTACCTGGCTTACTGATAGAAGCCACACTGTAAAAGTAGCCAACTCCAAATCCAGCTCCAGACAAGTGACAAGTGGAGTACCTCAGGGTTCAGTCCTGGGACCACTCTTGTTTGGCATCTACTTCTCTGAAGTACAGGCCAACACTAAGGGACTCTAGCTAGCAAAGTTCACAGATGACTGAAAACTGGGAGCCATTATTGAATCCCCAAATGATGTGGATACTCTATAAAAGGGCCTTACAGAAACAGATGCTTGGTGCCAGAGCCATGGGCTCAAGCTCAATGCCAAGAAATGTATAGTTATCCCCTTTAGGAAAAAACACGTATCCATGAATTACCATATAGGTGGCAGTACACTAAACACCGAAAGTGTGATAAGAGACTTAGGGACACAGGTGGACAGTGGTCTCACCTTTGATAACCACATCGCCACAACAGTCAGGAAATCCTTCTATGTGGCACACCTCATCACTAAGGGCTTTTCATCCAGAAAAAAGAAGGCCATTGTCCCACTGTACTCATCCCTCATTAGACCCATTATAGAATACAACGCCCCATTTGGTATGTACCTCTCAAGACATCTGCAACAACTGGAAAGGCTGCAGGAATACCTCACTAAAAGAATCACAGGCCTAAAGCAGATGCCCTATGCTGACCACCTTAAAAACTCCAGCTATACTCTGTTGCATATCGTCTACTCAGAGGCAATCTCTGCTTAACATACAAGGCCATGTCAAACCCAGAGCTGTTGGACATGCTACACTTAAAGAAATCCCAATCCCTCAGAGCCACATGCTCCAGGGATCTAAACCTTGTCATCACAATAAACAAAAACATGCTGGATGGATAGGTTCCTGATCCAGAGACTCCCCAGACTCTGGAATAGATTGCCCATACATGTCAAGCAGAGTGCCTCTTTGGCCCTCTTCAAAAGGAACCTTGACGATTGGATGGGAGAAAGGAAATTCACCCTGGGGATCACGTCAGTCGCCCTGCTAGACAGGGGTCGAGGGAAATAAATAGTGTGGGAAGAAATAACCAGGGAATTGTCATGGCTAGGCTTGTATAGGCCCTAGGGCTGATAGCCTAGTACCAACCTATGAACCAGCAAGAGCGTACAGCCCAAACTTTCATACAGGAATCAAAAGAGCCCTGTTCACTCAAGATCTAGTAATTGTATGCCATAGCTTTGTAATACAGCTATTCTACCTTTTTCTATTCTTGTAACTTTTCAGGGAGCACGCCATTACAGAACCTCTGAAAGTGCCACTCCCCCCTTTGGTTTCCTACGTATTTGTTGATCTCCCTACTTTTAAAAGAGTCTTACCCCACTATACATCTCCCCAGTGCTTAAAACCATCCCTCGTCCTGTTATAATACAGTGTGCTAACATACTTTTATAAATTGGATCTTTAAAATCTTTTATTGTGTTTTTTTAACATCCAAATTTTCCAAATATACTGTTTCCACCTTGGGCTTCTGCTCGTGGTGATTGTTTTTTTTTTCTTTTGTCACACTTGTAAGCTGGCACAGTGCTGTGGGCATATTCTTTACATCCTACTAGCCTCTAAAGGAATTCTCCCCACCCCTTTGCCATTCTCATCTCCTCATATCCTATCTGAAATGGTTTCTTCTATTTTCCCACCCCCCTCCACTATCTCCCTCCACTGGACGCCATATTTAAAACTATAGTTTCCACTTACTCAAAGCGTTCTACCTAGCAGCATGCTCCCAAGTAGTGAGTGTTTTCTACTGTGTATTCATTAATCTGTGTTAATAACATCTAAGATAAGTTGCTATTATCGCTAAAATTTAAATCCGCAAGTCGATTCTAGTGTATATGGCTCTAAGGTAGTTTGTAAACAGTATCTGCAGCACGATACTTACTGAGCATCTCAGTGTGTCTGTATTTATCACTAAATCTTTCATAACTGGTATTAGTGATGCTTAAAGGCGTGTCTTTATTAGCATTTCTCTATTATCACTAATGCTCTCACAATATTTAAAGATGCCACTGACTGCCTGGGCGTATGTTATTACATTATAATCCTATTTCAATACTTCCAATTGCGTACGTAGCTAGACATAGTAGTTAACTAGCTACACAGTGGTTTCTAAGAACTCCAGCTAGCTGTATAGCCCTAATTCAAGTAGCCTCTATCATACTTTCATGCCCATCTCTGATAACTAATAGGTGAATGCTTTTACATTGGCGGCAACAGAAATATCTACTGAAATGCAACTGTAATCTCAGATAATATGAGTGCACAGGACTACACGCATTTATAGCATTCTATCAGCTGCTGCCTGTACATCTGTAAAAAGATACACAAAACCTTAACTCAGACACTATCGGCAGCCATTCATTACAAAAACCTATTCTACATTGTAGCCGCACATTTTATAAAGCTGGTGACCCAACTACTTAGCAAGAATTACACACACACAGCACAGTTTCACTAAATGTTTACAGGCCTATATGCTACAAGCCAAAATACATATGAGAGGTGTTTCTATGATATATGCTGCACCTCAGAAAATCCAAATTCCATCGAGCTACTCGCTCAAGAGACTTGAACCTCAGCAGTGAAATAAATAGGACATGCTGGAGGGACAGATTCATAACCCAGAGGCTCCCTTCACTCTGGAATAAAATCCCAGTCCAGGTTAGGCAGAGTCCCTCATTGACTCTCTTCAAGAGTAATCTTGATGAGTGGATGGGAGATCATAGGTTTACCCCGGCTATCACTTCTGTGTCACTGTTAGACAGAGGCACAGTATACTAACCTCGAAAAAGGGCATAGCAAAAGTAATTCAAAATGGGTGGCGAAAGCCAAACACACGCTGGCTAGGCTTATAAAAGCCCTAGGGCAGATAGCCTAGTATGAACCTATGAACCTATAAGTGTTGCATATCTGTAGTATGGCTGCTAAGCTGAAATGTTTTATTTTTTACTGCTCTTTTGCATTGACTTGTAAGCAATACATTATTGCTAATATCTATTGCATATTCTATCTTCAATCAATTTGTGCTGTTATTTGTGATCTTACCTGCTGCTCTATACATAACACTTTAAGGCATTTTGATTATGATGCTCTGAAAGCTGTACTGTATGTGGAAATTGCAATTTGTGTTTGCTGAATCTGTAATAGCCATACAGTTTGACAGCTTGAAATTCTATTGGGTTTGATTAGTGTGTAATTAGATATATGTGCTGCTTCTATCTCTCATGTCTTCCATTGCCTAATATCTCTCTATTTCTATCCCATTTTAGCTTTTTCCCAAACTACCTAACCATTTAACCACCACCAAGAGCGTATGGCCCAAAGGTTTCAAACAGGAATCAAAAGAGCCCTGTCCACTCAAGATCGAGTAACTGTATGCCATAGCTTTGTAATATAGCTATTCTACCTTTTGCTATTTTTGTAACTTTTCAGGGAGAATGCCACTATAGAACTTGTGAAAGGGCCACCTGCCTTTGGTTTCCTACATATTTGTTGGTCTCCCTACTTTTAAAATAGTCTTACCCCACTATACGCCTCCCTAGTGCTTAAAACAATCCCTCATCCTGCTGACATACTATTATAAATTGGATTTTTAAAATCTTTTATTGTGTTTTTTTTAACATCTAGATTGCCCAAATATACTGTTTCCTCCCACTCGTGATTGTTTTTTTTCTTTTACCAAACTTGTAAGCCGGCGCGACCCACTCCATTCACCCTCCACTTTGCTCCGGGCTCACTCGGCTACCCTACCCTACCCCCATTCCCACCTTGACTTCCTCTAGATTTATACTTTCTCTAATCCCACCCCCTAGTTTCATAGCCAATACTCTTCCCTACTTTTTTACTGTCCCCTCCCCCTACCCTACCTCCCCTCTCCAAATACTCATCTCCACCCATCACCTATTCTTAATATTTTAATATTATCACACATTTCCTCCTAATCTATGTACCATACACCACACCTTTCATCAGTCCTACTCATCCTTACTTCTCTACTACTACTGTCTCAATCCAGCTCCACTCACTCTAAAAAATATTTCACCCACACAATCCACAACACTTCCCATTCACTCACATGCTAACATAAATAGTTATTCTGACATCTCTCCATCCCTATTAGTACATAACATCCTATGCTCATCCCACTACTACTAAACTGAAATTAACACTACATTGCCCACACTTTCCACGACTAAAAAAATCACTGGCCACACTCTTCTCAATCTCCTCATAGTATTACCCCAATGTGGAGATGTTCACCCCAACCCTGGACCTGAGAACTTACCCAAAATTTCCCACAGCCCGAAAGCCCATGATTTTACTTTCTGTCAATGCTCAAAGCCTTTGCAACAAGATCACAGATTTCCAATCTTGGCTCAGCCACCACTCTCTAGTTATAATAGCAATAACTGAAACATGGTTAAAAGCACATATACTAGACTCTGAAATCCTTCCACCAGGCTGCAACATTATACACAAAGACATGATCCAGGAAAAAGGAGGGGGCATAACCCTAACATATAGAGACTCCTTAACAATAAATGTACATTCAAATCTAGTCCCCACTCTTAGTTTTCTGGAAATCTTAATGGCATCCCTCCATATAAACCCAAACAAACAACTCTGTATTGTCTCCATTTATATTCCCCCCCAGCATAACATCCCCTATTTGGAAGACTTTCTAGAATGGACTAACCATACCATCCCCCAAGAAGCTATCATTCTAGGCGATACTAACATTAACTGGCATAACATAGCCTCCAAAGCTCCTAACACCAGCATTAATCTCCATAGTTTCACTCAACTTGTCATTGAGCCTAGACATGCATTAAACACCCGGGCCAAAGCTATATTAGACTGAATCCTAGTATCCCATCCCCACTACTATACCGGTACTCTCCCCAACACCCTATGCAACCACCTACCTGCATACACCCACAGAACAAATTTACACATCTCCAAACCTCGCACCTACAAATCAGTCAGGAACGTTGCCTACTTTAACCAAAAAACATTCATAACTACCCTTCAAGCTCATAACTGGTTCCCATTAAAATCACTGCCCTTGGATGATGCTGTACAATATTTCAACAACATCTTCCTAAACACACTAAATAGCCTAACACCTCTTCGTACTAAATGCTCAAAACCAAACCATGCCCTCTGGTTGACAAAGCATACCAAACAAGCCCTCTTATCCAGAGACAAAGCCTGGAAAATTTGGAAAAAATGCAGGACCACAGAAAATGAACTAAACTATAAAAAACTTAGAAATGCCACAAAAAAAGTATCCTAACTGATAAGAAAACCTACTTCTCCTTTAAACTCCCATCCCAAAATACTAACCCTAAAAAATTCTGGAAATCCATATCCTCCCTTCTGAGTCCAGATAACATTCAAAATCCATCACTTGCTCCTGACAAAAACCCTTTCCAGATAGCCCACATATTCAATAACCACTTTATTGACACCATCCAAAAACTAATCAAGGATTCACCATCTAAAACAAATCCCACCTCTACCATTACTTCTACAGAGCCCCTATTCCCCAGAAATAATTCACTAGTCAATCCACCTCTCACACTCCAACCTGTGCCTACATCCCTAGTTCAAAAATTACTAACCAAATTAAAACCCTGCACACTCTCTGCTGATAACTTGCCACCAGAATACTTACAGCTAGCAGCCAAGTCTATACTTTACCCAGACAGCATTCTTATCAATCGCTCCATTACTAAATCATATGTCCCCCTACTATGGAAAAAATCCATTATTACCCCACTTCACAAAGGAGGTAATGCCCATGATCTCTCAAACTACCGGCTCATCTCCATCCTCTCCCCAATATCAAAAATCCTAGAAAAATGTATTCAGACCCAACTACTCAATCACCTCATCAATAATAACCTCCTATCTCCAACACAACATTCAGACCCAACTACTCAATCACCTCATCAGTAATAACCTCCTATCTCCCACTCAACATGGCTTCCACCCAGGCCCTATTACAACCTCAGCTTTACTCTCCTTTAGTGATATTGTGAATAAAGCTCTTCATGCTGCTCTACCCACTTCTGTACTCCTGCTAGACCTCTCAAAAGCTTTTGACACAGGTTTTCATCCTAAGCTTGTGCAGCAGGTAGAGAAACTTGGTTGCTCTCAAAGCATAATAACCTGGTTTTCCACCTACCTAAACAACAGACAGCAATCAGTTAGATGGCAAAACCAACAATCTGATTACCTAGCAAACAACACAGGTGTCCCACAAGGATCTGTTTTTGGACCGCTACTCTTCAATATATTCATCAATAATCTAAATAAAGCCTCCCACCAAAGTATACTAATTCAATATGCAGATGATTCAGTTATCATCTCATCTTCCAATAATTTCTCTGACCTCCAGAAAATCACCCAATATGCCTTCTCCTCTATAGAAACTTGGCTAAATGACTCTCAAGTAATACTTAATCCCACAAAAACTAAACTGTTAATATTCTCATCAAAACCTCCAAATGCAGAATTCTAAATTTTCTCCCATAACAAAACTGAAATCAAACAAGCACAATCCACAAAACTTCTAGGAATTCCTATCGACAATAAACTCTCCTTTGAACAACACATCCTCAACACAGTAAAGAAAACTCATTTCAAACTGGGAAAATTATTCTGACACAAACTTTACCTTGATAAACAAACTAAGATCAAATTAGCTAACACCCTGCTTATTCTATCTCTTACATACGGGAGCCCCATTTTCACCAACCTCCATCCATCTCTCAGTAATAAGCTAGAACAACGCTACTATATGATAGCAAAATTCACATCTAACTTGTCTAACCACTCACACCACTGCAATGCTCTCTCAAACCTATCCTGGCTAGAATTTCACCACTGTCTCCAGTTTACTCAACTAACTACTACTCATAAATTACTTATCCAACCTGATAGCTGCCCAGCTCTCCACTCCATCTTCACCCATACACCCCTACTCGATCCCTCCACTCTTCAGAAAGAACCTTTCAGAGCAGGACAATGCCTGTATTCATACAATGTAGCCAAACTATGGAATACCCTCCCCTCTTCCATTACCCAACTAGACTCCCTGAAGTCCTTTAAAGTTGCACTAAAAACCTACTTTTTACAAAATCCAAGCTGTACATGTGAAATACAATGTAAGCCCCCTTAATACCATAATTTATTTCAACAAGAATCCTGCCTTTCTAACATCTCTGATTCACAATCTACTCCAGTGACTGAAAATACTTTATTACTGTCCATTATAGGTTCATAGGTAGGTACTAGGCTATCGGCCCGAGGGCCTATGTAAGCCTAGCCAACAGGGTTCCCTGGCTTATGCCATCCAAGAAAGTTATTTTGCTGTGCCACTGTCGAGTAGAGACACAGAAGTGACCCCCGGGGTGTATTTCCTATTTCCCATCCACTCATCAAGATTTTACTTGAAGAGTGCAAATGAAGAACTTTGCTTGACATAGATGGGTAGCCTGTTCCAGAGTATGGGAAGTCTCTGGGACAGGAATCTATCCCTCCAGCATGTCCTGTTTATTGTGGTGACAAGGTTTAGGTCCCTAGACCATGTAGCTTGGAGGGATTGGGATTTCTTTAGGTGTAGCATGTCCAACAACTCTGGGTTTGACACAGTTTTATATGTTAGGCAGAGATCATCTCGGAGTAGGTGATATGCTACGGAGTAAAGCTGGAGTTTTTTGAGACGGTCAGTGTAGGGCATTTGTTTGAGGCCAGTAATCCTCTTTGTGAGGTACTTCTGTGGCCTTTCCAGCTGCTGCAGATGTCTTGTGAGGTACATTCCAAAAGGGGCATTGTACTCTATAATGGGTCTAATGAGTGTTGAGTAGAGGGGAACAATGACCTCTTTTTTCCTGGATGAGAACCCTTTTATGATGAGGTGTGCTACATAGAAGGACTTCCTGGCTACTGTGGCAATGTGACTATCAAAGGACAGACTACTGCCCACCTGGGTCCCAAGGTCTCTTATCAAACATTCGGTGTTAAGTATACTGCTGTCTATGTAGTAGTTCATGGGTACAGAGTTTTTACCAAAGGGGATGAGAATGCACTTTTTGGCATTGAGCTTGAGGCCATGGCTCTGACACCAGGCATCTGTCTCAGCAAGGCCCTTCTGTAGTATTTCCACATCATTTGGAGACACGACTATGGTTCCTAGTTTGCAGTCATCTGCGAACTTCGATAACCAGAGGCCTTCTGTGTTAGCCTGTACTTCAGAGAAGTAGATACCAAACAGGAGAGGTCCCAGGACTGAAGCCTGTGGTACTCCACTTGTCACTGGTTTGAGGTCAGATTTGGAGTGTGCAACTTTTACAGTGTGTGTTCTGTCAGTGAGCCAGTTGGCAACCCATCTTGTGATGTATGGATTTATACTTAATTTAGTGAGTTTAGCTATAATTCCAGAATGGGGGGTGGTGTCAAAAGCCTTGGCGAGGTCAAGATAGGCTGTGTGAACCACCTTACCCTCATCTACGGCTTTGGGGACTGCCTCAAAGAAGTTGATCAGGTTCAGGAGGCATAATCTGCCTTTCACAAACCTGAACTGGGTGGGATCCAGAGTTTGGAGGTTACCAATGTCTTTGTTTATGAGTTCCATGATGATACGTTCCATGGCCTTGCAGACCAGGCTCGTCAGGCTAATAGAGCAATAGTTCCCGGGATCAGTGGTGGCTCCCCCTTTGTGGAGTGGTATAACTGCTGCTGTATGCCATTCAGTGGGCACAAAGCCTGATGTGAGGCTATGACTGAACATGGTGCTTAGGCCAGTTCGTTCTGAAGTTCGTGTAAAATGCAGCCTGGGATGTTGTCCAGTCCCATGGATGCTGTGTTTTTGGCTTTAGAGAGTGCAGCTTTTACCTGTGTAGTTGTGATTACAGGGACTCTGCATTCTTCCTGTATAGATATGGGCCCTTTAGGGGGTGAGGAGGGGTAAAGTTCGCACTGAACCTATCTGCCAGGATGTTGGCAATATCAGTTGGTTCTGTAATTTTCGTGCCATTATGCTGTAACTCAGAGCAGATCTGGGTGTTGCCATTGAGATTCTTAACATATCTATAGAATGCTTTGTGGTTGTCCTTAGAATTAGTGGTGATTTTATTTTCTTAGCTAGCTTTGGAGGATCTTATAAGGGATCTCAGCTTCTTACTGAGGCTGACCAGGGAGCTCCTCCAGTCATGGGATTTTACTCTCTTTTGCAACAATTTCTTCCTTCTGTTGTACAGTTTGTTTAAGGCTGGGGACCACCAGATTGGCTTCCTTTTTTGGAGGATAGCGTCTTGGTTCTGTTTGGGATAGCACAATCCATGCACTTGTGTTAGTGCTTATAGAGTGCATTTGTGTAGGATTCAGCAGTTGTAACTGTATTGTCCATCTGCATGGATGTCATGAAGTTCACCACTTCTGTCTGAAGAAGCATAGAGTTAGCTTTGGAGAAATATTTTACCGTGGTTTATTTAATGGGGGGTGGGGGCAGGATGTGGATATCAAGGGTGATTAGCATATTGTCAGATCGGACCAACGAGTAGTTGACTTCTGATGTGGAACACCTGTCACTCATGTTGGTAATGACTAGGTCTAGGATATTGTTGCCCCTGGTGGGGGTGTGGATAAGTTGATCCAGGACATTGGAGTTTATGAATTGCAGAAAGCATTGGGTGAAGGAGTTGGTACACGAGTAGTTTTCCGAGTTAATGGTGGGGTAGTTGAAATCACCCATTGTTAGAGTGTTTGGTTGAACCCTAACATTTTCCAGTACATCAAGAAAAGAGGAGTGGGAATCTTGGGGCATGGTGTGGGATCTGTAGCAAGTTACAATTTGGATTGCAGTTTTGCCCAGAGTTAGTTGCACTTGGATAACCTCGGATGCATTATGCTGAGCAACTAGCCTGGAGGTGTGGATATCCTTAATGAATATGGACACACCTCCGCCTTTGGTGTTCCGGTCCAGGTTACATGGCCGAAAAGTGTGGTATGAGTTATAGCCTGGTAATGCAGGGGTGCTCTCTGGAGCCTTGAACCAGGTCTCAGTCACTGCACAGATATCAATGTTCTCCATTTTGCGTCTATTCTCTGTGATATATCTTACCTGTGATATGATGCCTGTATATTAATTTGTATAATATATGTTTTGCAATTATGTTGTTCTGTGATATTAGTTTGTTCTAACTGTGGAGTTTTTTCTCCCCAGATCTGTATTTTTAACTGTATAATATTTTGCTTTTCCTGTTTAACTATGGAGCTTTTCTCCTCGGATCTCCACTGAAAATGTTTTTTTTTTGCCCAGTGGACCTTTGGGCTTTCCCAGTCAACAAATGCCAATAAATAAATCATATATATGTATATATATATATATATATATATATATATATATATATATAGATATAGATATATATATATATATATATATAGATATAGATATATATATATATATATATAGATATATATATATGTGCACACACACACACACACACACACACACACACGGGTGTGTGTGTATGTACACATGCATGCATGCATGCATAATTCATTAATTTATTCTCTAATAACATGCTTCATAGGTGAACCAGACCTTCTCTCAGCATTCTTTAGGCATAAGACACTGACATGATTCTGCACATGGTTTCACAGAATACACAATGGATTGCAGTTCACTTACAACACATAGCTAGTTCATGGTAGGAAGCTGAAGCATCACATGGAATCCCATGCAGACACCAAGTAGATGCACAGATTCCTCATATAAGGCAGCTCAGTCAAGAAGTGAAACTGAGAATGATGTGCTGTCCGCCATCCATGCAAAGACTGCACAACTGGTATTTACAACATCATAAAGGACTAAAGGGCTTGTACCAAGAACCTTTACTGTCAGGGTGTGCTGTTATCACAAGTTAGGGTTACCACCTGTCCCACTTTGCGAGGGACAGTCCCTCTTTGGGCAGTTCTGTCCTGCGAAAAAAATCAAATAATGGCAAATATCCTGACATTTTAGGACAAAAATATTTCTAAGTTATCTTTAATAGTTGCATAAAACAGTTATTTGTTATCTGAAACGCCTAAATGTTATATGAAATAGCATAAGCTACTCACATGCTACAAGAATAAGCTTTTATTTTTGCAAAAAAGTGAAGTTCTATATTTTGTCCTGCAAAATCTGACATTTCTACAAAAAATGTCCCACTTTGGGTATTTGAAATGGTGGCAACCCTGTCACAAGTGTCTCAGTCTGCTTATAAAAATTAATTTGCATTTATATGGCTGTTTTGGTTTGTCTGAGCTGTTCTTTTTACTGTATTTAATATTTAGAAAAAACAAAGAAGTTTATCGTGTATGTAAAAATGGTCTGCCTTTTCTTTGTATAAAGCTGTAAAATTAAAAACATTAAAAAGCACAAACAGAAACAAAACAAAATTCCATATAAAAAGAAATTCCATTTTATAACACAGCCAACATTTAAGGCAGCTAATGTTTCTCGATGAACTATACATAAAGGTGCAGAAAGACACAGCCATCTATCACTCACTTTACAGTATCTTATTTATTCAAAATACCTTTTTATACTGCACACTTCTTCAGTAAATCCTAGATTGTTTTTAGAAGAATCACCTTTCTCTTTCCTCACAGTATGCATAAAAAAGGAAAAAGTAGAATTTTGCCATAATATATAAAGGTCGGGCTGCCACATTTTCTGATGCCCTAAATGGAATATTTTTTATGGGAGCAGAAAATTAGCAGGACAAACCATATCAGCAATGGACCTCAATTTTCTGCTAAACAAAAGTTAGCTCTTGTAGAATTTGATTTATCTGTTTCATATAACATTAACGTGTTTCTAAAACAGAATTATTTTTATGCAGGTAGAGGAAATGTTGGAATCATTTTTTTCCATAAAATTTTGGGACATTTGCCATTTTTTAACATTTTTTTCACAAGACACAGCTGCCCAACTAAAGATTGCCCTGTGAAAAGAGGAACAGGAGGTATTCCTATATGAATGTATGAAAATTATACCCAGCAGGTCTTATTCTCAGATTCAGAAACACAGTGAATAATGTGTCTATGAATCTTGAGAACAAGTTTACTATGCTATCTTTAAATATCATGATTAATAGATATGGGCTGTGGGTCTGACAAGTAGCAGACAACAAACCTTAACTCTCCATGAATTACACAAATTACACAAAGGAGCACATAATACCCAGTCGTGTTATCCATGTTGGTACTATGGGGGAGGGGGTGTTCCGCTGCATGATGACAGTAAACAACGCAGCCAGAACAGCAGCTTCCCTTCCTGAGATTAGGATGATACACCTGCATTACACCTTATCCAGCTGTTGCTTTCTTGTTGCACTGTGCTGCTGTGTCATCGCTAACTGTGATTCGTTATACTTTATGAGTCATTAGACAAGACGATGGACCAGGCTATTACTATAATATGGTAATAAGGGAATCCGATGCTGTGGAAACTGCCATTGGTGGGATCTCACTAGTGTCATGGGGAGGGGGTGCAATTTCAAATGTACTCTAGTGCTAGTCTGACTGAATATAGTAGTCACCCCATTTTGTTACTGTTGATATGAATCATATATGACTTTTGTATATAGCTCGACTCTGTACCATACTTGCTGCATGGCACACAATATTTATGAAGAGTGTTCTTGCATTTTAAAACAAATACTGTTAGATTTTATGAATATAAATCTGAAATTAATTATGTTGTAAATATGCTGAAAGAAAAGGCTTGCTTAAATGCAGTAACAAAGTTTAAGTAATATGTGATCAGCAGTCATACTAAATGACCATGGCTTGGAAAAGGAATCTGCTGAATGGACATTCTTCCCTTACAGACTCAAGGCATGATGTATGCAATAACAAAAATGCAAAATCTGCTTTTAAAGAACAATGACATGTTATTCTGCATGGAAAAACAGGATGGCACAAGAACAGATGTTTTACAAAGATCCAAATAAAATACAGGATGTTCACACTGTCAGAAAAGCTGATCTCTGACAATGTGTTTTCTCAAAAATATGTTTTTCTTCATAAAAACAGGATATGCTTATCAGCATTGACATAAGAACACATGTTTCTATACACAGATTCAAATAGAATACAGGACAATGTGTTTCCTCAAAATATGTTTTTCTACATGGACATCAGGACACTGTTACAGGATATTCACACTGTCAGAAAAGCTGGTCTCTTACAAGACATTGTTAAACAAGGAAGTTTAGTATTGTTTCTACAGGATAAGCAATTCTCCAAAATATGTTTAAAAAGAGTATATAAAGAGCTGTATAAATCCAGTTGTTTAGGGATATGGTAGGAACACATTTGGTGTTCTGAGGTAAATGTTATATCTCTCACATCATCTGTACTATATGAGAAGTAAAGTTGGAACAGTACTTTTAAGCTGCAACGTTTGTCCAGTTTTATTTATTATAAAAGTTATTGGTTACTGCTCTTAAAGACAAGTGCTGCAAAGTATATTCTCTCATCAGTGTATATTCTGCAAGTTTCTGTATGCAACAGACTGTGAATGCAAATATAATCAGACTTTGAATTTTAGCAAGAATCCAGCCAGCAAGACTGCGTGTCTTAAGAACACTGCAGATCCATCACACCAAGCAAGAAGCAAGTAAGAGACATATATAATATTTTTTCAATGGCGAGGCAGCTGAGTGACTAGCTCCATATAATTTTTCAATGGCAAGCTAGCCTGCATTTGAACCTACAATCTGCATTCAAACACAGGAGGAGTGATGGTAAGCCCTGCAGAGGGTCACTTCAGTTAAATTGCAGTAACTAACATTTGTACGTATGTGTCAATTCTGAACAGAAGTATTCCAGTTTATGCAGCTTGCAGTAGTAAAGTTTTTTAGACGTCTACAATCCGGAGTGAGACTAGTTCAAGAAATTCGCAGTGCCATAAATTCTTCAAGAAAAGGGGGATATCCACTAGCCCATCAGTCCACTGCCTGTTGTGCTTTCCCAGCTTCTCAAGTGACTTTGAAAAATTTCCAGCCATCTGCAATAGCAGCCTGATCACCTGTTTTCTTGCTAACTGGTAAGACTTTTTTCTGTGTCACATATTTAGTGTGGATGATGTTAACAGTTTGTATATTCTTAAGAGAGTTTTTATATTCTTAAGACAGTTTGTATATTCATATATAGTTTCTGTATTCCTAGACAGGTTGTATATTACTAGATAGTATGAATATTATTTATAATTCATGCAGGAGTAAACCAAACTTTAGTAAATTGCTATGTTGGTATACACAGCACATTAGTAAATGTAAAACCTTATTAGGGCAGGTTGATAGTAAGGCATTATGCAAATGTATTACAATATTTGACTGGTATCTCAAAGAAAATCATGTGAAATATGACAAATGTTTATTGTGTGCTTCAACAAAAACTGCATTTTGTGTATTATGTCATAAAAAAATATTGCATCATATTGCTAAAAAACTAGAATGTAAAGACAGATCTGAAGAATTAACTAAGGGTAAAGTGTTTCCATTACATTCTGATGTTGAACAGTTATGTCCTGTCACCACATGTGAGTCAAATCAGTTACTGATAGAACCCCTAGTACATTTTGTTACAAAGGAATGTAGTAAACTTCTAAATGACAGACACAGTGAGTTCAGGAAGCTTAGACAAGTTATACATACATCTTTTCAAAAGTGCATAGGAGTTTCAAATTCAGCAGAACAGCTTACTAAAGAATGTCAGAAAGACCATGCAACATCACAGGAAATTCAACAGAAGTTCCAGGATAAAGAAAATAAATTAGCCGAACTGACAAAGACTGGGAATTTCCTGCATACACAGTTAATCTGTGCAAAAGAAATATATTTTATAATATGTTTACGTTTTGAAAATGGTTAAACATACATGGTAGGATTGTAGGATCTGATGTCTGGACAAATCATTCTTAAATGTTTTACTTTCATTCAGTTAAAGCAAGACATCTATCAGTACTACAGTAAAGTAAAGCATATGAATGCCATTCATTAGCATAGTCAAATGGTAAACAAAACTGTTCTAGTGTATAAAAATTGAATAAAAATAGATGAGTAAAAATTTAAAGTCACAAGACATGACATGCTTGTATAAAGATATACAGATACAAGACAGACATGCGTGTATGCTCTTTTCATCTAGAGTACATTTGTTTACAATACACAAAAGCAAAAGGCAGACATTAGCAAATATAAATAATATAAATATAAATGTGTTGGTTAAACTAATATCTATTTTGTTTTTTACATTTTTTTTTATAATTATATAGTAACACCAAACAGTTAAAGTTCTGAATTTTAAAAAGAAAATCACAGATGATATTAGTCAAACAGTTTTTGTAAAATTAATGGCAGGACAGTTAAATAGTTAAATAAATAAATAATAAAAAATACTGAAATCCATGTAAGGTAATTGTAAAATGATGTCTATTTATGTTGTATAAATGCATAGTTATGCAAATCACAATCACATTAAAGGAAAAATGCTAAAAGAATTAACTATAGTTTACAGAGTATGAAATGTGAGCTCTGACCTTCCTAGACTAGATGAATAGTTACAGGAAATGCTGGAAAGATAAGATAAACAACAAGACTGATTGCCAGGCAAGTAGCTTGAGTTTTTCTAAAGCATCATTGTTATTAAAACATAATTGTTAAAATGTTTACAGACAACACTATTTAATAATTGTCATAAAATGCCACAATTGTGCATAGATGTCACTGATAATCTGTTTGCAAGTAAATGTTAAAAGAGAAGAAAAAACTCAGTTGCATCAAGTACAGCCAGCAAATGGGCTATAGTATATATACAGTTCAAATCAATTGTGCAGCAGGGTGTAAATACATACTAGAGGTAGTAAACAGCAAAAGCTTTATAAAAAATTATCAAATCAGACAAAAGTTTATAATTTAATAAAATAAATGTATAACCATAGTGTTAGGCTGACATACATTCTATTTTCACAGCATAGGGCAGGTAAACAGTGCTGAAGTACTACAGGGGGAGGGGTACTTTCTCAGTTTTACACTGACTGTATAAGAGGGAGGGCACTTTCTCAGTTTTACACTGACTGTATAAACAGACTGTGACAAGGGTTTGAAATAAAGCTACATAAAATAAATAATAAGGGTCTAAAATAAAGCTACAGGAAAAAATATATATATCTCATTCATTCTTGACAATACTCTTTTAGGTAGAGGGAAAAACAGGTATTAGTGTATTAGAAATACTGGTAAACTGGATTAAACCTGACAGGATAAGATATTTTACAAGTTGTTAATAGCTATCATAATGGTTATTATTTTATTGTTTAGAAAAAACAAGAGATGATTTAAAATTGCTTTATTAAAGCTATACAAGAGAGAATAAAGATATGCAAAATGCATAAATGTTTCTAATAGCAAGAATGGTCACTATTTTTAATATGTTTTTGGCAAAGCAATGTTGGTATAAAAAAACATCAATGTTTAATAATTGTTGAGTATGTAGTTTAAAATAACAGGACATATGAATTTGGTATCAATTCCACTAGATATTTCTAAAGAGACAAACATTTTCCAAGATTTTGCTTAATATTAATGTTATTAAATTTGTAAGATTAGACTAAATGTACTTTATAGTCATTGTATGTACAAATGCAGAAGAATTCAGTACAAATGAGATTAATGTCTAGTAATAAATATGTGTGAAAACCATATTTAATAAAAAATGGGTCCAGGGTACCTACTAGATTGAAATAATAGCAAACAGTCTGTGTAAATACATACTGTACAGGATACATTGTAATAAGTTCAAAAGTAATTTGTCAAGTTGTAATATCATTGGTTTTACCACAGGAAAATAACTGCTTTCAAATATTTATTATCTAAGCCCAGTTCAGTGTTTTACCAAGATGTTATTGAGCAGTTCAAAGACATGACCACAATGTTATGGTTAAAATGACATTGAAATTGTGTGTTTTCAGCAGTGTATAAATGCTTGCAGTAGCACATGGTTACTGTCTCTTATAGTTGGTTCAACAGTTGCAAAGAGTTAATGAAACAGTTCTAAGTCATAAATTAAATTCTGTGATTGCAAAAGAATAAATTGATCAAGTTAAAAAAAATAATAACATTAAAGCAGACACAGCTCATAACTGATGAAATATTTTCACAGAATGGTCTGCAAAAGAAAAAGTTATTAAATACATTCAGTTTTGGTAGTAATACTTTAATATCATTGTATTAACTATGTAAAATTGCATTTTGATTTGTTGTATCAAACTAAAGGTTTGTTTCTTGTGTTTTCTATATAAAATGTTTTGAGTATGTTTAAAAACAGAGGGAATTGTTAGATTTTATGAATATAAATCTGAAATTAATTATGTTGTAAATATGCTGAAAGAAAAGGCTTGCTTAAATGCAGTAACAAAGTTTAAGTAATATGTGATCAGCAGTCATACTAAATGACCATGGCTTGGAAAAGGAATCTGCTGAATGGACATTCTTCCCTTACAGACTCAAGGCATGATGTATGCAATAACAAAAATGCAAAATCTGCTTTTAAAGAACAATGACATGTTATTCTGCATGGAAAAACAGGATGGCACAAGAACAGATGTTTTACAAAGATCCAAATAAAATACAGGATGTTCACACTGTCAGAAAAGCTGATCTCTGACAATGTGTTTTCTCAAAAATATGTTTTTCTTCATAAAACAGGATATGCTTATCAGCATTGACATAAGAACACATGTTTCTATACACAGATTCAAATAGAATACAGGACAATGTGTTTCCTCAAAAATATGTTTTTCTACATGGACATCAGGACACTGTTACAGGATATTCACACTGTCAGAAAAGCTGGTCTCTTACAAGACATTGTTAAACAAGGAAGTTTAGTATTGTTTCTACAGGATAAGCAATTCTCCAAAATATGTTTAAAAGAGTATATAAAGAGCTGTATAAATCCAGTTGTTTAGGGATATGGTAAGAACACATTTGGTGTTCTGAGGTAAATGTTATATCTCTCACATCATCTGTACTATATGAGAAGTAAAGTTGGAACAGTACTTTTAAGCTGCAACGTTTGTCCAGTTTTATTTATTATAAAAGTTATTGGTTACTGCTCTTAAAGACAAGTGCTGCAAAGTATATTCTCTCATCAGTGTATATTCTGCAAGTTTCTGTATGCAACAGACTGTGAATGCAAATATAATCAGACTTTGAATTTTAGCAAGAATCCAGCCAGCAAGACTGCGTGTCTTAAGAACACTGCAGATCCATCACACCAAGCAAGAAGCAAGTAAGAGACATATATAATATTTTTTCAAATACGTTTTATAATTTTGCAAATCATACACTTTGTCGGCAAAGCAGCTATGAGTGTTCAAAAATAATGAAATATTTACTAAAATGGTGTTTAAAAAATGTATAATATAATCTCTCCTGGTTCTCAAGCTATCTCTCAGATATATCTCAGACTGTGAGATGGGAAAAAGGCACCTCACCTTTCTTACCTACCACTACCAGAGTACCACAGGGGTCCATCCTCGGACCAATGCTGTTTAATATCTTTATCAATAACTTTCACTCTGCTATTCCTAATGCCAAAGTCATCCAATATGCAGATGACTCTACACTTGCCTGCTCTGCCTCTATCCTCCCTGAACTCCTATCTAAAACTCAGACTTCCTTCTCAACTACTGAGATCTGGATGAGTCAAAATCACCTTTCTCTCAATGCTAACCAATCTAAAATACTACTATTCACACCCTCAAAATCTTTCTCTTTTGATAAAAATTCCTTCCAAGTCCTTAGCCAAAGCAACTCTCCAATGGAAGTTGTTCCCTTTGCCAAAATACTTGGTGTAACTATAGATGGGCATTCTCTAGCCTCCCCTTACCTCCTTCCCTCCCTTCTGTATGGCACCTCATTACCAACTAACCTGTCCTCTTCCATCACTTCCAGACTTGAAAGCTGTTATAACAAAATTTCTAAATTTGTCACCAAAGCCAAACATTCCACTCATCACTGTGTTACCTTCCAATCCCTCAAATGGGTAGAATTCACAAATGACCTGGACTTCCTCCAGCTCACTACAGCACATAGACTAATATTTAATCTAGCCAAATGCCCCCCTCTAACATCCTTCCCCCATGCACCCCAAATAGAACTCTCATATCTGAACACCAAAATGTAATTACTGTCCACAAACCTAAACGTCCTGCTGGACAACTTCTCCTCTCCTTCTCCTTGGGTAAGAAATGGAACTTTTTTCCTTCCACACTAAGGACAGTGTGAAACACAAACAACTTCAAAACACAGCTTTACACCTATCTCTCCTCCAAATGGAAATGTAACTGCATACTCCCTACCTAGTACTCTTTAACAAAAGCCCCTGGGAGGGTATCCTCCTGAGTTCCTAAGCACCTTATAGCTGGCTATAACCTTCTATAGTTAATTCCCACATGATCTCTCACACTCTGTAAATATTGTAAATAGCTTTTGACTTTAACTGTGTGAATTTGTTAAAATGTATCTCCACTATGGGCAATATTGCTCACACTTTGTATTATTTGATATGTATTTGTGCTTGTACTTTTATTTTTATTGGACTGCTATTTTTACTGTAATCTGTTTCATGGAGCTTTTCTTCCCGAGCCTCCACTGAAAACGGGCTCTCTGGGCCTAGTGGACTTCCCCAGTAATCAAACTGGAAATAAAAAATAATAATAAATAAAAATGCAAATACAAATTTCTTGCACATAAATCTACAGAACACAGTAACATTGGTAATTTTCCATTATGATTTCTGATTTCAAAGTGCCCTCTAGTGGTTAAAACTTGAGTTGCAGTATAAAATTATATTTTACAATGTTCCATAAGGTGAATTCAAAACAGATTGGAAATATTCATTCTGACCAGAAAATCATAAGGCTCGTATATTAATAATCTGCCTGGATAATCAATAAGGTGAAGAAAGGTAATGGACATCTCACTGGAAGAAAGAGGAGAGCAGGGCCACCTGGAGGATCATAAACACTGTTTTTCAGAGAGAATTTTTGTGTTGCATCTTATGCCAGCCATCTACATGTTGATACATCTCTGTTATTTCTACCCATGACGCATTTTATCTGCCACCACTCTTAGTTGCTCTGGTCTCCACCATAGCCTCCTATCATATTCCTGTACCCCTCCCAGACAGCTGAGCATGCATTGCATTGTCATTCTGCTCTCCTCTACATCCGTATCCTTTAGTGCTGGTGCTGGAGCTGCTAACCCAAACTGGGTTATCTGGGTCACAGAACATTAAGCCTCTGTACCAGAGACCCCATTGTATATAATGTTTAGCAGATGCATTCAGCCATGTCCGTTATCCAGTTCTTTGAACAAGTAACACATTATCTGCTATCAAATAGTCTTTGAAAATTAACATAATATATAGCTGATGCAGACTACAGATATAGGTGTAATAAGTATAATTTCCGCAGGGTTTGACCTTTAGGCTTGTCGCTGTAGGCAGCTTTAGATAATAGTAGAATTATCACTCTTATGAAGATGACCAGACTCTACAGGGATCCTCCTTCTCCATTATAATGGTTTATATACTGGAAACAAAAAGGAGTGCAAACATCTTTCACCATACTTAGTGTAACATTTACCTATAGTTTCATGAGCCTAAAATTATTCATACAAGCCGATGCAAGTCTGACATCTCAAATGCTGTTTTTATTTATGTTTTTCTATATTTATACTAATTCTGTCCCTACCATATGTTTCTAGTACAGTCCTGTTAACCACTTATGTAGAATAACCCACACGGACAAAAATATGTCTCCATTTACTAAGTCCCTGTTCATGACTCTATTTCTCACCACAAAGTGTCTTAAAATATAAAAGTATGGTTTTGGAATGTTTTTGACAACACAGGTGAGATGACAATCCCCCAGATTCTCAAAAGCTTGCATGGAGTGCAAGATGAGTGAAGGAGCTCACGCAGGCAACATGTCTGCCGTACGATCCAGGAACAGCCTGCAGGGGCATGCATGAGAGCTCCTGCACTAATCTTACATGGAGTAAGCCCTGGTATGCAAATCACCTCATTTACAAGAGAAATTCATGCAAATGAGGTGATTTTGCAATCCAGGAAGCTTATAATAGTCCGTGCAAGACTAGTGCTATCTGCAGAAATGTACTCGGTTAGTAACCGGGTACATTTCTGCAAAATCCGAAACGGAGCTATGACAGCTCCAAATAAAGGCTGCATATCATTGATGAAGCATGCCAATGGCCAAGTATAAGGCCATTGGCAGTGCAAGCAATAAAAAACATAAAAATAAATTTTAACTTTTATTTTTTTTCCCCTATCTCGGCTATTTAAGCATAGGGCAGTGGTGCGCAAACGTGATCTGGGGGGAAATAATAAAATAAACCTAAAATAAGCATTCTAACTAAAATCAGTATTCTGCCATGCAAGTCAGGAAGGCAATGGGAAGGGAAAACAGCAGTAGGAAGGTAATCAAGGAGAACTAGCATAGCTGGCAGGTGAAATGTATCAGAATCAGCCAATTACAAAGGCAGCAGACCAGCCCAGCCCAGCACACCACTATAAACTATGCACCTTCCCCCCTTGTTTTTTCCCAAAAACTCTGCACCACCGGTGTATACGAACGGGGAAACTTTTCAAAATGAAAGGAAAACAAAAATGTTAGGGGCTGCATTTGTGATCATAAACCAGCATGTGCAAGAGGCTGAGGGTGGTGAGTATGTGAATGCTGCTGAGCAACCCACAGTGAGGAGACGGAAAAGAGTGTACAGACCCAGGGTAACCTACCAAGGACTACAGGAGCTGGAGATAGAAGAGTGCTATAGGGTGGACAGGGACCTCCTACAGCAAATTGCTGAGCTGTGCCGGCCACGCCTCACACACAGAACTAACAGAGGGGAACACATCCCAGTGGATACCAAGGTATGTGTAGGCCTAAGAATACTAGCTACAGGTACCTTCCAAAGGCCAACTGGGGATATGATGGAGATTTCACAGGCATCAGCATTCAGGGTACTCCACCAGTTCCTGGCTGCCATGTCAGCACATGTCGGTGAGCACGTATATTTCCCCAACACCCGCGAGGTATTGGCCAGCAATATGCATCTATTCCACCAAATAGCTGAATACCCTGAAGTAGTGGGTGCAATAGACTGCACGCATATATGCATCAAAGCACTTCCCATTGAGTGGGGTAGGGTCTACATCAACCGCACGGACTTCCCCTCCATCAACTGCCAGGTCGTGTGCGATGCCCACGGCATAATAATGAATGTGTGTGCTGGCTGCCCTGGAAGTTATCACAATTCCCACATCTGGCCTCTGATGCAGCTGTATCAGATATTTGCCAATGGCGACATCCACATGGTCACCTAGTAGGGGATGCTAGATACGCACTGGAGCCGTGGCTGATGACACCCATCAGAAATGCACACACACCTGAGCAAAAACTCCATAATGAGGCACACACACAAACAAGAATCATATTAGAGCGTGTGTTTGGGATGCTCAAGTCATGGTTCCGGTGCCTGGACACATCCTGTGGAGCCTTGCAGTATTCACCAGCTACATGTACCCAAATCATCCTTGTATGTGCCATGCTACACAATATGATCCTGTGGAAACAGCTGCAGCAGGCACAGCATGGGGCAGGGCCACACAGCCCCCCACCATTGCCTAGGCCTGCACAGGCACAGAGTGACTCGGAGGAGGAACAACCTTTGCCTGCCCCAGTAGGCAGAATGAGGCATGCCCAGTATGCCCTGGCCTTGGCAAAGAGGCAATGCATAGCACATGCATTGACACAGTAGAGACCCAGGGAATGACACCGCTCTCTGACTTGCATATACAGTAAAAGGGATGCCAAACATGACACTACCTGTGCTCAACCATGTATAGGGAGTGTACTATGTGCACCCGACATGGGCAGCCCTGCAGCACCACCCTCAATACTGCAACACCTGCAAGGTAAGTGACTCACACATGCCAGTCAGGGGGGTCACATACCCAACAACAGTCACAACCAGCAGGACAGGTGTAGACAAACACAAACAAATGCTGTACTATAACCTCTGAATGAGGCCTATGGGTAACCTCCCCCCCCAGGCCTACACAGACAGACTACAGCAGGCCAGGCAGTTGAATGTCAGTTGTGAAGGCTAGGAAGTCAGAAACTAATATGCAGGTGGTTAAAAGCTGAGATCTGTAGTACACTGGTATGCCTTTAGCCAGCACGATAGTTAAGTCTACAGACTAAAATGGAGTACTGACATACCAGTACAGTGCTAGCAAATGTGTGGACGTGTCAGGTGTGCCCCCCATCCTATGTAGACTTAGAGTAACAGTCAGGTATGCCCCCCACTCCTGTGTAGAAATGTAGAAATAGTCAGGTGTGCCCTCCCCCCATCCTACATAGAAATATAGTAACAGTCAGGTGTGCCCTCCCACTCCTGTTTAGAAATGTAGAAATAGTCAGGTGTGCCCTCCTCCCATCCTACATAGAAATATAGTAACAGTCAGGTGTACACCCCCAATCCCATGTAGAAATAGCCAGGTGTGCCTCCCCCATCCTGCATAGAAATGTTGTAACAGTCAGGTGTGGACCCCCCCCCCAAACCTGTGTAGAAATGTATTAACAGTCAGGTCCCCCCCGCTATGCAGAAATGTAGCAACAGTCAATGCCAACTGACCGATGGATACCCTGCAGAAACATCATGCTGCCTGTCGGTGTACAACACATAGGTCAGCACTGCATTACAAACTTATTGGACTTGATCCACACATGCAATACAGACGGCCATACTGGGCATGCTCACACACTTGGAGAAATGAAGGCAATGTCAGTCAACAATATACTGAAAGGTCATACTGGGCATGCTCACACACTTAGAAGGCCATGTCTGCAAACACCAGTGGACCACACATATCTGGCAGTCGCAGTTCTTAGTGCAGACTCATGTCAGTATGCACCACTCCTGCCTTGCACACACAGTGGATAGGAATACAGATACATATGTAAGGACAACACACTATAATAAGCCAAAGGCAGATGGACGTAGATGTGTAGAAGAGGGTGACCGTGACAAGGAGCCATCCAGGCCTGCCCCACTCAGCATACAGCCAAAGGGCCACAAACTGATGAGGTGCAAGTGTCACCCACTGCAGATAATAGCCACCAGTATCTGTCAGCATTACAGACTATGTGGTGCACGTGCCAGCTGTGCAACATGACTGTACAATGACTGGGTTATGGCCCATGCACACCCCCCCTCCCCATAGCCCTACTATGACAAGCCTGCTGAGGTCATCCAATGTTAAATACACCTTTTGGGGAGTTGTAGCCCAGTAATCTTTGTGGTGCTTCCCATAACTGTGTACTGGTGTAGTGTGATAAACTAGTTAGGTAGGAGTTCTAACCCCAAACTAGGAAACTGTGTGTGTGTGTGTGTGTGTGTGTGTGTGTGTGTGTGTGTGTGTGTGTGTGTGTGTGTGTGTGTGTGTGTGTGTGTGCATCTCTGTCTGTCTCTGACTGAGTAGGGAACAATGCTTTTTAGGCCACTCACACTCCTTACAATTCATATATTCAAGTTTGGCAAGCCTGCTGATGTCACCCACCTAGAAATACACCTCCGGGAAGGTAGTAGCTCAGTTATCTCCATAACGCATCCGGTAACTGCATACTGCTGGAGTGTGGCAGTTCTGGATGTTTTGTGTGTGTTCCAATGTCTGTGTACAGAGCAATGCATTATAGGCTAGTCACACGCAGTACATCCCAAATGCCCTAAGGAACACATACATGGCAGGTGGTGCACAGCATTGGCCACACACAATAGTCACCCAGGTGACTGTATGGGGGATACAATACCCACCTGTGTGGGCAAATGCAGAAACTACAGCCCTGAGCCACAATGCAGACCATTGTCATGTGGCCTGATGCCAAGGTTTACCCATCACCTACCCTTGTATGGCCTGCTGGCACAGTTGACCACCATACACCTGTGCAGACATGCACCCATGCATGTCAGTACTGGCACCCAGTGTGCTTGTGTGTGTGTTGTATGGTCACATCCACACTCACTACAACCCCCATGGGCATACTGAAGCATGCTGTCCAATGTCTGACACCTCCTCATATTCTTTGCCCTTACGACCTCTGTATGACTCCTGTGGTGCATGTGATACATGCACAGTGATGTGTTGTGGCAATCCCACTACTGATGAGTTGTACTCCTGGCCCTGCCAAGTGTGTCAGTGTGTGTGCATCCCTGTGAGACTGTGGCTGTGTTGACGCTGACACCTGTTCATGCAGACAGGCACGTGTACATCACCTACCTTATATGTACCGTATCCCTGTTGCAGATGTCACTCACCATCACATATATGTTCTGAGTGCTCCACAACAGGTAACCCATGTGGCACATCCAGTAACTGCATCTAACTGTGATAGCACTACATAGTTGTTGGGGGTTTTATACCCTGTGCTGGTAGGTGTGTGACACAAACATGCTACAGTTTTACTCTCCCACCCCTCCCTGACAGGTATTTGCCTCTGTCTGCCTCTCCCACCCCCTCTCTGGTATATTTGGAGACCCAGACCTGCTTTGCTTAGGCAGCAGCATGTGTATTTTAAGTGATGCTCATGAATTTCAGCCCTCCCCTAGCTGATTGCATGTGGAACAGCTGTTGTAACATTCCCATAGCCAATTGCATGGAAACACACTCCAATATATAGGAACATCATGGTGGTGTTGGCCCTTTTCATTCACTGTGAGCAGGAACTAGATATGTTGTTTGGCAAACAGCATCTCAGATGGATTGGGGATTTACCTCTAACAACATACACTGGGCAGCACACAGGAGGGGGATGTGCCTGACCTGACTACAGACTGTAAGTGCTGCCATACTGCATTTGGAGTAATGTTGGTTTAACAGTGTGTGTGTGGCTATGACTATCTTACATGTCACAATACCTGCCATGTCAGTTCCATGTATATCATGTATATGAGGAATCCCCATCTGCATGGTCATCTGCAGACAGGGCAGTGTTGTGCCTTTGGTTTCAGGTGTTACCCACGGAGCATCTATCTGTGGACTGCAGAAGGTAATGTGAGGATTGCAGTCTGTAGATGGTGAAGGCCATGACAGTTACTGACTTCATATCCTTCATAGGACATATGTTGCAACACACCCTCTTTCAACAGTAAATGTATGAGGGTATCACAGCAACATGTCAATATTGGCCCTGTGTATGTGCTTCCAGCCACACCTCTGTCAACCTTTGTATATATGTCATGCATGAAGCGGTGCATATGTGCCATACACCATAATTAGTGTCATCATATCTGATAACAAGCCAATGATATATCAGACTGCTACACATGTTATGTATAGTAGGGGGTCATATTTCATGGCATAACCTGGACATTCTGTGGATGAGTGTACAGTACTAAGGTCTGTGTACTTATGGTGAATGTTGGCAGTGTGTGTATTGTTAATATGTACTTTAGCCTGTGTGCAGACTGTGGTAGATGTCATTGTTCTAGTTCCCCACCTATCTGATGTTACATGCTGCCCCACTGCATGGTACCGTATTGGCGTACATGTTCATATGGCCATACACACACATGTCCCATACCACAGACAGCCATCAGACCAAACTGTGTAGCAGCCCAGTATATGTAGGGTCATTCTATGAGTGGCACATATGAGGATGGTATACAACAGATAGTCCACATACTGGAATATTATGCTAGCTTACCATATGTGGCTGTGTTCACATTGGTTGTGGTTATGCACTTTCAAAGAGGTGTATCTTACCCTGTGCTGTGACATGCCTGTTGAGTCTGCTATATATGCAGGTACATGTGCATTCCCCCATAGGAGATGTAGGCCAGTGTTGAGCCAGTCTGCCTGTGGATTGTTACATGCCTAGCAGCTTAGTGTACATACCCAGTGAGATGTCATGTGCAGATACTTGCCAGATGTACTGCTGCCGGGCCTCCCTTAAAAGTAATGTATGTCAGACAGAGCAGCGGGATGCTGTACAGATGTATGTCAATATCTAGTGGGTAGTATGTGGCCATGGCACCCCTGTACCAGCAGTCATTATGTGTCAGGCCAGACAGGAGTGTGTGAATGCATAACATATAGTGACAAATGTATACCAGTCATTATGTGTTATACCCATCTACATGGCTGTCTTCATCCATATTGTCAGGGATGGTATACATGTTGTGCACTAAGGGCTTATGTGTATACCTCTGGACTGTACAGGGTGTGTCAGACGTTCCTCATATATTGGTCAATATCTTTGTTGCACTCCACAGGGGCATTACATGCTAGCAGCAGTACTTTAAAATTATTTCCTTAGGATGTCTGTTAGTAGCCAATGGCACACATGTTATAAGCAGATGGGACCTTCCACACACTCCATGGCTGTGAAGACAATCCCAATGGCAGTAGCAATAGTCTACTAATATACCTGCTATACATACATGACATCCCCTTGCACTACAACTTTGGGATTATAGGGGCTGGGGTAGGGCTACACTTCATGTCCAGGACAGGTCTATTTTAGAACATCGAAGTTTCACAACTTCGAATGTTCTAATATCGACCCCTATTCAGTGAACGCTGAAAATAGCGAAGCTACAGAACACCAAATTTCTTCCTAGGCAAGGAATTCGGTTGGCAGTTCCTGTGGCTTTGCTATGTTCAGCACTGTGTTGGAAAGTTACGTGTTGGGATCAGGTAAGTGTGCAATTGTGTGGACATGAGGGTTAGGGCGTGGGGTAGGTGAGTTAGGGTTAGGGCGCAGGTCAGGTAAGTGTGTGAGTATGTGGACATGAGGGTTAGGGTGGGCTAGGTGAGTTAGGGTTAGGGCGCAGGTGAGGTTTGGGTTAAGGTAAGTTGATAGCTAGTGGTGTGTGCACAGTTTAGTGTAGGGTTAAATGTAGGATTGTAGCTGTATGTGTGTGGATCGCTGTTTGTTTGGTGTGTTTGTGTTGTGTGTATGCGTGTCGGAACAGTTCTGCATGTTTGATGTTGTCAGCGTTTGCTGAATCTGGGTCGATATTAGAACATTCAATGTTTTAAAAAGTCAATGTTCTAATATAGACCCATCCAGGACATATGGCGGAAATATATGTACATATACTTATCCAGATAGCCTTATATATATGTATCATTACACATGTGTACTACTTCCAATTACCACTGTCATGGCAACCACCCACTATAAATCCATACAGCATGTGGGCATGGTCCCTTTATATTTCCTGTGTAACCGACATCCTTCCTGTGTATGGGCTTCAGTGTTACAGACAGCAGGTAGCAATACCTCTTACAGGAGAACCTACACACTCAGGGCAGCCACATATTTGTAGGAGGATCACGGGACTACAGACAGACTGTGAGTAGAGTTGTGTTATCCTTTGTATAGTACTGGTGTTACAGGATGTGTGTGTGTACACACTAGTTTACCTTGGAATGCAGTCTGTCTGCATAGCTCACTACTGTGGGCCTATCCTCTTGCTGGACAGAGGTATGCCTATCACGTGTTGTCTGTCCACCACACAGGTACTCTGTTTATATGGTTGTCAGTGTCTGAACAGCTATATGACATGACATATAGAACTGTAATAGTACACAATTAAAGGTTTTCCATTTCTGCAAACCTGTGTGTGGTGTCTTTCCTTTGACCTCTCTATGGGTATATGTTGCAGGCAACGACTGACATTTGTATGGGTGGCCCATACAGTGTCCAGATGTTCAGGTGTTAACTGTAGCCATAGTGGCTGTTCCATATTGTGTGCACCTTCTACATATGTATCTTACTGTACATATATCTGCTTGTATATGTGTAGTCATAAGTATAACTAAAAAACTTGTAACCAAGGAAAATCTATCACCAAAAACACACACCACGTCCCGGCACTATGAAGGCTGTCCTTTATCTCTCTTTTGGTCTGCTGCACCTCCGTAATGTTTTTACCAGCATAAACCACGAATAACGAATAGTTAGAAGCTAATTTCTTTAATTAAACAAACAAAACCAGTTTAAAAACTTCACAGATTTAGCGCTTTCATCTCCCACAACGGAGACTTCTTCAGAATCAGTTGAAAAACTAATCCAAACATTCATTTTATATTAAAACCTTAATTCCCAACAGTAGTTAATTAATTAATTGCTTTGTAGTTTGACTTAAATTTAAAAGGGCAACACTTTTTTTAGTTTGAAACATATAAAATTTATAAAGTTTGATAAAGTGGAAATACTCCATATACAATGAAAGAATCTAAATATTGCTTTCATTAAAAATACTGACTGTATCATAAAGTGCATATTAAGTGCATAGAATAATTTTATAAATAAATAAATAAATAGTTAATTCAGTGAATTATAAATAAATAAAAATATCTTAATATTAATCAGAAAACATATATATACTACTTAATACATGAAACATATTAACAATAATAAAAAACACATATATTAATGTACAATTTGTGCAATTAGTTGATTGAATAAATACTATTATAAATATGTATATATATCATAAATATAAATAAATATAAATATGAATAAAATAAAATAAATATATTATTATACAAGCCATCCACCATGTCTGAAAAACATTCCAACACCATTCAAAATACTTTTCATGTTCCATTTCCCACGTTCATATTAAAAAACATTTCAATAACTATTTTAAGACCATATTCAAAAAACACAAACACAAATCCTAAAGCATTTACAAAACCACTTCAGAAGCACATACATTTTAATTTTTGATAACACATATTTATAAACATTTGGAAACATCTAACAGTGTTTAAAAACTTTTTTAAGGAGCATGGGTGGGAATACTTTTTGTAATTATAGTATCCTTTTAATTTTTGATTTTTGGGTCATTAGCTAAAATTTTTAGTGCAGGGGTGATAGATATATGGTCATTCAGACCCCAAATACCACAGGCATCAAGTCGGAGTTGCCATATCATCTCCCTGTATTCCACTTTGGTTTCCCAATCACCCCCTCTTTCCATACATTCTACTACTTCCAACTAACTATTCGTTATTCGTGGTTTATGCTGGTAAAAACATTACGGAGGTGCAGCAGACCAAAAGAGAGATAAAGAACAGCCTTCATAGTGCCGGGACGTGGTGTGTGTTTTTTAGTCATAAGTATATATATATATATATATATATATATATATATATATATGTCTGTGTGTGTGTGTGTGTATCTGCATATCTGTATCCTGGGGATGTTGATGGCTTCCACATATTACATTTCCTATGGGAGGTGGATTGTACTTGGTAGTGTATTGCAGGGCGGATGTATTTGGCTGTGGGGGGGATGCCTCTTCGTATGAGACGTATAGTGTGTGAGGCCTTCCAACTCCATTAACGGTGCGTGTGGACATATGTGTATCTGTTAATCTGCCATTGCTATCTACAGATGTATGGCCATATATACCTATATATATATATATATATATATATATATATATATATATATATATATATATGCTGTTAACATATATATACCTATGTCCGTATATACCTACATAGATATATATCTGCGTACATATATGTAACATGCTGTGTATATGTAGGCATATAGGTGTAGACACATATATGTGTCGATTTAGGCATACACATGTATATATATATATATATATATATATATATATATATACATATCTAGATATATTGTATCTGTTTAGATATTAATATATTTACACACACATACATCTAGATGTTGGTATACAGTCTGTGTACTGTTGCATGACTGGACTGGAGGGTATGTTTCTGAAAACATAGAATTTCCTTGTATCTGTCATGGATTAGTGGTAAATCATTTTGTCTATGGTGTGCAGGGTCCTTGGCTTGAGCCTTGCAAGAGCTGTTTATTTTGTTGCTGGACAGAACATTGCCCATTGGATACAGAGTGATTAAGGCACTTTAAAGCAGTTGTAAGCGGGTTTGCACAGAGCTAAGCAATGCCTACATAGGTTAGGCAATTTAGAAGCTGTGTGTAAGACACTGTAATCGGAGGTTAACAGTGCTTAGCTTCGCGCAAACCTGCACAAACCTGCTTACAACTGCTTTAAAGTGCCTTAATCACTCTGTATCCAACAGGCCGTGTTCTGCCCAACAACAAAATAAACAACTCCTACAAGGCTCGAACCCAGGACCCTGCAGACCATAGACAAAGGGAATTACCACTAAGCCATGACAGATACACATAAATCTGAGGGTTTCAGACACATATCATCCAACACAGTCATTCAACAGTACAGAAAATGTACTCTAACATCTAGATGTATGTGTGTGTGTGTATGTGTGTGTGTGTGTGTGTGTGTGTGTGTGTGTGTGTGTGTGTGTGTGTGTGTGTGTGTGTGTGTGTATATATATATATATATATATATATATATATATATATATTTGAACACATTTATCTATCTATATACAACTGATGTTATGTGATGATTTGCGAGTCATATATATATATATATATGGTTCCCTATGAAACCATCAAATTTACACTACATCGAGAATGACTACATCGAGACTAGACCATCGAAAGTACATAACAGCGAAAACAGAAATCGTCGACATTTAAAACACCGAACACCATAACACCGACACACGGAACGTAAACAACACACTACACTACATAGCATACACACTAGCCCTGACCCAAACCCTAACCCTAAGGTCCGACACTATCGCACACTTCACCTACCTGCACCTTAACCCTAACTCACTTACCCACCCCTAGCCCAAGCTCCGACACTAATGCACACTTCACCTACCTGCACCCTAACCCTAACTCACTTACCCACCCCTAGCCCAAGCTCCGACACTAACGCACACTTCACCTACCTGCACCCTAACCCTAACTCACTTACCCACCCCTAGCCCAAGCTCCGACACTACTTGCACTTCACCTACCTGCACCCTAACCCTAACTCACTTACCCACCCCTAGCCCAAGCTCCGACACTAAAGCACACTTCACCTACCTGCACCCTAACCCTAACTCACTTACCTGACCACTCCTACCGTCACTGTCGCACACTTACCGGTCGCGTTAAACATACACCAGTGCTGTGACATTTCATTTCGGCTTTGGAAGTCGGCGATTTCCGTTGATGGTTTGCAATTTCAATATAGAAGTCCCGATCTTCTCATTTTCGATGTAGTGTAAATTCGATGGTTTCATAGGAAACCATATATATATATATATATATATATATATATATATATATATATATATATATATATATATATCTGTCTGTCTATATTTACAGATATATCTGTGCATATGTCCATGCATGTTCAGCTCAGATTTTTGTCTGTACCTCATACTCTTGGCAATTGACATGGATGATCGCATCATAGATGTCAGTAACTACTGCCAACACTTTTGTGTTTCAGAATTCAACTCCTTCTGCATATGTGTTCTGATACATATATCTGTGTAACTAGCAAAATTTTAAGTGTATTAGAGCAGTATTTGACATATATCCCTATTTCTAGCCACATTTTGGCACACTTTGTCCAGACGTCTTGCATTAACAAGTTGTATGGTATGATATTACTACATTTCCTGTACTGTTTAATGATTGTGCTGGATGATATGTTTGTGAAAACATCAGGATTATGTATATCTGCCATGGTTTAGTGGTAAATCACTTTGTGTATGGTGTGCAGGGTCCTGGTTTGAGATCTGTATGGCTGTTTATTTTGATGCTGGCCAGACAAAGGCTCATTGGATACTGAGTGATTAAGGCACTTTAAAGCAGTTGTAAGCAGGTTTGGGTGGTGGTAAGCACTGCTAACGTCTGGGTACAGTTTCTTACACTCACTTAGCTTCTACTTTGCTTAATCTGTGTAGGCAGTGCTTACCCCCGCACAAATGCACTTACACATGCTTAATAGTGCTTACATATGCTTCTACTGCTTATTTGTGCTTAAACCTGCTTACTACTGCCTTATTCATTATGACACTGACTCTTCACATGTGCATTTCCTGCAGTACTCCAGTTCATAAATATATGTTATTTAGTGGATTTTGAAACAAAAATATTGGTTATACCATGTTTTGTCTTGTAAAATAGACTGTGCTGCAGTGGGACTCGAACCGGAAATGTCTGCTCATTAGGCGAATGCTCTGCCCACTACACTATTGCTGTGCTGCTTCATTTGCATATATTGTCCTTGTTATCCTCTTCTGCCTTTTAAGCTGCTTTAACCCTGGCTAAGCAATGGGCACACCCGCGCACCTATGGTTAGCTGTACTCGGATTTATAAAAAAAATGAAGGGTTTTCTTTGGTTTATTTATATGTACTGTTGCTGTTGTACACAAGGGGGACTGTTGGTGGGGATATGCGGACACCTATGAGCGGCCTCGCTCATGTATTTACACTTTCTGCTGTTCTACATTGCAGGGGCATGTTTATTCTGAGAGCTCTGCTCTCAGACATGCCCCCTGCACTTGTCCATGCTCCATGTAGGATTAGGAGTTCAGGCAGCGCACCTTCATTAATATGCATGGCGCGCTGCTGTCCTCCTCCTAAATGTCCACTTCCATGCAGGACTAGACTAGTCCTGCACGGAAAATTTGCAAATCTGGGGGAATGTCACACCTCTAACAACTAATTCTTTGCAAATGGTTTATAAAATCAAGATGTTACTATTGATTTATTTATTTATTTATTTTATTTAATTTTATTTTATATTTGTTCACTGGGGAGGTCCGACAGGACATAGCTGTCTGTTTTCAGCGGAGGCCCAGAGAGAAAAGCTCCAGAACAGTCATTAAAATATTATATATAAGGTATTTGCTTGAACATTGTGGCTTAGATATGCAATTAAAAAGTGTAGCAGGTAGTAACATATGATTGTTTGTTCATACAGTACGTTTAATAGAGTTAATCTTGAAGATGTAATGAAGATAAGAGAAAAGGAAAAAATAAAAAAATAACCAGTTTGTCAATGAGGAGATATCGACAAGTGCTACTCTACTGTCTAAAGTGTTTATGATTGTTGCATCCAAAATGTAATTGATTAGCAAATTATACTTCACTGTGACTGAATGTCAGACTTGTTATTATGTAAGATGCTTACAAACTTCCACTGACAGACAAGAAACTCCTTCACATGTCCATATAGACTAACAACAATTATTTATTGAATTATGAATATACACTTTTTTCAAATACTCCATAAAAAAGTCTGTATAAACAGTGCAGCACTCGGCAACAGTAAATATCAGACTAAACTACAACACAAAGCATTTTTGTCAAAGCGTGCCACAAGCTTAAAAATAAATTCTACAAATTCTGTTATATGGAGTTCAGATGTATAAAGCCAATAGGCCAGGGTTTAGGTAATTTCATAAGTTATACTGCCATACAGAGAATTAACATCAGGAATGCAAAGCTAACATTATTTCTAGCTGGTTTTACTTCAGTAGTTTTAAAGTCACTATTCTGAAGTTTTGTCCTTGCACAACAAAATAAAGATTTTGTAAACATTTTTTGTAAACCTCAAGATTGTTGCCACATCTGAGAACCGTGTCCTGCCATAGTTGACAATAGCAATTTTGTGACTCTAAAAAAGTAAATTAAAATAGTGGGGCTAGGGGGCTTGAACCTGTAATTTAGCTTTTAATGTGCTTGAGATTAAACAATAATCACAAGCAAAGCATGTGAAAACAGTTTCAGTTTTAAATTTATTAGTAGAACCAAAAGTGAACTTAAAATACAAACAAGTATACCATAACTGTTGCAGTGTTGCATTGCTACATGTTTTATTATCCTCTATAATAATTCCTCCTCTGCTTTAGTTATAATCACCTTCTCATGGTTTGTTCTGAAATTCGATTACACTTGCAATTCATCATAAGATGGATTGTTATAAAATTTGTGAATAAGATGAGACCTATTTTGATATAAATCACCTCTAGTGCATTTCAAAGGCCATGACTGCTTGGTAGAATAGATCCATTCATCCACAACCCCTTTTCCCATTTTTGTATATGGGGTTGGGCTGTCACTTCAGCAGTGACAATCGTGTAGAGCCAAGGTTCACACCACTGGGTAGCTAACCCTGATGTGGCTGTTCTCCTGTACCACACACTTGCATGCACACTCACACCTATGGCAAATTTAGTGTCCAATTCTCCTACTACATGTCTTTGGAATGTGGGAGGAAACTGGAGCATCTAGAGGAAACACCCATGAACACAGGGGGGACATGCAGACTACACACAGAAAGAACCCCAGCCAAGAAATGAACTGAAGAACCTCTTGTTCTGAGGTGACAGTGCTGTCTGCTGTATCACTGTGCCATTTAATTGAATATGTTGAAGAAATACTACCTCAGTCTAAATCTCCTGTTCTACATGCAAGGCTGTCCTTAGGCCATTTAGACCTCTTCAGCCCAATAGGGCCTCGATCCCACAGAGGGCCCTGCACTAGGTCATGACAGAGTCATTATGCTTTATGTGGTTTATAGATTTCTCTAAGAGACACAATAGCAAAGTTCAAGGCATTTTCCTATTGGTATTTGTGCTCTGTAAGCTACAAGTGGAGCAGACAAAATTTCCTGTCAAGTATTGCTCTGTTGGCTGGTCCGCTATTAGTAACCACATCTTCATGCTTCATTTATTGCTTACAGTGTTAGATGGCTAGTCCACTATTAGTAACCACATCTTCACACTTTACCTATTTCTCACAGTGTTATATGGCTAGTCCGCTATTGGTAACCACATCTGCATGCTTTGTCTATTGCTCACAGTGTTAGATGGCTAGTCCGCTATTAGTAACCACATCTTCATGCTTTGTCTATTGCTCACAGTGTTAGATGGCTAGTCCACTATTAGTAACCACATCTTCACACTTTGTCTATTGCTCACAGTATAAGATGGCTAGTCCGCTATTAGTAACCACATCTTCATGCTTCATTTATTGCTCAGTGTTAGATGGCTAGTCCACTATTAGTAACCACATCTTCATACTTCATTTATTGCTCACAGTGTTAGATGGCTAGTCCGTTATTAGTAACCACATCTTCACGCTTTGTTTATTGCTCACTGTGTTAGATGGCTAGTCCACTATTAGTAACCACATCTTCACGCTTTGTCTATTGCTCACAGTGTTAGATGGCTAGTCCGCTATTAGTAACCACATCTTCATGCTTTGTCTATTGCTCACAGTATAAGATGGCTAGTCCGCTATTAGTAGCCACATCTTCACGCTTCATTTATTGCTCAGTGTTAGATGGCTAGTCCACTATTAGTAACCACATCTTCACGCTTTGTCTATTGCTCACAGTGTTAGATGGCTAGTCTGCTATTAGTAACCACATCTTCATGCTTCGTTTATTGCTCTGTGTTAGATGGCTAGTCCACTATTAGTAACCACATCTTCACGCTTTGTCTATTGCTCACAGTGTTAGATGGCTAGTCCGCTATTAGTAACCACATCTTCACGCTTCGTCTATTGCTCACTGTGTTAGATGGCTAGTCCGCTATTAGTAACCACATCTTCACACTTCATTTATTGCTCACAGTGTTAGATGGCTAGTCTGCTATTAGTAGCCACATCTTCACGCATCATTTATTGCTCAGTGCTGGATGGCTAGTCCATTATTAGTAACCACATCTTCACGCTTTCTCTATTGCTCAATCTTAGATGGCTAGTATGCTATTAGTAACCACATCTTCATGCTTCGTTTATTGCTCACAGTGTTAGATGGCTAGTCCACTATTAGTAACCACATCTTCACACTTTGTTTATTGCTCACAGTGTTAGATGGCTAGTCCACTATTAGTAATCACATCTTTATACTTCGTTTATTGCTCACTGTGTTAGATGTCTAGTCTGCTATTAGTAACCAGCGGTGCAGTGGTGCAGTGTTAGTGTTGTAGCCTCACAGCAAGAGGTTCTGTGGTTCGATTCTCGACTGGGATTCCTTCTGTGTGGAGTCTGCATGTCCTCCCTGCACTCGTGTGGGTTTCCTCTGGGTGCTCCAGTTTACTCTCACGTTACAAAGACATGCATCTGGAGGGTTTCTCCCTAGGCCTCTACTGAAAATTGGCTTTGTTCCAAGTTGGACTTTCCCGGTTAACAAATAATAAATATATATATAAAACCACATCTTCATGCTTTGTTTATTGCTCACAATGTTAAATGGCTAGTCTGCTATTAGTAACCACATCTTCACACTTTGTTTATTGCACAGTGTTAGATGGCTAGTCCACTATTAGTAACCACATCTTCATGCTTCGTTTATTGCTTACAGTGTTAGATGGCTAGTCCACTATTAGTAACCACATCTTCACGCTTCATTTATTGTTCACAGTGTTAGATGGCTAGTCCGCTATTAGTAACCACATCTTCACACTTCGTTTATTGCACAGTGTTAGATGGCTAGTCCACTATTAGTAACCACATCTTCATGCTTCGTTTATTGCTCACAGTGTTAGATGGCTAGTCCACTATTAGTAACCACATCTTCACGCTTCATTTATTGCTCACAGTGTTAGATGGCTAGTCCACTATTAGTAACCACATCTTCACGCTTCATTTATCACTCACAGTGTTAGATGCTCACACACCCATAGTAGTCAGTTACTATTGCCAAGTGCTTAACAGGGTTTTCAACCTAAAACTGGATGGATTAACCATCTGGTTTTCTGTACCACTCCAGTTACTGTCTTGGAAGATAATAAGAACAAATTTAATTTGAAGACTGATAAAGAGGTACTCTGTTTTCTATACTTTTCTTGCTGACATGAGATTTATGATTGGTTGCTAACAAATACAGTTGCAAGAAATTACTTTGAAATAATCAGGTCAGACAGAATGAAAGCAAACACTAGTAAGTTTAAAAAAGAAAAGAGATTGTCAGGTGAAGTAACTCATAATCACTAAGACTTGTGATAAAATGTTACCAGTCCAGAGGTGTAGTAGAGAAAAGCTTACTGCACTCAAAGATAGGAGCAAAATAATCCCAAAGAAGTGAAATATGATATTGTGTGTTCTGAGTGGTGGTAGGTACAAGTGGCAGAAAATGTATTCAATTTGCTGAAACTGGGAAAACAGAAACAATTTGACTCTTAAATATACTGCAATGATATCACAGTTTTAGAGTCATGCATACATTTTGGGGGGAGGCAAGTAGAAACATAACATGGCTGGACTAGATTGTTGAATATTCTGGGAGAAGTGCATAAAGACAACTGAACAAACTGTGTGGGTTTTGCATATTTTTCCTGCATCCACCTGAGTTTTTGTAAGACATTCTGATTTCTTCACACCTGCCAGAACATGATGCTTAGTGACTGCATTAAATTATACGTCATTAAGGTTGCCCTTGAGACCTAGGATATGGCTGGAAAAAATGTGCATGTATTAGTCGATTTCCCAAGTTTAACAAATAATTAAATAAATAATAATAAACTTTCAGAAATAGTTGTATGTCTGGTGGTGTATGAACAATGCTGTTTCTAAGGAGGGGCCTAAGATTTTATTATTAGATTATTAATACGTTGTGGCGACCCCTAACGGGAGCAGCTGAAAGAAAAAGAGGGGCACTATTACTATTATTGCTGAGCATTCTGAAGAAGGTTGGCAGTTTTATGTCTTTTTAACAAGGTATAAGAGTTAACTGGATAAGGAAGTGCAGGAGATTATTGGCAGCCCATGTAGAAAAAAAAATAGATAATAAATGATAACGTGAAATGGAGATTCAGAACTATTCATGCTGGTTTTTGGATGGCCATACTTCACACAGTCATTATAGGTTCATAGGTTCATAGGTTTATACTAGGCTATCTGCCCTAAGGCATTTATAAGCCTAGCCCAGAGTTTTTGTGGCTTACGCCACCCCTTATGTTAAAAAATACTGTGCCCATTAGTTTGTTGTGCCTCTGTCCAGCAGTGACACAGAGATGATTCCTGGGGTAAACCTACGATCTCCCATCCACCGGTCAATATTTCTCTTGAACAGAGCCAGCGAGGTGCTCTGCCTCACATGGACTGGGATTTTATTCCACAACATAGGGAGTCTCTGTGTGACAAATCTATCCCTCCAGCATGTCCTATTTATATCCGTGCTAAGGTTTAAGTTGCTTGCTCTAGTGGATCTGGTAGATTTGGATTTTTTGAGGTGGAGCATGTCCATTAATTCTGGGTTGGACATGGCCTTGTATGTCAGGCACAGGTCACCTCTGAGCAGGCGGTATGTGACTGAATAGAGCTGGAGTTTCTTCAGTCTGGCAGCATATGACAGATTTTGGAGTCCCTTTATCCTTTTGGTGAGGAACTTTTGGGGTCTCTCCAATTGCTGCAGGTGTCGGGTCAGATACATCCCGAATGGGGCATTGTACTCGATCACTGGTCTGATAAGTGAAGAGTACAGGGGAACAATTACCTCACTTGATCTGGATGTGAATCCCTTCATGATCAGGTGGGCAATGTAGAAGGTTTTTCTAACCACTTTAGCAATGTGAGTGTCAAAAGAAAGGCCACTGTCAACCTGGGTCCCCAGGTCCCTGATGACCTCTTCTGTGCTTAGTGGATTGCCACCTATATGGTAGCTTGGGGTTACCTTGTTTTTCCCGAAGGGTATGACTATACATTTTTTGGCATTTAACTTCAGGCCAGGGCTCTGGCACCAGCTATCAGTTTCCGTGAGACCCCTCTGAAGGATATCTGTGTCCGATGTACTTTCCACTATGGCTCCCAGTTTGCAGTCATCTGCAAACTTTGTCAGCCATAATCCTCCTATGTTAGCCTGTACTTCTGAGAAGTAGATGCCGAACAACAGGGGGCCAAGGACTGAGCCCTGTGGGACACCACTTGTGACCGGCTTGGAGTCTGACATGGCGCCAGCTACTCTAACCCTGTGGGTTTTGTCCTTTAGCCAGTTTGCAACCCATCTTGTGACATATGGGTTTACATTTAAGCTGGTAAGTTTCTCTATAATACCCGAGTGGGGTATTGTGTCGAAAGCTTTTGCAAGGTCAAGGTAGGCTGTATGGACTGCCTTTCCCTCATCAATGGCCTAGGTGACTGTTTCGAAGAAGTCGACCAAGTTCAAAAGGCATGATCTGCCCTTGACAAAGCCAAACTGGGTTGGGTCCAATGTCTGCAAGTCCCCTATGTCTTTGTTTATGAGTTCCATTATGATCCTCTCCATAGCTTTGCAGACCAGGCTTGTTAAGCTTATGGGGCAGTAATTACCAGAGTCCGTAGAGGCACCGCCTTTGTGGAGTGGGACCACAGTTGCCGTACGCCACTCCTTGGGCACATATCCTGTGGTAAGACTAAGATTAAACAGCTGCCTTATGTGCGGGTTTAGTTCCTCATTGAGTTCGTGTAGCACACAGCTGGGGGCACCATCCGGTCCCATTGATGCTGTGTTTTTAGCTTTAGAGAGAGCAGCTTTCACCTGCGCATTGGAGATGTCTGGGAGGCTGCACTCCGCTGGGATAGTTATCTCTCCTTTTGGGGAGAGGGGTGAAGTTGCACTGAACCTGTCTGCCAGTATGTTGGCAATGTCTGTGGGTTCAGTGATTTTTGTATCATTTTGGACTAATTCTGAGCATATCTGGGAGTTTCCACCCAGGTTTCTAACATAGCTGAAGAAGGCCTTATGATTGTCTTTTGAATCTATGGCAATTTTTCTCTCAAAGTTGGCCTTGGATGATTTTATGAGTGTTCGTATTTTTTTACTAATAATGATCAAAGGTGTCTTCTCTTTTATGGATTTTGCTCTATCATGTAACAGCTTTCTCCTCTTATTGTAAAGTTTGTTTATGGCTGGGGTCCACCAGACTGGACGTTTGCCCTTGGTGGAAAGAGTCTTGGTTTTGTTAGGGATTGCCTGATCCATGCAGTCCTGGAGGTGGTCATAGAAGGCATTTGTAAGGGCTTCCGCAGCTTGGGTTGTGGTTTCCACTGGCTCGGGGGCCTTGAAGGATACCACACCAGTCTTGACTAGTGTGAAGTTTGCTTTAGAGAAGTTCTTCACTGTGGTCTTTTTTGTTTGGGGTGGGGCGGGATGTGGATATCCAGTGAGATTAGTTTATGATCTGATCTCACCAATGAGGGATATACTTCCGGTGTGGAGCATTTTGTCCCCATGTTTGTGATGATGAGATCTAGTATATTTTCTCCTCTTGTGGGAACGGTGACTAGTTGTTCCATGGCATTTGAATTTATGAACTCCAGGAACCTTTGGGCTAGAAAGTTTGGGCTTGAGTAATGTTCCCAGTCTATATTCGGGTAGTTGAAGTCACCCAATATAATGATGTTTGGAGATACTTTTATACCCTCCAGTGTCTTCAGGAACACTGTGTGGGGTTCCTGAGTTTGAGAGGGTGGCCTGTAGCATGCTACAAATTGTAGAGCAGTTTTGCCTATGGTTAATTGCACCTGGATGGTTTCCGATGCTTCGTGTGTTGCCACCAACCTGGAGGTGTGGGTATCCTTGATGAATATGGATACACCCCCTCCTTTTGTGGTGTGGTCTGGGTTTTGGGGCCGGAACGCATGATATGAGGTAAAACCTGATAGTGCCGGGGTGCTCTCAGGAGCCTTGAACCAGGTTTCAGTCACAGCACAGACATCGATGTTCTCCATACTGAGAAGGGCCTTGAGTGTGTGCATTTTGAGATTTAGATTTCTGGCATTGAGCAGCATTACCCTTAGTTTCTTCCCATTTTTGTTTTCTAGGGTGGTAGGTTTAGAATTTGAGCCTTGCCTAAAAAAGGCACTATGGGGTGGCAAGAGCCTTAGCCAATATCCGGAATCCCAGGGGTGACAGGTGCAAGCTGTCCCTTGCGAAGCAGCGTGGCTTGTCAAGCATGTCATCCCAGGCAGACAGACACTGGATCCCCTTTGAATGACACCAGAAATTAAGCCAATTGTTAAAGCTGATCATCTTGTCTCTATGTTGTGGCATCATTCTTGGTGAAGGAAGGATGCTGCTCAGGGTCAGGGTCATACCTGCCTGGGCTACATAATCAGAGAGCTCCTCTATGTCTCTTTTCAAGTAGTCCAGGGAGGTACGTCTCAGGTTGTTCACACCAGCATGGACAATGACTGTGTCATATTTGTACTTGCTGTGGAGTGACCCGAGTGCTTGTGTTATGTGGCAGATTCTAGCGCCCGATAGGCAGCTTACTGTGACCCTCTCCTTGTTCAGCCTGGTGAGTGGGACGTCAGTGTGTCTGAGTATGGAGTCACCTATGACAAGTATGTTTGGTGTTGTATTTGGCCTTAAGGGCTGTGACTGCTTTGCACACTGATTTTGTGTTTTATGTGTTGCCTGTGGTGTGTCATGAGGTGGCGGTTGCTTGGGTGTCTGCTTTGGAGGCCTCTGCTGTTTAGGTAAATTTTGCTCAGAGCCTCCAGTATGTCTTTGTGTGTTTATGTGTTTGATTCATTGTTGTGATAGCTTTATGTGAGACTGGTTTTGTGGTGTGTGTAGTTGCCTTCTCCTCCTGTCTGGTCTTGTCAGTCCTGAGTTGAGAGAGCTCAGCCTCCAGTTTGGCTAAATAGCTGCATCTCTCGTAAGTATTTGTGTTATGTGGGAGGAGGAGAGGGTTGTCTGTGTACATGAGGCAATTGTAACATTGCCTCAATATTCCCAGATTCACCAACTGGACAGGAGAGGACGCCAGCATCTGGCCCTCGACATGCTAGAGAAATTAAGAAGTTTGGGGTGTAACTGAATGAGAGAGGACTTAGTAAGGAAGTGGGTACTCCTGGGGGGGGGTTCGCTAGTGAGGGACTTTGTATAATACAGAAGTGCTAAGCCTGAAAAGAAGATGCTTTTAAGACAAGTGCTGAGCTTTTTTTTTTTTTTTTTTTTGGAGAAAAAAAAAAAGTTTTTAGGAACAAGTGCTGCGCTTTTTAGTTAAGGGATATACTGTTTAGATTACTAGTAGAGCAGTTCTAAGGGTAAACATGAAGAACAGACTTTATGGAGGCAAAAAAAAGTTTAACCTTGTTAAACCGGCGCTGCCCGATGCTGCTCTAGTGGCAACTCCGTGTTAAATCGCGCTAAAGTACGCTAAAGCGTGCTTGATAGCAGGGGCTGGAAAGAGCCAGGAGTTGACCCAATGCGGCCAATAAAACTACAGTTTCAAGTCAGTAACCACTCCCACGGGGGGCAGGGGAGCTGCTCAATGTTTTTCACTGCCACTGATCAACAGAGAGACTTTCCCTTAGCCCAAGCAAAAATGGCCTCACAGAAACTTACAAACAGTTCAGGAACAGCAAGCCTGTAACTGAACTTTTTTAAATCTCAGAAAAGTGGGAAAAAAGCAAGATTTTTTTTTTTTGTTTTTCAGAGATAGCAGAGGTTCACAAGTAATATCAAGTTATAACAGTGCAGTAAATGACCCCACACAAGAGTGCTAGGTCAAAGACAGAAAATATGCAAGTTTTGAGAAAAAACGATTTTAAAATTAAGTACAAACAGGAAATTCAGTAAACAGCTTTTGGTTGTGCTCTAAATACAGCTACTAATGCAGAAATCAAGTTTAACAAGCCAGAAAATGCTCAAACTAGGCAACTATGCAGAAAAACTTAGCAAATAAACAGAGAAAAAATACACTGACTCATTTGTCCACCACTTCTTGAAATCCTAAGACACTGAGCAGCAGAGATGAGAGATGGAGACTATGAAGAGTCTGAAGATTTAACCAGGTTTCGTTTATCAAAAATGAACTAACTTCTTAGTAAGACATTTTTGCTGCTGTCTGCAGCAAGTTCCAAAGGCACTGGAGTGTGTAGGGTAGTTGACTTACAAAGAATTGAAGCTTCTATGGAACCACATTCCACACCACATAAAGCAGAGGTTCATAGGTAAATACAAGGCTCTCAGTCTGCACACTATTACAAGTCTAGCCAATAACCAGTGGTTAGACTCAAACCCTGTACCTTGACCATTATGCCAACCGCTGTCCTGACTACAGTTGTTATTCATATGTTAGTCATAGGCCAGACTTCCTAATGGGCCATTCTAAACCTAGCTAACCTCTCTTTCAAAGGTGAGAATAAACCCTGTTCTTTGTAACTGTGAGGTAAACACCGTAACCATTGTACCATAACCCCCAACTTCTCTTCTTTCAAAGGTGAGAATAAACCCTGTTCTTTGTGACTGTGAGGTAAACACCGTAACCATTGTACCATAACCCCCAACTTCTCTTCTTTCAAAGGTGAGAATAAACCCTGTTCTTTGTGACTGTAAGGTAAACACCGTAACCATTGTACCATAACCCCCAACTTCTCTTCTTTCAAAGGTGAGAATAAACCCTGTTCTTTGTGACTGTGAGGTAAACACCGTAACCATTGTACCATAACCCCCAACTTCTCTTCTTTCAAAGGTGAGAATAAACCCTGTTCTTTGTGACTGTGAGGTAAACACCATAACCATTGTACCATAACCCCCAACTTCTCTTCTTTCAAAGGTGAGAATAAACCCTGTTCTTTGTGACTGTGAGGTAAACACCGTAACCATTGTACCATAACCCCCAACTTCTCTTCTTTCAAAGGTGAGAATAAACCCTGTTCTTTGTGACTGTAAGGTAAACACCGTAACCATTGTACCATAACCCCCAACTTCTCTTCTTTCAAAGGTGAGAATAAACCCTATTCTTTGTGACTGTGAGGTAAACACCATAACCATTGTACCATAACCCCCAACTTCTCTTCTTTCAAAGGTGAGAATAAACCCTGTTCTTTGTGACTGTGAGGTAAACACCGTAACCATTGTACCATAACCCCCAACTTCTCTTCTTTCAAAGGTGAGAATAAACCCTGTTCTTTGTGACTGTGAGGTAAACACCGTAACCATTGTACCATAACCCCCAACTTCTCTTCTTTCAAAGGTGAGAATAAACCCTGTTCTTTGTGACTGTGAGGTAAACACCGTAACCATTGTACCATAACCCCCAACTTCTCTTCTTTCAAAGGTGAGAATAAACCCTGTTCTTTGTGACTGTGAGGTAAACACCGTAACAATTGTACCATAACCCCCAACTTCTCTTCTTTCAAAGGTGAGAATAAACCCTGTTCTTTGTGACTGTGAGGTAAACACCATAACAATTGTACCATAACCCCCAACTTCTCTTCTTTCAAAGGTGAGAATAAACCCTGTTCTTTGTGACTGTGAGGTAAACACCGTAACCATTGTACCATAACCCCCAACTTCTCTTCTTTCAAAGGTGAGAATAAACCCTGTTCTTTGTGACTGTGAGGTAAACACCATAACCATTGTACCATAACCCCCAACTTCTCTTCTTTCAAAGGTGAGAATAAACCCTGTTCTTTGTGATTGTGAGGTAAACACCGTAACCATTGTACCATAACCCCCAACTTCTCTTCTTTCAAAGGTGAGAATAAACCCTGTTCTTTGTGACTGTGAGGTAAACACCGTAACAATTGTACCATAACCCCCAACTTCTCTTCTTTCAAAGGTGAGAATAAACCCTGTTCTTTGTGACTGTGAGGTAAACACCGTAACCATTGTACCATAACCCCCAACTTCTCTTCTTTCAAAGGTGAGAATAAAGCCTGTTCTTTGTGACTGTGAGGTAAACACCGTAACCATTGTACCATGACCCCCAACCTCTCTTACTTTATTCAAATGTAATTTGGATAAATGGATGGGTAACCTAACCACAACTTCATCCCTGGCTTAATACCGCTTTCCTCTTTGGATAGGGGGAAACATAAATGTCCCAACATACCCTTGTTTGACCTGTCTCTGGGTTATTTGTATGCAAAATATAATGGTTAAAAACCCTATCCCTCCACACCACACACTCCAGAGACCTCAACCTCATTACCACAATCAACAAAACATGCTGGAGGGACAGGTTCATAAGCCAGGGACTGCCCATGCTATGAAATAGACTTCCCATACATGTCAAGCAGAGCACCTCACTGGCCCTCTTCAAGAGAAATCTTGATGAGTAGATGGGAAATAGAAAGTTCACCCCAGGGATCACGCCAGTGGCTTTACTCAACACAGGTACTGGGAATTAAGGTTGGGTGGCACAATCCCAGGGTAATCCTACGGGCTAGGCTTGTAAAGGCTCCAGGGCCATTAGCCTACTACACACCTATGAACCTATGAACCATGGAAATGTAAAGCTATGCATTTTAAGATATTCACAGATCAATATCCCAGTAAGTACCTATGACCTTATGTTAACTAAGGTAGAGCTCTGATCCACCTAGGCCATTTGCAGGCTCAGCATGGCAGAAATACAGTCAAAGAACTGATAAACTTTAATCAATATCAATGCAACAGTGGTAGTGTAAAAATACGTATCAGGGAGCTATAAGTCATGCTGATACATAGTATAAATGAACACAGCTGTAAGAAGGTGTTATCCAAAGATTCAGTTCTTAAAATTAGTAAGAAGAGTACCTGTGTGTTGTCATCACATCATATGGCATTACCTGTGTGTTGTCATAACATTATATGGTATTACCTGTGTGTTGTCATGTTATTACCTGTGTGTTGTCATAACATCATATGGTATTACCTGTGTGTTGTCATAACATCATATGGTATTACCTGTGTGTTGTCATAACATCATATGGTATTACCTGTGTATTGTCATAACATCATATGGCATTACCTGTGTGTTGTCATAACATTATATGGTATTACCTGTGTGTTGCCATAGCATCATATGTTATTACCTGTGTGTTTTCATAACATCATATGGTATTACCTGTGTGTTGTCATAACATCATATGTTATTACCTGTGTGTTTTCATAACATCATATGGTATTACCTGTGTGTTGTCATAACATCACATGGTATTACCTGCACACTCTCATACCATCATATGTTATTACCTGTGTGTTTTCATAACATCATATGGTGTTACCTGTGTTCTGTCATAACATCATATTGTATTACCTGTGTGTTGTCATCATGTCATATGTTATTACCTGTGTGTTGTCATAACATCATATCGTATTATCTATGTGTTGTCATCACATCATATGGTATTACCTGTGTGCTGTCATAACATCATATGGTATTACCATACGTCTCAATTGTGCAGATTTCGCAGTATGCCCAGATTTTTGCCTCATATTTTTGGTCTGTTCCTCTTAACATTTGCAGTTTTCTGGCAAATCATTGAGGATTGGCATCAGTACATAATACAAAGTAATGACAGGCATTTGAGTTTCAGACTTCATATCCTTCAGACAATATATAATAATGCAAAACCATGTTACTCTATCAACTTTGTAATTTTATAGGAACAATATTTAAAATCTGTCCCTATTTTTGGGTCTTTGTTCTCCCATTATTTCTGACATTACCCAGATTTCTTGCGCTGAGAGGTTGAGAGGTATGGGTATTAATTAAAGCACCACACCATAGAACAAACCATACCTCACACTACAAGTTCCAGGCCAGATGAATTCACTCAGTTTAGTACACAGACTTATTTATTAAAATAAAAAAACTTCTGCAGCAAAATTTAACAACAAAACTTCAAATGCTTATACCATTACGAACAAGTAACACTTCTCTGGCACCTTGGCTTTCAGAAAAGCCTTTTCAGAGTACATCTTTCTGCTAGTAAGCATACACTTAAATACATGCATTTAATCAATTAAATAATTATCCAATTAAGAAGTCACTAAAAAAGCCAACTAAAAAGGTTAACTTTTAATATTCTTTTTAACCTTCTTATATTAAATGCTTCCAAGAGAATTCCCTATTCAAACCTCTTGGAAACATTGTATCATATTTTAAAATAAATATTGCTTCCTTCCTTCTTAGGTAAAAATATTCACTTGTTCCAAAACAGTTGCCTGCAACCCCTGTGGGTCTCCATTCTGGTGTTCCTTAAAGTGCATAGCTACAGGACTCTGAAATCTTTGCTTCTTGATGTCCCTTATATGCTCTTTTAATCTTACAGCAAAGGTTCTCTTGCTCTCCCCAATATAAAATAATCCACAACGACATTTTAAACTATACATAATCTTTTCACTGTTGCAAGTGAAGCTGCCTCTTCTGTCAAATTTTTTCCATTAATACTTTCAAAACTATCCACTGTATGTTTACATGCCGTGCAATTGTCACATGGAAAAGTTTCATTTCTCACTATATTATTTTCTATATTTTTTGGTCTCTCAAATTTTCCATGTACTAATATGTCTTTAAGACTCCTGCCTCTTTTATATGAAAAACAAAATTTAACATTTTTAGGCAGGATTTTTCTTTCTGTATATAAGACCAGTAATATCTATTTTCTCTAAAATATTAGAATAATTAGTATACTTAGACACAAAATATAACTCACTTTCTTTTTCTTCAGCTTTCTTTTTCTGCATTATTATGTTATGTGCTTTATTCACTTTTTTATTCATTAATTTATTATACCCCAACTATACTTTTTCTGTCTCATAGCCCCTTTCTATGCAACTCTGTTTCCTCTCTCTTAAATCCTGGTACCCAACACAACCCCCTCCCCATCTCCTGACAAAGACCCACAAGAAATTGCCTAAGCCTTCAATTCTGATTTTATTGATACTATCCAAAAACGTGTTAATGATTTCTCTTTACAAACTAATAAAAGTATAATCGGCAACATAAATGCCGATACACTCTCTAACCACTCCCCCCACGTGAATTGCAATTCCAACAAAAACCCATTCACTCCTCTATTTACATTACAACCAGTATCCACCTCTGTAGTTCGTAAACTGCTCTCAAAGCTAAAACCATGCTCCCCCTCTTCCGATTGCCTCCTGGCTGAATACCTAAAACTTGCAGCAAATGCTATAGCTCTTCCAATTAGCATTCTCATTAACTGATCGATCTCTGAATCATATGTTCCACAAATATGTAAAAACTCAATTATTACTCCCCTTCACAAAGGCAGTAACACCAGTGATCTATCTAACTACCGGCCCATCTCCATACTTTCACCTCTATCTAAAATATTAGAAAAGTGTATTCATTCTCAATTGCTAAAACATTTAGTGGACAATAACCTACTTGCACCCACCCAACATGGTTTTCGGCCAGCAAACAGCACAACAACAGCCTTACTGCCATTTACCAACACTGTGTACAAAGCTCTTGATACAGGCCTGCTAACATCAGTGATCCTACTAGACCTATCAAAAGCTTTTGATACAGTGTACAACTTGAGACCATAAACTGCTCCCCACACACACTTATTCTGGTTCCATAGCTATCTACACAACAGAAAACAATCTGTTAGATGGCAAAGTAAGCAATCCAGTTACCTACTCAACAACATAGGCGTTCCCCAAGGGTCTGTTCTTGGGCCCTTGCTTTTTAACATATTTATTAATAATCTCCATAAAGTATCCCTGCAAAGTACACTCATTCAATACGTGGACGATTCAACAATAATTACATCCTCTAACAACATCTCAGATCTCCTAAAATTAACACAAAATGCATTTACTTCCATCGAATCCTGGCTTAATGAAGCTCAACTGCAACTTAATCCTAAAAAATCAAAATGTTTACTGTTCACAACCAAACCTCTAACTCTACACTTTAAAATATTCTCTCAAAACAATACAAAAACTGAAATTGTAAAAACAGCCAAACTACTTGGCATAACAACAGATGATAAACTATCCTTTGAGAATCATATACTCAGCTCAATAAAAAAGACCCATTTTAAGCTTGGCAAACTCTACAGGCATAAACTCTATCTGGACAAGTCTATCAAGTTGAAACTAGCTAATAGTCTACTTCTACCCTCCCTCCTCTAAGGTTACCCCATTTTCACTAACCTACACACATCTCTCCTGAACAAAATGCAGTGGTGTTACTATAAAATAGCCAAGTTTGTCTCCAACACACCAACTCGTACACATCATTGTCTGGCCATTAAATCTATAAACTGGTTTGAGTTCCCTCATTACCTGCATTACTCCCAACTTACTCTCACCATCAAACTACTAAATAATCCAAACTTCTGTCCATCCCTTCAAACTATAATACAAACACACACCCCTACTCAGCATTTTAGGTCCTCTAACAAACAACTAACCATAACTAAACCCAACAAAAGAGCTGGACAACATCCCTATTCCCATGCCATTGCCAAACTTTGGAATGCGCTCCCTCTTTTACTCAACAAAAAACATTTACATTTGCACTAAAAGAACACTATCTCAATAACCTTGTCTGTTCTTGTAGCCCCTTAAATGTTTTGGCCACTATACACTATAAATACTTTTACTAACTTAATATAGTTACAATTTACATCATCTGTCTTCTTATCAAATCTGTCTTGCTTTCTTTATTTCTGTGACTGAATAAACAGAATTGATCAAACAGTATTCTTACTTATGAGAATATATGAACAGAATTACTAAAAATCTAACACACTGGGTTTATTTTCTTGTATTGTATGCCTCTAAAATATGTATTTGTCTTGTTTATCTACTTCAATTTGTATTGTGTAAAAACTTTCTTGACTATGTAAAAATTTCTGTGATTGTATGGAGCTTTTCTCCCCAGACCTCCACTGCAAATGGATTATTGGCCCAGTAGATAACAAATGTCAATAAATAATAATAAATAATATTAGCTGTATTTTGAACTTCTTTCTCACATTCCTTCCTGTCACTACATAACCGTTTAACTCTAACCATTTCCCCATAAGGAATGGAAGAAATAGTATGGGGGTTGACAACTAGTTCCATGCAACATAAAGCTTGGTTGTCCCATTTTTCTAAATATTTTAGTTTTAAGTTTACCATCTTCGTGCCCTTCTATTGTAATATACAGATAATTTACTGTCTTTCCTTTTTGTAACCCATCAGACTTGATCTCAAACCTATTCACTTGCAGTCCTTGAACAAACTTTTCTACTTCTCCGTAACCCCCCTTCCAAACAAAAATCAAATCATCTATGTATCTATAAAAATGAACAACATGTTTTCTAAAAAGTCATTCCTATACAAATATAAATTTTAATAGAAGCCCATAAATAAGTTAGCATATGTGGCGGCAAAAGCTGCCCCCTTAGCTGTTCCACACTTCTGATGATAGAGAGCCATCAAATTCAAATATATTATTTTCCAAACAGAACAATGACAGTTTTATGATATACTGTGTACTGGGACTCTTTCCCAGAAAAAATGTATAGCTTCTATGCCATCACTATGTTTAATGCTAGTGTATAGGCTGACTACATCTATCACTATAAAAAACATGTTCTTCTGCCATGTTATTTTCTTTACTTTATCCAAAAAAATCAAAACTTTTGCTGATATATGAAGGTAATTGTATCACCTTTTTAAGAAAAATATCCCAAATTATGGGTTACATAATTGCAGGCAGATACAATGGGACGATCTTGAGGATTAACCATGCTTTTGTGTATTTTAATCAAACAAAAAAAAAACTTTGCCAACTTACTACTTTTATTCAAGAACTTATTTTTAGCATCTTCATGACTAAAATAAGTTAGTCTAACCCCTTTATGTATTAATTCTTCATAGTTCTTAACCATCTCCTGATAAGTTAAAAAAACTACTTTTTCATAGATTTTATCATTTTCTAGATGCTGTAAACACATATTTGCATATTGTGTATAATGCATTATTACTAGTTGCCCCCCCTCTTATCTGCAGGCTTAAATATGAGCTCCTTTCTTTCCCTTAAATTTTTTAAGGTCACACATTCTTTTTGTATCATATTATATTGAATTTCACTTCTAAAAAACTTTTTGCACTCTTGCTCTATTGTATAATTTAACATATGATGAAGCATTTCAATTTTGTCACACTTAAAAAGAGGCATAAATTTGCTTTTATAAGAAACACCACAAGTATCAAAATTTCTATAAGCATTGCATTCTAAGTCAGAATTACAATAAAAAAATTCCCTCCATTACTTGCAGCATCTACAAAATCTGCATTGTTCACATCTGCTTCTAAACCTTTTGTTTGATTTCCAAAGAAATCTATTAAATGTAACTTGCGAACAAAGTTAAATACTCCCCCCTTTAACTCGTACATTCTGGGAAGAGACAGGATAAATTTCAAACCCCTATGTAAAACATTGTTGTCTTCATCACTAATAATTCATACAGACAAATTTACAATATATTCAAAACCACTAATTTATATTATTAGAAAGTCCCATTTTATTATGTCCATCTTCTCCATTTGTTGGTTCAGGAATTATATCTGGCACCACACTGTTGATCCTGCCAACTTTTCTTCTTATTCCCTTGTTGTAACCCAGATTAGTCACGAAAATTTCTGTTGAGGTACCCTGGATTCTGTTCCTTTGGGAGCCATGGGTAGTCTTCCCATTCTTCCCCTTCACCTTCCGCTGATGAGGCTCCACTGCAGCCGATGTATAATAATTCATAGATTGTTCAGTTGCCTCCTTCCCCTCCTGGAACCTAACAACCTAACATGCTGCATTGTGTTAGTTCCAGAAGAAGAAACAAATGCTTGCTTGCGTTCGTAATTCCGAATGTCGCTCAACAGTTTGTTTTTTTTTACGATCAATGAGCTCTTTTTCATAAGTCAACAATTTATCATTGACACTCTGCAAATAGCCTTCAGAGGCTTCCTGACTGATCTCACTTGCAATATTTGAACAGGCCTTTTTGATTTCAGATTTCAGCTTAGCCCTCTTCAGCATGTCTCTCTCCACCAAAATGCTGACCCACTCAGCACTACATCTCTGCGTTGCTGCCACCCAGCATTCATGAAATGCTATGTCAGCTTCACTGGTCAAATCAAATGGTGTAGAGAGATTACGAAAGGCTCTTAAGCCTCTAGGTGTTATATCTAGTTCTTGATATGTATTGAAACTCTGTAAGTTGAAAAAAAACAGACGTCTCTGAAAATCAGTCTCTCTATTTGTTCTAATAAATCTTCCACTTCAGGTATTACAGAAACATTCGTTCTCTTACCCACTGTTGAGAATAGATTTACTGACCATTTCTGCTTGTTCTCATCCCACCTGGAGTATATACTGGTAGCAAACTCTGGATTTGGAGCAGAATCATCATTGCTATGGGTTAACGAACCCTGACCCTCTCCTTCTCTTGGCTGGGAGGAACCAAAAAAATGATCCAAAGTTCTTTGGCTGGAATCCATTTCCACTTCTCTAAACAGTCTTGGCAGTCTCACAAATGATTCACTGTCCATAAATAAAGCACCACACTGTAGAACAAACCATACCTCACACTACAAGTTCCAGGTCAGATGAATTCACTCAGTTTAGTACACAGACTGATTTATTAAAATAAAAAAAATAACTTCTGCAGTAAATGTTAACAGCAAAACTTCAAACTCTTATACCATTACAAACAAGTAACACTTCTCTGGCACCTCGGCTTTCAGAAAAACCTTTTCAGAGTACATTTTTCTGCTAGTAAGCATAAACCTAAATACATGCATTTAATCAATTAAATAATCATCCAGTTAAGAATTCACTAAAAAGCCAACTAAAAAAAGTTAACTTTTAATATTCATTTTTTAACCTTCTTATATTAAATGCTTCCAAGAAAATTCCCTATTCAAACCTCTTGGAAACATTGTATCATATTTTAAAATAAATATTGCTGTGTGGTGTTAGGTATGGGTATTACCTGTACAGTGTCATACCATTGTATAATATTACCTGTGTGCTGTCATATCATCTTATGGTATTAGTTGTACACTGTCATAACATCATAAGGTATTACCTGTAGATTATCATAGCATCATATGGTATTACCTGCACACTGTCATAACATCATATGGCATTACCTGTAGGTTACATAACATCATATGGTATTACCTGCACACTGTCATAACATCATATGATATTACCTGCACACTGTCATAACATCATATGGCATTACCTGTAGATTATCATAACATCATATGGTATTACCTGCACACTGTCATAACATCATATGGTATTACCTGTGCACTATCATAACATCATAAGATATTACCTGTAGATTATCATAGCATCATATGGTATTACCTGCACAATGTCATAACATCATATGACATTACCTGTAGGTTACATAACATCATATGATATTACCTGCATACTGTCATAACATCATATGGCATTACCTGTAGATTACATAACATCATATGGTATTACCTGCACACTGTCATAACATCATATGGCATTACCTGTATATTATCATAACATCATATGTTATTACCTGGACACTGTCATAACATCATATGGTATTACCTGTAGATTATCATAACATTATATGGTATTACTTGTACGTAGGCATAAAATCATATGGCATTACCTGCACACTGTCATAACATCATATGGCATTACCTGTAGATTATCATAACATTATATGGTATTACCTGTGGATTATCATAACATAATATGGTATTACCTGTAGATTATCATAACATCATATGGCATTACCTGTAGATTATCATAACATTATATGGTATTACTTGTACTTAGTCATAACATCATATGGCATTACCTGCAAACTGTCATAACATCATATGGCATTACCTGTAGATTATCATAACATCATATGGCATTACCTGTACATTATCATAGCATCATATGGTATTACCTGCACACTGTCAGAACATCATATGGCATTACCTGTAGATTATCATAACATCATATGGTATTACTTGTACGTAGTCATAACATCATATGGCATTACCTGCACACTGTCATAACATCATATGCTATTACCTGTAGATTATCATAACATTATATGGTATTACCTGTAGATTATCATTATGGTATTACCTGCATACTGTCATAACATCATATGACATTACCTGTAGATTATCATAGCATCATATGGCATTACCTGTAGATTATCATAAGATCATATGGTATTACCTGCACACTGTCATAACATCATATGGCATTACCTATAGATTATCATAACACCATATGGTATTACCTGCACGTTGTCATAACATCATATGGTATATCCTGTAGATTATCATAACATCATATGGTATTACCTGTAGATTATCATAACATCATATGGTATTACCTGTAGATTATACTAACATCATATGGTATTACTTGTACGTAGTCGTAGCATCATATGGCATTACCTGCACACTGTCATAACATCATATGGCATTACCTGCACACTGTCATAACATCATATGGTATTACCTGCACACTGTCATAACATCATATGGCATTACCTGTAGATTATCATAGCACCATATGGTCATTACCTGTAGATTATCATAGCATCATATGGTATTACCTGCACACTGTCATAACATCATGTGGTATTACCTGCACACTGTCATATCATATGGCATTACCTGTAGATTATCATAGCATCATATGGTATTACTTGTACGTAGTCATAACATCATATGACATTACCTGCACACTGTCATAACATCATATGGTATTACCTGTACACTGTCATAATATCACCAATTATGACATGTCTGTGGGGGGAAATAATATGTGAAGTATTTGCAATACTTACGGTTGTTGGGCAAACATTGTGAAAGAGAGTAAGGCATGAGTCACATGAGAGAAAGAAGGAAAACCAGTGAGACAAAAAAATGATAGAAAAATAAAAAAGCAAGTGTTGGCAGGATAGAGAAGGGGGAAATGTGCAGCTATATCATACCCAGTTTTGGCAGATCTAGGAATTACTATGGGACTTTAGGAACATGTTTAATGGTGAGCTAGTGGACACCCAGCTGAGGAAGCACCAGACGGACACAGTGTTTCATAGTCCCATAAAACAAGGCTAATGTAGCAAGTCTGAACAAGTCAAGTAGACCCTGAGCAAAGAACTACAGGAGATGATGGATATGGAGCTCCATGAGTAAATAAACATATGGTTTAATTTTAAATATGCAGTAGTATCATATGTTCTTGAAACCTAATCTGAAATTAAGTTCAAGAACCCAGCATGGATGAGTATTGGAATGGTAGGTAGGGACCAGGTGAGGGGCCCCAACAAAGTGGTCTAAATTGGGCTCTGGAATTGCTAATGCCAGCCCTGTCTGCATGATTTATCGCAGCTGTGGATTGAAATGTGTATCTCTTGTTAATTGAGAGGTAAAGATGAATCACAGCAGTTTGTAGAGATTCCAGAATGGAGCAGTCAGGAATCAAGTTAGAGGTATAATTATGTAGAATATTAAGAATCAGTCTCTGATCCTAGGCTGTGAGATTTATTTACACTTTGTTGGCTGGGTTAGTCCCACTAGGTTAATGACTTTTTTCTGGAGAGACCTGAGGTGATGTTTATACAGACTAGCGGAAATTTGCCCAGGGCACCAGGGAACTTCCCCTACTCTTTTCCATAGGGGGACGCATATGTGTGTGGTGCATCTTACTTCCTCTTTCCATTCTGGGAGCGTATGCAGCTCAGAGAAGCAGGAGGAAGTCTGCAGAGTGTATGTGAAGAGAATACAGGTGAGGAGAAGCAGAAAGCAAATATGCAGATGGAGGAGCCTTTACAAGGAAGGCAGTTAAGTGATATGGAAGAAGTGGAGAGGTTGTTCATATTGGAATATATGGTAACAATGAACAAGGTGAAGGAACGGAAGGTTGTGACCAAAGGGGTTCCAGATTCAGAAGATATATCCCAGGGGAAATTGTTTGAGGGAGATGAAAAGAGTCAACTGAGATGTATTATTACAGTCCTTCAGTCAAGAGCATTGTAGGATGTTTATCTAAAATAAATAATTAATCAGAGTGAACCAGAGAGCAAAGTAGTGTTGTCTTAAGGTGAGATTATGGAAAAGATACAAGAAGAAGAGGTTGCTGAGGACTTAACAAGAAAGAAGTCATAAGCACAGACAGTGAAAGAGGGAGAAAGAAGAATCGAAGAGGTGAAGGAAGTGAAGAAGAAATTTGTCATAAGAGTAAGCAGGAAGAAAGAGAAAGAACTTGACAGGTATGAGGTACGGGACACTGTAATTGCACTATTGGGTGCATCACCCAAGGAGGTAAAGGCCTTTATTTTTATCAATAAAGAAATGTACTGTGATATATTTTTTGAGACAGGCCAGTATATGGAGAATTGTTTAGAACAATATGGACAAAAAACAACTCTAATCCTTGAACTGAATATGTAGTACAGGTGTTTCATGGAGAAACAGAAAAAAAGTTAGGCTACAATTTAGAACAGAAGTTGAAAAAGAGGAATTGAAAGAATATTTAAAGACTATAAGCAAATATGTTATGCACACAACAAAAATATAGGACAAAAGAGGTTTATGGACTGGGGGATGGGAATGCTGGTTTATTTTGAAAATGGAAAGAGATAATGTTGTGCATATACCTAGAGGTTTTAACATGAATAGTAAAAGCGGATTTGTAATATATAGAGGACAGCCAAAAACATGTTTTTTCTGTGCAAAAATAAAATGATTGATTAATGAGTATGACAAATGAAAATGTTTATTTGTGGTAAAACAGGTCATGAAGCAAAAAACAATGTGACATGAAATGGAAAAAATGTGGAAAAATAGACATATATGCGTGGGGTTGTGAAGAAAATGTAGAAATTGCAGAAAAAGAAGGTATACAAGATCCAGTATATGATAAAAATACAGAAAAGGAACAAGAAAAACAGGTAAGTACACAGGAAAGAAATAAAGATATACCAATGGAGAGAAAAGACAGAACAAGAGAAAGGGAAAAAGAGGTGCTTGATATGAGCGAAGAGGAATATGAAAATTGGCAACTAGTGAGAGGAAAGAGAAATTCGTTAGGGAAAAGGGTGAAAGAGGGGAAAAGAAAATGTAAAAGTCTAATTGTGAAAGAGAATAAAAAAGGTAAAGGATGAGAAAGGAATAATACTAATTTTATTCAAAGGCTGAAGATTTTAGCTTTAAATGTTAATAGCATGAAGAATATTGAAAGACAAACAGGGTGTGCTTTAACTGATTCACATATAATAATATTAGAAGGTACCAGAATCTTGACAGAAGAGGAAAGGTTACAAAGAGAAATGTTATTGGTTAGATCTATTATCTGAACTATGGGAAAAGATACATGTTCAGGAAGAGGTATTTTATATCAAGAAAACATTAAAATATTAGACTAAACCAAAACGATAACACCAAACAAACCACAGTTACCTTTGCTAAAAAATGTAAGTCAAAATATGCAAAAAAATAGCAAAGGTATGGCTCCAGGTTCAGAAGTAGCAGCAATAGTATGGTAATCCAAAATTGCAGCAAACATATAAAAATCCAGGTACGAATGCACAGAGTCAATTCAGTTCAATTAAGCTCATTATTCACACAAGCGCTTTCACATATAGCTTCATCAGGTGTTTGAGATAAACTGAAAACCTACACCTTTATATATACACCTATAAAATCTCATTTCATAATACAAATTTAAAGACACATCTCTCATAAAAACAATAAAAATAATGATGACATATAAAAACATAATAATAAAAAACAAACATATAAAACACATAATAAACCTTGAACTTCATTAATATGACAAAAACATTATTATATATTTATATATGATACGGATAAAAAACAACTTACTATTTCTTTCTTAGGGGTCTATTTTGTAACACTGGTTTAATTGGAATATGGTCATTAAGACCATGACCATAATTCGCCCTTAACCTAGCTATCCAGCAAGCTTCCAGCCCTTCAGTTCTATGTCTAATGTTACCACGTCTCACATTCTCATAAGTAATACCCAAAACTAAAAACTTAAACTCTTGCCTTATGTTTGTATTAACAATATGTTTAGCTAATACATTTGTTAGATTCTTTTTATTAATATTATAAAGATGGTCCCTGATTCTCTCCTTTAAACAATGATCTGTTTTTCCTACATATTTATTACATAATTTTCATACAGCTAAATATACCACATGCATTGTATTACAATTTGCTGTGACTTTAATATAAAATAGTTGGCCATTATCTGGATGCTTAAATGTAGTATCAGTTAAAATGTAGGCACAGTAATTACATTTACCACATGGTTTAGTTCCAAAATCTGAGACAATAAAACTGGTAAACATTTGTTTGTCACATAATCTATTTCTAAGTGACCTCTTGTTCTTAAACGTAAATTGTGGTTTCATACCCACTAATGGTTTAATATACTCATCTGTCATCAAAACATTCCAATGTGAGCCAATAACAGTTAAATACTTAATAATGTCTCTGGTGTAATGTAGAGACATTCTTAATCTGTTGTCATTATCTCTTTTTCTACGACCATAAGAGTCAGAAAAATAAGGTTTAGCAACAGTGGACCTCAAACCGTCAACCTCACCTGAAATATCTTGTACCATTTCTTCATTGTACCCCCTCTCTAATAATTCATTTACTGTTTTAGATTTACATCTTAAATAGTCTTCTTCATTCACATTAAGCCTGGAAGCTCTAAAAAACTGATTTCTAGATACACTCCTAAATACAGACTTTGGGTGCATACTTTGTCTGTTTAATAATTGATTAGTATGACAAGGCTTTCTGAACATGCTGCTTTTTAAACCACCATCAATATCTCTACTTACAGTTACATCTAAAAAATTGATATGTGTAATTGAAAAATTCGGGGTGAAAGACAAAAAAGTAGTAGAATTATTATATAGCTCACAAAATCATTCAGCTGTTGTTTATTACCTCTCCATAACAAAAAGAGGTCATCCACAAACCTTTTGTAAAAAATAACATGTGTAGAAAAAGGACCATTGATCATACTTTCTGTTTCCCAAACACTCATAACTATATTTGCATAACTTTTAGAGCAGGAACTGCCCATGGCAACACCATTCTTTTGCCAATATATTCTCTAATTAAAAACAAAGATGTTATTCTGCAAAATTAAGCTCAACAGTGTTTGTATCACATATAATTCATCTTCTCTATATGTACTGGACCCTTTCAAAAATTGCATAACAAAGTCGATACCTATGTCATTCGGTATCTTGGTGAACAAAGAAACAACATCTAAAGTTACAAACATATATTCACATGAACTTGAAACATTTTTAGAAAAATCATATAACTCAGATAAAAATTGTTCAGTGTCCCTCAAAATCGCATTTGACTTATCTATTAAAGGTCTAATACGTTTCTCAATATATATAGACATTGGTTCTGTACACCAATTACTACCTGCGACTATAGGTCTCATAGGTGGTTTGACTTTATTCTTGTGAATTTTCAGAAGCCCATTTATTATGGGTATAGTAGGGTTGGAAACACACAAATATTTAACTAGTTCATGGTCAATAACTGTTGTAAGTTCCAACCATTCAACAGTATTATGAACATTTTTAATCATAGAATCTACACATGATGAATTAATGATTTCATAAAAACTCTTATCAGATAACATTTCAAACATTGCCATATCATAATCTACTTTATCCATCAAGACTATCTGTCCACCTTTATCTGCTGGTCGAATAATTAAATTAGAATTCCTTTGCATTGAAACTAGAGCTTCGTGTTCCTGTTTTGTTAAATTATAACTTCTATTACCTTTTTTACTTAACTGTTCTTTATTATATACTTCATATGCACTAGATATGCAAAGCTGCTCAAATGCATTCACCAACGAATCAAGTTTTGGAACAAACAGACTCGGTCTTTTAAATTCATTCATTCCCTCAGTTTGTACACCATTAAACATACATTTAAGCGTAATATTGCGCGTAAACATTTTAATGTCGAACACAATGTCAGTTATTTGAGTATCTATAGTAGGTATAAAAGACAACCCTTTACTTAAAACATTAATTTCATAAATATTCAAACTGTAAGTAGACAAATTATAAATCAGTGTCTCACATTTTGAAATGCCCTCTTTATCGTTAAAGGGCGTACATGTCCTTCTCCCATTTTTCGTTTGTGCCTTGTCGCACTCCTTCCTCTCTGTTGTAGATCTCTCTCTTATTGAGAGCGGAAACGTGAGACCTTTCCTGTTTAAACCACATGAAGGATATTTATTATTCACTGCATTTTCTATTAAAACATTGCTTGATTTACACGGGGATTCTAAAGCTGGAATAGCAGCGTCATCATATATATGAACATCAGCCATTGTAACTAACACTTTCTTAGTTGTTGTAGCTACATTATCAGCAAGACTCGATGTGTCTAAGACAATATCTGACAAAGCTTCAGTTAATGTATTAGTACTTACAGAAGATGAATAATTCATTGCTGTATTGTCACTCGTAGCTTCCAGACGAGCTTCTATTCGCTTCTGGCTCATCATATTACGCTGTTGTAAGTGCAGTGTGCAGCTATATCATACCCAGTTTCGGCAGATCTAGGAATTACTATGGGACTTTAGGAACATGTTTAATGGTAAGCCAGTGGTCACCCAGCTGAGGAAGCACCAGATGGACACAGTGTTTCATAGTCCCATAAAACAAGGCTAATGTAGCAAGTCTGAACAAGTCAAGTAGACCCCGAGCAAAGAACTACAGGAGATGATGGATAGGGAGGTCCATGAGTCCAATAATTTACTTCTGTTTTAACATGTCTTATGACAAAATCTTAGCTAATAAATAAACATATGGTTTAATTTTAAATATGCAGTAGTATCATATGTTCTTGAAACCTAATCTGAAATTAAGTTCAAGAACCCAGCATGGATGAGTATTGGAATGGTAGGTAGGGACCAGGTGAGGGGCCCCAACAAAGTGGTCTAAATTGGGCTCTGGAATTGCTAATGCCAGCCATGTCTGCATGATTTATCGCAGCTGTGGATTGAAATGTGTATCTCTTGTTAATTGAGAGATAAAGATGAATCACAGCAGTTTGTAGAGATTCTAGAATGGAACAGTCAGGAATCAAATTAGAGGTAGAATTACATAGAATATTAAGAATCAGTCTCCGATCCTAGGCTGTGTGATTTATTTACACTTTGTTGGCTGGGTTAGTCCCACTAGGTTAATGACTTTTTTCTGGAGAGACCTGAGGTGATGTTTATACAGACTAGCGGAAATTTGCCCAGGGCACCAGGGAACTTCCTCATCTCTTTTCCATAGGGGGACGCATATGTGTGTGGTGCATCTTACTTCCTGTTTCCGTTCTGGGAGCGTATGCAGCTCAGAGAAGCAGGAGGATGTCTGCAGAGTGTATGTGAAGAGAATACAGGTGAGGAGAAGCAGAAAGCAAATATGTATATGGCGGAGCCTTTACAAGGAAGGCAGTTAAGTGATATGGAAGAAGGGGAGAGGTTGTTCATATTGGAATATAAGGTAACAATGAACAAGGTGAAGGAATGGAAGGTTGTGGCCAAAGGGGTTCCAGATTCAGAAGATATATTTCAGAGGAAGTTGTTTGAGGGAGATGAAAAGAGTCAACTGGGATGTGTTATTACAGTCCTTCAATCCAGAGCATTGTAGGATGTTTATCTAAAAGAAATAATTAATCAGAGTGAACCAGAGAGCAAAGTAGTGTTGTCTTGGGGTGACATTATGGAAAAGATACAAGAAGAGGTTGCTGAGGACTTAACAAGAAAGAAGTCATAAGCACAGACAGTGAAAGAGGGAGAAAGAAGAATCGAAGTGGTGAAGGAAGTGAAGAAGAAATTTGTCATAAGAGTACGCAGGAAGAAAGAGAAAGAACTTGACAGGTATGAGGTATGGGGCACTGTAATTGCACTATTGGGTGCATCACCCAAGGAGGTAAAGGCCTTTATTTTTATCAATAAAGAAATGTACTGTGATATATTTTTTGAGACAGGCCAGTATATGGAGAATTGTTTAGAACAATATGGACAAAAAACAACTGTAATCCTTGAACTGAATATGTAGTACGGGTGTTTCACAGAGAAACAGAAAAAGAGTTAGGCTACAATTTAGAACAGAAGTTGAAAAAGAGGAATTGAAAGAATATTTAAAGACTATAAGCAAATATGTTATGGACACAACAAAAATATAGGACAAAAGAGGTTTATGGACTGGGGGATGGGAATGTTGGTTTATTTTGAAAATGGAAAGAGATAATGTTGTGCATATACCTAGAGGGATTAACATGAATAGTAAAAGAGGATTTGTAAAATATAGAGGACAGCCAAAAACATGCTTTTTCTGTGCAAAAAAAATGATTGATTAATGAATATGACAAATGAAAATGTTTTATTTGTAGTAAAACAGGTCATGAAGCAAAAAACAATGTGACATGAAATGGAAAAAAATGTGGAAAAAATGGACATATATGGGGGGGGGTTGTGAAGAAAATGTAGAAATTGCAGAAAAAGAAGGTATACAAGATCCAGTATATGATAAAAATACAGAAAAGGAACAAGAAAAACAGGTAAGTACACAGAAAATAAATAAAGATATACCAATGGAGAGAAAAGACAGAACAAGAGAAAGGGAAAAAGAGGTGCTTGATATGAGTGAAGAGGAATATGAAAATTGGCAACTAGTGAGAGGAAAGAGAAATTCGTTAGGGAAAAGGGTGAAAGAGGGGAAAAGAAAATGTAAAAGTCTAATTGTGAAAGAGAATAAAAAAGGTAAAGGATGAGAAAGGAATAATACTAATTTTATTCAAAGGCTGAAGATTTTAGCTTTAAATGTTAATACCATGAAGAATATTGAAAGACAAACAGGGTGTGCTTTAACTGATTCACATATAATAATATTAGAAGGTACCAGAATCTTGACAGAAGAGGAAAGGTTACAAAGAGAAATGTCATTGATTAGATCTATTATCTGAACTATGGGAAAAGATACATGTTCAGGAAGAGGTATTTTATATCAAGAAAACATTAAAATATTAGACATCACAATCAGTTGCTGAATTGGGAAGACTAATGGTAATAAATGTAAGCTGGAAAACAAATGTTTACAGAATTATTGAACTTCACAATAGCGTCAACAACTGAATATAACAAATTTAGCACTTTCATTCACTATATTGTGGACTTCATCTGGATGAACGTGCTAAATTTGTAACATTTATTCTGTGATTAAACCTGTGGTATTATAGCTAGTTGGTCCGTATTTCTTCCAAGAGATCCAATATCTTTAGCGTTTACTTGCTTTTAATTTTACAGAATTATTGCAATATGTGCATATGTTACAAAGAAAGAAAGAGAGATCATGTTAAAAAAAATCTAAATTATATAGCTGTTAATATGGATATAATATTAGTGGGGGTTTTAATTGCAATTAGGAATAGGAAAGAAAAAATAGTAGTGATGTTAAAATAATATATGAGATAGTCAAATATGGAAAGCTATACATGTGGGATAACAAACACTGGACTTACTACAGAAGTGAAATCAAAACCCAAACTGACTACTTTTTAGTATCAGATAGTGTAAAAATTCTGCAAAAAAAGAATAAAAAGGCAGGATTTCAGACCATGTAGCTATATGGATAGAGGTACGTGAAAAAGAAAGATGCATAAAAATAGGCAAAGGTAACAGGCTTAATGAAAAAACAATAAAGATGAAAGCAAAGAGATAAATAAATCATGGAAAGATCATATAGGTACGAGACTATTTTATGAAAACTGGGCAAGTTGGTGGATAAATGTTAAGGAAACATATATAAAGTGTTTAGGGAGTGTCACGAGGAAAAGAGAAGAATAAATAAAGTAAAATATAAATAGTTGAGTCAAGAAGTGTTCAAGGAAATCATGAAGGATAAGACGGCTTTCTATGAAAAAGAAATACATGGCATACATTGGGGAAGATTAGGAGATTGTTACACAAACAAAGATATTGGGGGGAATTTAATAAAGCCTACACGGACTTATTTTCCATATAGGCATTGTGGCACACTGCTTACACAAAAGTAAGCAGGTTTGCAATCCACTAAACAGAGCTGAGCAGCAACACGGAAGTATCTGTGGCACGCAAATCATCTCATAAGCAGGTGAACTGCATGCAAATGAGGGAGGTAGAGCAAGCCAGCAAGTAGATAGGCAGTCCTGCAGACCCCGTGTTGGTGTTTGTAGTGCACATGGAAAAATTCCGTGTACAGGATGTAAAACAGACACCAGGGGCTGTAAAACTGCAGTTGGACAGAAATAGTATAGCAGACACAGATATGTGCAAAACTATCCACCATGTGTCTAAAACACATGGAAAGTAATTTAAAATAATCTTATATTTTTAGTAATCAGGGTATGTTTGCATAGTGCACCAAAGTGCACAAACATGCTTTCATGAAAAAAAAATTAAAGAGTATAAAAACAAAATATATTAGTAGATGACAGTAATGTATGACAGGATTCTAAGTAGAATATCTACAATGCTGAAATGGTGTTGTTAATGAGGCAGGGCCTGGAACCGTTTAGTTTCCAGGTTGTGCACAGATCCCTATGCAAATGAGATGGGGTTACTGACTAGCACAAATGGGTATCTGTGTCTGCAGATCCCCTCCGTGTAGGCACAGAACCATGTTCGTGTCCAGAGAAGAGGTAGCTGACATCAAGAAGGAGTGTGTCTGCGGACTTTTAAGTTCATTGCAGCTCAGTGGCACCTGTTTGTGTTGCATTTTGCTCAGCAGGTGGTGTGTACAGTTTCTGCTCAGCTTTGTTTACCATCAGAGCATGTGTTTCCACGTGTTTGCACAGTGTGCCGCTATGCAGAGTGTGACCTTCCATGACGTTTCTCCAGTGACTGCTAAGCATTGTTTACCTTTGCAGCACATGTTTGCATGGCGCATCTCAGTGCTGAGTGAGGAAGGCTGTCAAAAAAATAAAATTTGGCTGAGAAAGCCAATGGTATATTAATTACTGATGACCCCTGTTTCACATAAGCTAGGGCTATTAACAGGCCTTGATGTACTTGGCAGGTGGAATGCATCATGTTTAGCCAATCACACAGGCTGCACCTACAGCAGACCACTATAAAGGGTGTATACACCCTACAATCTAATTTCAACCCCATACTCTGCACCAGTGGAGTACAGACTTGGGATATTTAATTAAAGGAATGCTAGGGGCTGATGTAGGTCTGCTACATCTGTACATGCTAGATGCTGAGGTCAGTGCTGTCACTGCTGCTGACAGTAGGCCTATGCATAAAAGTAGAAGAGTGTTCAGGCGGGGGTAACCTTCCAGGAGCTACATGAGCTGGAGATTGTAAAGGGTAGACAAGGACATACTACAAGAACTCATTGAGCTCTGCCGACCTCAACTCAGACTCAGAGCCAACAGAGGGGAACCCATCCCAGTGGAAACAAAGGTATGTGTAGTTCCAAGGGCACTAGCTACAGGTACTTTCCAAAGACCAGCTGGGGACATGATGGGGGTCTTTCAGGCATCAGCATCCAGGTACTCCATCATCTTCTGGATGCCATACTACCACATGCCAGTGAGCACATTTATTTTCTCCACACCCCTGAGGAGAGGGTCAGCAGTATGCAACACTTTACTGGCCCTCTTTAAGAGAAATCTTGACGAGTGGATGGGCAATAGGAAGTTCACCCCGGGGATCACTTTAGTGGTCTTGCTTGACAGGGGCACTGGGAACTAACTTTGGGCAGCATGATGCCAGGGAATCTTCTTGGGATAGGCTTATATAGACTCCAGGGCCATTAGCCTAGTACACACCTATGAACTTATGAACTTCAACCATGTAGCACACTACCCTGCATTACTGGGTGCCATAGATTGCACTCATGTGCACATCAACGCACCATCCTTTGAAGAGGGTAGCATGTACATCAACCACAACAGGTATCACTCCATCAACTTCCAGGTCATGTGCAATGCCCAGGGCATTATCATGAATGTGTGTGCTGGTAGCCCTGGCAGTTATCATGACTACCATATCTGACACGCATCACAGCTGTACCAGATGTTTGCTAGGGGGAACATGCCAAACAGCCATTTAGTGGGGGATGCTGGCTACACACTGGAACCATGGATGATGACACCCATCAGAAATGCACACACATCCACTGAAGAATGCCATAATGAGGCACACGCACAATCTAGGAACATCATAGACCATGTGTTTGGGCTGCTGAAGTCACGGTTCCAGTGCCTCGATATATCTGATGGAGCCCTGCAGTACTGTCCAGGCACATGTGCACAGATGTTCAAAGTATGTGCCATGCTACACAGTATGATCCTGCAGAAACAGCTGCAGCAGGATCAGCAAAGAGAAGGAATACGCAGTCCCCCACCAGTGCCTAGGTCCCCACAGCCACACCCACAGGGAGACTCGGAGGAGGAACCCCCCTGAGGATGTCCCTGTAGGCAGACATAGGCGTACTCAAGAGACAATGCATAGTACATGCATTGACAACCTAGGGCCCTAGGGACTGACACCTTACTCTGACTCACATACATAGTAAAAATGATGTCAACCAGCCCACACAACCTGTACCTAACCATGTATTGGCTGTGTACTGCATGCATCAGACAGAGTCAGCCCTGAACTACAGCTCTGTCAACTGCTGCAGTTACAAGGTAAGTCACTCACCTATACACCACTTGTAAGGGGTACTAGAATATGGTGGCATATGTATTGACCTGCCAAATGTATGCAAGGGAATATAGTCAGCTACTAGGCTACATGCAGAGATCTAAGAACCTCGGAACAACAGGTGCTCTGTCCAATAGTATGCACTCCATAATATTCACTAGGCCACATGGCTGGAAAACCCACTACATTATTCAAAGGAAATGGCAAACAGTGGGGTCACATGACAGTCCCATGACTGTCTATGCCAGCAGAGCATAGTCGTCCCTCACCCCCAACACATTAGTGTTCCCATACAACTGCTGTAACAGTAAGTCTGCAATGATATATCAGCAGACCAGACAATTCCAGGGCTGTGACATAGAACCTGGCCACACGTTGCATTTTCCACATAATGTAGGGGTGACAATGTATGTCTACATGCTGTTGATAGTGTAAGGACGGAAACCTCTCTGTCTGGTGGCTGGTTTAGCTGACTGGGCTAGGGACATTAGCATGGGTGATAGTTTGAATCTGGCGTCATCTACATCTTTTGCATGTGAGGTACTCATATGGTGGTATCCCCACAGACTGTCATACCCCTCAATCTGTCACTGCAAGAAAGCTGGACAAAGCCAGAGAGAATGGGGGGATAAAGGGCCAAAACTACAGACAAATATTACACATGCTCTGAATAACCTGGAAGGTGACTAGTATAACAGCAGGTTGCAACAGAACAGAATAGCTGCAGGATGTAAAGGCCGTCACTTAAATGTGTCAGTAGTTACTACAATTCAGTGAGTGCATTTTACAATATGCTACCGGAAAAAACACAGATATATGAACAACAGACCAATCATATGGGGCGAAATGCTGGACATTCTGCAAAAACATGTACAGTGAGAGGTATGCAGACTGTCACCCTGTGTGTGGTGTAACATCATGTACCCCAGTCACATATTAAGTACAGCACACAGCCGGGGAGTGCCTTGGACAATTTCAGGGAAGTGCTGTACTGCGAAAACAGGTGCAGCAGCCAATGTCTGCAGCACAAAAAATACCAGACTGGAGTACAGGTAGTTCTGGTCTGGAGTCACCTTGCAAGTACTTCCAGTCTCACTGGGCATACTCCAACACTTGAGCACATGTCTGTTGCCTCTTCCTCACGAAGACCTGCTATGTGGAAATATGTCTGTACAGACAGACAGCTACGTATACATATCTGTTTGTCCCTATCCTCTTCATGCATGATTAATGTATCTATAAGTGTGTATCACATATACATATGATACTGATATATATATATATATATATATATATATATATATATATATATATATATATATATATATATATATATAAGTTACAATGATACATAGACTCTTCACATATATCTACATAACACATTTACATAATGTACAAACACAGCAACACTTAAAGGGATATCCCTGTTATACACCTTCATATATATATATATATATATATATATATATATATATATATATATATATATATATATATATATATATATATATATACCCGTTTATATGTGTATATATATATATATATATATATATATATATATATATATATATATATACACACACACACACACACACACACCTGGGGATGTACGAATGTCCCCATATATGTATATATATATATATATATATATATATATATATATATATATATATATATATATATATATATATGTGTGTGGGAATGTACGAATGCCTCTACATACCCTCAGAATGCTGAGGTTATATGCACTTACACATCACAACAGTTGTCAAAAGGAACCAGATCAAAGCTGCAACAGTACATAATCCTCTCACCCACAGACCCCTGTGCCTGTGGAATGTCACCCTGTAGACAGAAACAGGTGAGCAGGTGTTGTAATGTGCAATGGTTCAAAGCATGCCTCGGACAAGCCATGTTGTCCTTTGCCACATGTCTGCCTATCTAACTGCAATCAGTCACATATGGCCATACTGGTAACTGTACACACATAGCAGGGATATTAACAGGTATCCCACCTCTAGGACACTAGATACAATAACACTACCAAGCAGTATCACTCTGTAAGTCACACATGCTGTCTAACACAAGGCCACTTTGTGTACTCCACAAGTACTGTGCTTGCAACCACATATACAACAGTCGTGACCTTTGGCACATGCAGTAATTACTGCAGGCTGTATTGTGTACTAGTAGATAGCCAAATCTGTGTGTGTGTAAATATATCCCCTTGCAGCACCATGGGCCTACCCATATGGGCTATCTGTGTGCAGTGGTTATGCATTTTATGGCCCTGTGACTAGCTGCTGGCCTCTACATTGCCCTCCTTTACAAGTCCTTCTGATGTCATCCACCATAAGAGCACTGGCTGACAGTCTAATATCAAATAAACTCCATGGTGCATGAGATAAACACTGCAAGCTATAGTGTGTACCAGTAGAGAAGTAGAAGTTGTAGTCTCCCATCAACCAACTCTGTGTCTGTGTGAGGGTAAATATATTCCCTTGCAGCACTATGGACATGCCAATAGGGGCACCTCCATGCAATGGTTATGCAGTTTATGGTCCTCTGACTAGCTGCTGTCACTACATTGCCCTCCTCTCCATAATCATAACTGATGTCCACCACCTATCTAACCCAAACACAAGATGTTTGTAGATGTGTCACTGCCATCACCACACCTTCTAGATTTGTAAGTTCAGAAAACCCAGGTGACGTGTAGCAAAGGTAGCCATCCTTATCATAAAGTATGAATGCATAATTATACTGACTGACACCATTATCCCTGATAGACTGTTCTACACATATGAACCCAGGGAGCTACGCATATGTACAGATGTTCCCTGCTAACATCATGTATTTGCTGTGCTGACATACCTTGCTGTGCTACTGTATTACCACCATGTGCCCATCTTTTATCCCCTCAGATTCCTGGAAGAGAAACATACACAGACCCAAGGCACACCTGTCATTCTGTAACAATACTGCTAGTCCAACTTCATGCAACAAAGGAACACAAAGTGTGATGTGTACTCATGACATGCCAGCATATAGTTCCTGTTGTGGCCCACAACAAGTGGCATGGCAAAATGATACGGCACTACACAAGTGCATGTCAAGTAATATAGACACCTTGTGCATCAGACACATTGTAACATTTCCCTGCATCGATGACATGGATGGCAAAGATATGGCACAGGTATTATCACATGCACAGGGTGTGGTGTAGGGGTGCTGGCAGCCTAGTCTGTGTCAAACAGTTGACATCATGTGTGTGAGTCAGGAAGGGGTGTGGGTTATATTAGCCATGGAGAGGTACCATGTGTGTTAGCTGGTGACCTGCATGTGATAGTGATGAGTGTGTGTGTGTGTGTGTGTGTGTGTGTGTGTGTGTGTGTGTGTGTGTGTGTGTGTGTGTGTGTGTGAGTGTGTACACAGTCAAGCCCAGTGCTAGCCCTACACTTGTGTATGTTGGACAGCTGTGAACCGTACATGGTAGAGTGGACAGTTCAGCACCTCCAGCCACGAACACAGGAACTGGCTCTGCCAGGAGTAGCACTGGCACCACCATGGCCAAGGTCAGATGCGGTGCTAGTACCTGATGGTGACTGCTGTCTGCTGGAGCTGTACCCCCCCATGGGACCACCCAGGACCATGTGCCCATGGCCTGCCAAGCCGTGGTGTGGACAGCACACTCCCCTCTGTAGCACTGGATGTACTGCCACTATGGGAGCATGACTGTGCACAACCATGTGGACACTCAGCAGATGGCATTGCTGACCTACATCTCCGTATCTGATGCTCAACTCCAAGAAGATGTTCCAGCACACACAGTGTGTGGTCCATGACAGACACTGTCTCAGCCACCATCTGTCAACTGCATTAGTGAACTGATCCAGGGTGTCCCCAATGTGGTGGAGGCAGTCATGGATGTCAGACTGTGCTGCATGCATAACCCTAAGCATCCATCTGGTGTTGCATCCAAAACATGCCTATGCCTTCATGATGGCCCGAAACATGCACTGAGTGACCCATGATGTGACACCTGTAACAGGTGGTGGATGGACAGCAGTCCTACTACGAGCAGCCCTGTCACTCCGCCTGTGTGGGACCTCACCAGCTCTCTGGCTATAGTCAGTGTCTACATTCACTGACGCCATAGTTACAACACAGTCCTGTTCAATGCCACCACTCTCTGACTGTCTATTATCTATGTCCTCTGGGTACTGGGTATGTGTGGGCATACTCACTGTGTGCGGTGACAATGGGGGCTGAAAAGGGATGTCAACCTCTGGGAGAGATTCAGATGCCAACAACCCCACCTGTGTCTCACTATAGCCACCATCATCATCAGAGTCTGATGAGACACTGACATCAGGTTGTGAGGGGGACAGACTCCAACCAAGACAACAGCAGTACAGTACTACCTGCACTATTATATATGGTAATCCACACAGACTCATACAGTTGAGGTTCCACAACTGCATTACCAGTCCCACATCTCTGCTGCCATGCACAACAGACAACCCCACACCAACATAAACAGACAAGTCCAGGTCTTTATAGCATGCACTTCAGCCACATCCAGTTAAAGCTGCCAGTACAATTTGCTTATAAGGTATGCAATATGACACTATATGAGATAGAACTGCACATAAAACCCAGTACACCTATCTTGAGATTGATATGCCAGTACTAGTGTAACTGTCTCAGGTATGTACCATCTCCCATTTGTGTTTGAACAAGCATGTTGGAGTAATTGCCTCATGTATACCAGGCTGTGTAGCCATTCATAACTATAAGTGCAAACATGTTGATGGTCATTCAAATACACACCTGTGATTACCGAGTTAACTGTTCCAGAATGGAACATGCAAATATTCTAATATGGCTAAGCACAACATTTATACATAAGGCAATACTGTGGCACCCACCACTTTGATATTTGGTCTGATGGATTCCTGGGTGCTGGGTGTTACAAGGTTTGCCAGGAATTCCTCTGTGGCTGTGAGTGGTTGTTTGGTCACAGGCCCTTCAACGGGGGTGGCATAATCCCTGTCAACAGCAGCTGCCCTTTGTCATGCAGCATTCAGCATGTCTGTGGCCTGGTGTCAGACCTACTCATAGGTCGTGTCCTGCTGACCAATCTGATTGACATTCCGCACAAGGTCTGCCCACAATGCTGCATACTGTTCCTGATTATGCCTCCCCTCAACTAGATCTGATGGTGCTGTCTCAGTCCATCCAGTATTATATCATTCTCCACATGTGAGAAGGGAGAATGTGTTCTGCGCTACAAAAGGGGAACACATTACAGGACCAGATACATGGACATCCACTATGTACAGATCCAGCACACCCATAATGGGCTGCATTTTCCACTGCTCCCTCACACGTCATACCCCATGGCAACACACTACATGTGTGGATACCACCAAGATAGTGGCAGTACTGGGGTATGGCTCTGTGTGCCGTGACAGATTCTACTGTATGTTCCTACACCCAGCACTGCAGTCTACTGTGGCATGTCCCCTATGGGCAAACACCCAATAATATGTCATATGGCCACTGCCAGACAAATAGCAGTGTGCTGTTACAACTACTATATGGGAACAGTCCAGCAACACCAGTGTGCACAATGACAGAAAACAAAGCAAACCTGATTTAGTATATATTCCCTGTAGGCATCATACCTCTCAACTATACAAATGTTTGCAGAATGTCAAGATGTTTGCCTCATAGTTTTGGTCATTTTCACACAAATCTGTGGATGTCTGACATACGGTTAGCCAATCATTGATGGCTGATGTCAGAAAATAAAGACCGACATCTGCATTTCACACGTCATACCCTTCAGGACACTGTTATGCTAATGTAATATCTCTCATTCTATTCATGTTCCTACTTTCTACGAGCAGTATTTAAACACTGTTGCTGAGTTTGGGCCTTTGCCCCCCCCCCACCATTAATTATGGCTTTGTCCTGATTTCTTGCTGTAAGAGGTTGACAGGTATCTTAGGCATGGCTGTCAACCAAACAGGGACAAATGTCAACAGAAACAAGGACTTAGCCAGAGTACATCAGGGACATTCAGGGACACTTTTATAATGTTAGAACTAGTTATGTGAGACAGTGACTGAATGAGAGGAGGCGAAGTACATCATCTGACATTACAGGAGCGCACACCCTTACTTATTGTTACTACGTATTATGTGTGATCCGCTAGCTTTTACAACAACCAGCTGTTGTAGGAGGGATTGACAGTGACAGAGCTAAGATAAGACTGAAAATCAGGGACAGATGAGAGGCATGCCTGTAGGTGAAGGACAGCTGAGTATCAATGACGTGTCATTACAATTGATCTAAGACAGGTTTGCTGCTGTAATCTCTATCAATGACATGCCGTCATCATAGGTCTAAGGCAGGCTTACTGCTGTAATCCTTTTTCCCCATACCTCCATCCTCCCATCTGCATCCTGTTATATGTAGAAATCTATTACATACCTGGAGGAGTGCAGTACTCCTTTGTTGAACTTTGCATTTAGTAACCTTTTGGAAATATGATTGCTGTGTGAGTTGTCGCATACAAATCTGTTCCCCATAATCAGCTGTTTGTCTTTTTAAGGTACTGCTCATTAGCAGGTAATTGTGTCTGCACCAATCTGTGGCTTAAAATTGCTAATTGCGGCCAAAACAGCTGAAATGCACTATCATTGGCCAATGTCATGCCACCACAGTGCAATATATAAGGCATGCATGTAGATCTGACCCCCTTTATTAGTTGTTAAGAAGGACATTACTGAGGGGTAGAGACTACAGCATCACAGAGGGTAGGTACCATAACTGTCAACTGTAGAGATTTATGGGGTATGTCCACAGTTTGATTCATATGTGTGGTCAGTGTCCCATGACATTGTGGTCATCTGGCAGTTCACTGGCAAACATTGTGGGTTGAGGTCATTGAGGAAAGAGAGACATTTGAGTATCAGACTTCATACCAATCAGAATATGCATGCTAATGCAATAGCTGTTATTCTATCAACGTGCTATATTTGTAGGAACAAACAATTACACATCCCTATCTGTGGGCCTTTGCACTCTCCATTACATATGTCTGTGTCCGGATCCCTTATTCTAGGGGGTTGGGAAATATGTTAGGTCTGTAGCAGCTACCTTTATATACAGCTGTGTATGCTACAGCTGCAGTCTAGCACACATGGGGGGAGTGTGGACACTTTGGAGGACAGCAAGCAGTACATGTAACTGTGGCAGCTGTGGCAGCCCTGTCATTACAGCAGAGCAAGGCTAAGGGTACCCTGAATATTTCACTTGAGGCATGCCATTAAGGAACGTCTGTTATGCAACAGTGCCAATAACAGAGTAGTAAGCAACATATAGTTAGGCTACATGGATATGTGCAGTGTGTGCCTACCTGCAGGCCTCTGACTTGCAAAACTGGGTAGCAGTCCATTAAGTAGCAGTAACATGTGCAGAATAGGATTGCATGACTCAGTCATTACTTGCTGTCTTCACAATAATGTAATTGCACTGCAACACAAAACTGGATTTGAACCAAGAACTGTGTATGGCAAAATGTACTGTATCCAAGGCATTTAACAGACTGAGCTACTGAGTCACTGCAGAAGGATGTGCATTTATAAGATATATGTGCACATATACAGGCTGTGAGAAACATTTCTGCATCCATCAGTATGTGCATGGCTTTATATGGTTGTATTTCTGCACCAGGGTCTCAGTTGTACATGTACTTTGCCATTGATGCCTTAGCAGGTGTCTTTCCACAAGTTTCTGATAAAAGGGCACATATACATGCTATCAGAGGCCTCACTTGCATCCATTATTATGTATTTGGCTGTCTACTGGTGTATTATTGAACCAGAGTCCAAGGTAGACTCCCACTTTTCCCATTCCTTTTCATTTTAGGTTCATGCCTAATGACTATAAGTGGCAATCAGTATGTTTTGCTGGAAACACCTGTTTTAATTAAGATATGGGTGGTGTAGTGGGTTACTGCTGTGGGCTGTAACTAAGAGGGCCCAGGTTCGAAACATAGTTGAGGTGTTTAATTTTGTACATGTGACTACCAGTGTAATAAACACATGTAATCATTAAACTCATTTAAGCTTAGCTAAGCGAAGCAACGCAGCATGCAGCACCACACCTCTCTGCACAAATCCACACAAATCCACACTAAAAATATAAAGAAAAGAAAAAGGGGTTGATAGGAAAGTGGTGAAATAGGGGCAAGCAGGGGGAAAACATAGTGAAAAGCAGGCAGGGATGTGCAGGAAGAGTATAAGACAAAAACAGTTATCCATTTCTTGTACAGCAACAGCTGTGCACTTTGTCAGATTTTGTAGATGATCTTGGACCCTCAAACCCCAGAGAGAGAGGGGTGAGGACAACATAATTCCATTGTAAAGCCAATTGAACCAAATGATGTGTGTCCAGTGGACATGTGTGTGAAATGGAGAGCTATGTATGAGGCAATATCTTTTTGGGACAGGTGCCCATTCTCTTTTTTTATTAAGGTAAGAGTGGGATATTGAGCTAGGGACATAGGTACATGTGGGGAGGTAAGTTGGGTGGAGAGAATGCATTAGCAGACAGACAAGATAGATGAGACAGCAGACAGGGCAGTGTGTGATACATGAGGTGGATAAACACCTTGGATGGGGAGGGAGTTGTGGAATCCAAGTCGCATGTGCCTCCACATGGCAGCAGCATGACTCACATCCCCACCCATGACACTGTTGGCACTGCTCCTTCACTGCCCCGAAGGTAGCTGTGCTGGAGGCTGGGCACTGGGGAAAGCCTACCCCACCAGGTCGGCCAGCGCACTCTCAATATGGCACAGGCGGTGTTCATCACTCCCATGAACAATCCTGCACACCAATAATGGCAGTCGATCCTGGATGACTCCAGCCCCTCTACCACCACTCCCAGGGGGAGACTGGGCCCCGTCCCCTGAGGTGGTTCCACCTGATGCCACAAGTGGTGTAGGGGCAGTAGAGGGGGCACCACCAGCATGGATCCCAGATGTGCCAGGACCTAGTGCCACAGCCAGTTGAGGCAAGGCAGGTGGATCACCTGGAACCGGCCTTCTCTGACATGCTGTGGTAATGGAGGTATAGCAATAAATATAGGTCAGTTATGAACAAAACATTGTTAGTAGTAATAGCATGCCAGATCATTGGAAATAACCCAATTACATATCAATGCATATTATGTGAAACACAACAATAAATAACAGAACAGTCAGTATGTTAACAGCATGCCAGTAACTGTTACTACATATGGCCAACAAAATAAATAATTTAACAAAATATGTTAATATGTAACCGTTATGATACATAACAATAATAAAACACATGTCCTAACATCCAGTTAATATAACAACATATGTTAATAGTAAACCATAACCAATGAATAACAGTAACAAATATATGAAGATAAGGGGTGGGGAGAGTGAGAATAAACAGTACATTTGTAGGCTATTTACTTGACAGCAGTACTACTATCTACTCTATGGGTCTGTATTTTCTTTATGTGTACAGTGACTACAAGTCCCCTATAGCTGATGTAGGATGTACTTAGCTCTCAAGCTATTTGCATGGGACACTTTGAGCCAAGCAGTAACAACTGTGAGCACACAACTACACAGAACACTTTTACATCAGGTGGACCTATATAACTACCAAGGTGTTTTGTGGGCTGATGTGGTGATACTTTGCAATCTAGATAATCATTTTAATGGTAATCCTGTTACAGATGGATTATGCACTACTAATTACATAATGTGAAATCATGACACTTGAGAGACATGTATGTGTACAGTACAGAAACTAAAGAACTGTCATGCCTTGCTTGGCAGGCATGGGAATAGAACCCACTAGCAGTAACTGCAAGGAACATCTGCATAGAATGTATGAATTTACCTATAGCAACATTTAATAGACACACCAGGCATACAGCCATATGATGATTACACATTTTATTTCTGAATGCACATTGCTGAATTTTCACATTCCTCCTAATGATTTTAAAAGTCTGTGACATCTTAACACACAATCATCTACTCATAAGATGGGCTACTGTACTTTACTGTACTGTACTGTACTTTAGTACTAGGCTAACTGCCTGCGCCACCATTTTAAGCTAGTATTTCCTCCCTGTGAGATTCAAACCTTGTGTGTGTGTGGGCAAACACCTTAACCATTAGGCCACCCTCCCAACCCATTAGGCCACCCTCCCAACCCAAAATAAGTTCCCACTGCCAGTCTCGAACCCAGGACCTTGGTAACATTAGTCTTATTGACCTACCACTAAGCCATGACAGCTACCTCACTCATTTACCTGTAGTTCCTGTGGAGAGAGAATTTGTAAGCATTACGTGACTGCTACTGTATTATTTAGTGTTACATAGCACTGAATTCAAACCCTGGTCTGTGTGTGGCAAAATGTACCATATACAGAGCATTATCAAACTACTGAGTCACTGCAGATACTGACTGACTGTTATTTGCTTAGAGCTCACCTGGAACCAAAATATGAACTGGTAGTGTTAATACAGTGTCATACTAGAGTGCAGTGACAGTAGAACACACATGCATGAAATACAAGCATAACACAGACAATAGGTAAGCTAAATATCAGTATAAGCAATGCTGGTATACACAATTTATTGTTAGTGGGTTGAAATATCTGTGAAGTCAACAAACAAAATCAGCTTGTGGAGTGGGCTACCTCACCCATATACCTTGATTATCTGATGTTTGTGGATGACAGAGCATTATGTGAGCAATACTGGCCTAGAGACAGCCTTGAACAGTACTATATGAGTTAACCAATATATTTTATATACATTACATTTGCATTCTACAGCTATTACAGTGATATACTTGACAGCGGCACCTTACCTTACAGCATGAATGCATACAGCTTTACTGCTATTGTGACAACAAGACAATCCTGATGTACACCATTTCCCTTAGTGTTACTGGTATTGTTTCATATGCAAAACAAACAAGTGCACACAGCCAACGGAGCTCGGACTCTGTAATAGGCAAATAAATATTGACAAAACCAAACTCCAACAGCATAAACAGAGTCCTATGGCAGTAGGCGATGTCAAGGCCAAACACCAAACCAAATCAGTAAAATCAGCTCTAAAATCAAAAAAAAAAAAAAAAAAGAAAAAAACTTTATTAAAATAACATATTAGAATAACAGACGCGCTTTTCACAGACGACACTCCCTCCATTTGTTTCATGTTTTATTGCACAACAGTTGGCATTATTCATTTATTGCAATATAGCTCTAATTCCACATTTCTTGCACTACAGACTTTATTGTATATACTTTAAGGCAGTTACTGGTATTGTTGCTTGTTTTTATTGCACTACAGTTGGCATTATTCATTTATTGCAATACAGCTCTAATTCCACATTTATGGCACTACAAACTTTATTGTGTATACTTTAATTTATTTTATTTTATTTACATTTGTTTACTGGGAAAGTCCGACTGGGCCAGAAGCCCATTTTCAGGAGAGGTCCGGGGAGAAAAGCTCCACAGAAATGTAAGTAATATACAATACTTAGATAGTACAATAGTATACATACAGTAAGATGCAGAATACACATCTTCTAGTTAGTCTATACAAAGTAGTATTCAATACAGTTTTCTAGTAGATACAGGTTCAAAAAGAAAAACACAAGCATTTCAGTGAACATCACTGTGAGAAAAAATAAAGTTAGTAGTGTGTACACATTAAACAATAGTTATGACCAAATGAGATTTCTTTTATACATATTTATTTCTGAGTAGTAATAAACACTGAGGAGAGGGAGAAAATAAGGTAAGGAGTGGACAGTGTGTTGAGAGAGTTATAGATATCTTGTCAGTCAGGTCTGGAAATATATATATATATATATATATATATATATATATATATATAAATAAATAAATATATATATATATATATATATATAAAACATGAGGTAAGGAGTGGACAATGTGTTGAGAGAGTTATAGATATCTTGTCAGTGATAAGGAGTGGACACTGTGTTGAGAGAGTTATAGATATCTTGTCAGGAGTACGGAGTGGACAGTGTGTTGAGAGAGGTATAGATATCTTGTCAGTGAGGTCTGGATATATATATATATATATATATATATATATATATATATATATATATATAAAATGAGGTAAGGAGTGGACAGTGTGTTGACAGAGTTATAGATATCTTGTCAGTGGTAAGGAGTGGACAATGTGTTGACAGAGTTATATATATCTTGTCAGTGGTAAGGAGTGGACAGTGTGTTGACAGAGTTATAGATATCTTGTCAGGAGTACGGAGTGGACAGTGTGTTGAGAGAGGTATAGATATCTTGTCAGTGAGGTCTGGATATATATATATATATATATATATATATATATATATATATATATATATAAAATGAGGTAAGGAGTGGACAGTGTGTTGAGAGAGTTATAGATATCTTGTCAGTCATGTCTGTGTATATATATATATATATATATATATATATATATATATATATATATATATATATATATATATCAGTGGTAAGGAGTGGACAGTGTGTTGAGAGAGTTATAGATACCTTGTCAGTGGTAAGGACATGTCAGTGGTAAGGAGTGGACAGTGTGTTGAGAGAGTTATAGATATCTTGTCAGTTACAGAGATGATTCCCTGGATAAACCTACGATCTCCATCCACAGGTCAAGATTTCTTGAACAGAGCCGTGCTCTGCCTCACATGGACCGGATTTTATTCCACAGCATAGGAGTCTCTGGTGATAAATCTATCCCTCCAGCACGCGTCTATTATATCCTGCGGCTAAAAGTTTAAGTTGCTCCTAGTGGTTTTGGTGGTGTGGATTTTTTTTTGAGGTGGAGCTATATATATATATATATATATATATATATATATATATATATATATATGGTAAGGAGTGGACAGTGTGATGAGAGAGTTATAGATATCTTGGCAGTCAGGTCTGGATATATATATATATATATATATATATATATATATATAATGAGGTAAGGAGTGGACAGTGTGATGAGAGAGTTATAGATATCTTGTCAGTCAGGTTTGGCACAGGAGCAATGCCAGTTCTTGGATAGATGTTCAAATAGTTGTTTGAAGATGGTAGACTCAGGTGTGTTTTGGAGGGTGTGGGGTAGAGAGTTTCATAATTTGCCTATTTGATTTGAGAATAGGGCTTTACTATGAGTGTTGTTAGCTTTGTTTACTGTGAGAACGTTTCTGTCTGCAGATCTTAGACTTCGTGGACATGAGTAGGGAATAACAAGTTCCTTGAGTGATAGGCAACTGTCAGGATGAAAGATGATATTGTGTGCGAATTTATGTTGGTAGAGATGAAGAAGGCTAGGTAGCTCGAGCCAATTTAATTTATGTAGAGCAATACAGTGGTGGGTTTGGTGGGGAAGGTTGGTTGTGAAATGGGCTATTTTGTTGTAGCAAGTTTCCAATTTGGTTAAGTCTGTTGTTAAAGAGGGGGAAAGCTTATAGGAGTGTAGAGAGGAGGAAGGTTCTGGATATGGTTAGTTTGGTATTGTCAGTGAGGAATGGCTTGCTTCTGTACAGTGAGTCAAATTTGATGTGAACTTTCTTAATTGTGGTGGCTATGTGTTGGTCAAATCTGAGTTTATTGTCAGCTGTCACTCCAAGGAGTTTTGTATGCTCAACTGGTTGGATGACTGTGTTGTTTGCTGAGAGAATGGTGAAATGAGGTTAATGCTTTACTCTTACTTGCTTATTTCACTACAGTTAGCATAATACATCCATCCTCACCAGACTCACTGCCCAATCTGGCCAGGGGTCCGGCATGCTACTAGACATTGTGAGCCCTCCCAAATGCAGCTGTTGGGAGGAAGACCACTATTATGCATACCAGTTTTGCAGACATTCAGATTACATATTTTTAAAACAGAGGTAAAAGTACTTTATATACTTGTGGAGCATTCAGTGCCTGACCTTCTTGGACCCAGGTGTCCAAAAGTCCCCTCTTTTGTCATTTCAGGTCATCATGGTGGTGACAATACTGCTCACTTGTATGGAGGATACCAGTAAAACTGGTGAGTTCTCTTGCCAGCCAGTCCCAGGTCTCTGCCTTTCACTCTGACCCCCAGAAGCTTCCCTGCAGCAGCCGGTCATCAGGGTTTTTAACTAGGAGCCCAACTATGACCCTGGACTCCAGAATACCTCAATGCTGTGCCCAAAAGCATGCACCTTCACCAACACCAGATATAGTAACCAATGGATTCTGCTGTATTCCTGCCTATTGACCTTACTATAGGCCATTTTCCACTCTTACATGTCATTTGGCAACATTGAAAAAGTGTTGTGTTGCTTAGCACCACATAAACTGGCACAGCTGAGCTGAACAGTGAGGAAATTCACAGAACCATAGTCCTAGCGGTGCATAGCAGTGCGCAGACCAGCCAGGCAGAGCTGAACAGCACATAAACATTGGCAGCAATTACCATGTTTATACGCTGATTAGCAGGTCTTAGCAGAGCTTAGCAGAGCACAGCATGGCCATATATTAAAATAGTCTGCATAATTTGTATATCAAAATTAAATACTTAATATTAAGTTGTCTATCTCGCCTTCATTTTTGCTGGATGGGTTCGGAGCTGATCCTTGGCTCCGACTCGGCCAATACTAAAGCTCGAGAGCTAATTCCACCGGCTCGAGGCTTCCCCATATCCCACAATGCTAGGCGGTAACTCCCCAGATCTCGTTTGCCGCTTAGCTGACGAGGTGCTTTTCCAACCGGCTCTGCAGGTTAGTTAATTTTCTAAAGTTCTAGTAAACTTAGACCCCCCTTAAGTTAGTTACTTACTTAGTCTGTTAGCACTCCCTTACAATTTTATTCCCTTTTCCAAAAATTTTTCCAAGGGTTATTTCCCTTAGGCCTTAGGCCCCTTCCCACCCCTCCTAGTAGTTGGAGTGAGTGTGTTTTTTTTTTTCTGTCAGGATCTTTGTTAAATTTAGTTAGTTTAACTTAATTTTTAGTGTAATCAGTGTGTTTGTGTGAGTGATTGCACTAGTGTTGTCTCTTTAGATATGTCTAAAGAATCAAAGGTCTCAGGCTTTAAGAAGTGTGACATGCTGTCAGAAGATGTCTCTGACAGACGGTCACACTTCTTGTGTGTATTGCCTGGGACCTTTACACCTGCAGGACTCTTGTGCTGTCTGTCACGGTTTCAGCCCTAGAGTCCTGCAGGAATGTAAAACAAATTAATCTTAACTCTCCTGTTCGGGGCCGTAGCCTTGTGTGACTCCTCTTGGGGCCTCGGCGCAGATTGGCTCGGCTCCGTCCTCAGGATCGAGGCCCACGGCCCCCATGTCTGGGATGCTTCCATGTTCTTCAGAACCGGAGGAGTCCTCGGCCCAGGGTTCAGGGGTTTTTGACCTTATGAGGAAGGTTTTGTCTGCACAGACAACCACTTCATCGGAGGCATCTTCTCCCTCCCCTAAGGGGCCGCTCTCTGTTTCTGCCACCACAACCCATCCAAGCGTGAGCGTGAGCACCATTGCCTCAGCCACCCCCAGAGGGTGCCCCTGTTCCTCTCCTCACCGGAAGCCTCCCTCGATGATGAGGTTCCGAGGAAAAGATGTGCAAGAGGAGGCACTTGATTTCCCCACAGGAATCTCTAACATCTGACACTGACTTGGATGAGGCAGAGGGTCCCCAAAATCACCTCTGAGGATGTCTCATTTGGACAGACATCTTGGAGATCTTAAAACAGAGGGGTGATTGGCAGTCCCTAGCCCCCCACTGAGGACGAGTCGGTGTTGCTGAAGGCTTTTGGGGCTCAACCTTCTACCTCCTGGGTTACCCCGCCCTTCGATGAGTTAATGGATTTTTCGAAATTGCTCGAAGGCGTGAGACACTGGACACAGTGGAACCGGTCCCTCCCTCGAAAACCGAAAAATTTATCACCGCCCCCAGGACAAGGTTTATCTCACCAAAGGGAGTTCTGTGGACGCTATGGTGGTGGCTGCAGCCACTAAAGGAGGATGATGTCTGAGTCTTCCTCTTCTGTTCATCCTCCTAATAAGATTCTAGGACTATGGACAGATATGGGAAGCGCAGTGCGTTTTTAGTTCAGCGACTTTTTCCATGTTCGTCGCTAAACTATTTGACACATCATTTGCACGTCTGCAGAGGGATCTCATCAAGGAGCTGGGAGATACCCTCCAGGGTAACACAGATGCTGCTGTTTCAGATAAGGTAACAGCACAGCTTAACACCCTTACCTCCATAGTGAACTCATCCATGAGGCTGAGGCTCTCGTATCTCGTATGAAGGATCGAGTAGAGCTGCAGCTTCAGCGATTGCTCTTCGAAGACGATCCTGGATGGCTGTGCTCATTCTGCGGAAGCCTTCAAGTCTTCCTTTGCCTCGCCCCTTTGATGGTGCCACACACTCTTTGGGCCCAAAGTGAAGGAGACACTAACTCTCGTGTGAGCAAGAAGGAAAGACTGTCTGCTCTGCTGTCGGAGTCTGTTTTTCCGCCCCAACTAGACCGCACCCCAAAGGGCAACGAGGGAAAAATGTGGTTCCAAAACTCAGGGATCTTTCAGGCCACACAGAGCAACCCCCAGAGGCAGAGGGGGGTAGAAATGGAAGACGCCATCCGGCGCAGAGGGGTCCACAGAACCAAGGCGTCCCGACAGGGATCCTGTCCCTGGTAAGCCTTTCCAGCACTCCTGAGGAGGGGCCCGACTGTCCTGCTCTGGAGGCAGTCAGTCGATGGGGCTTTATACCCACAGGCCTGGCTAATCTCTCACCTCGGACTCTTGGGTAAAAGCATTGTAACCAGAGGATACAAAATCCCTTCATGTCAACTCCACCCCAACAAAGAAAGGTTTCCAGATGTGCCACCCCATCTGCGAGGCCCAGCAGCAATAGAAATTTCAAAGCTGATCGAAAAACAGTCATCCAACCAGTCCCGGCGGACCAAAGAGGATCCGGAACTTACTCAAGGTTCTTTTTAGTTCCAAAAAAGACAGGGGACTGGAGACCCATTTTGGATCTCAGCAATCTCAATAATGAAGAAGGAAAAGTTCCGGATGGTCACGCTTCAATCGATCCTTCCATTTTTACAGAAGGACGACTGGATGTGCTCGATAGATCTCAAGGACGCGTACTACCACATCAAAATGGCCAGACCATCCAGAGATCACCTGCGCTTCCGGCTGGGAGCCAGTCACTTTCAATTTCGAGCCCTGCCCTTTGGGCTCACCTCAGCCCCCAGGGTATTCACCAAATGCATGGCAGTGGTAGCGTCTCACTTGAGGCCAGGATTCCGGGTGTTTCCCTATCTGGACGACTGGCTCCTCACTGCCACCACCGAGCGTCACCTCATACTAGCCAGAGACTACACAGTCAACCTTTGTTCTCACCTAGGGATTTCCATAAACTTCGAAAAATCTGCCTTACTGCCCTCACAGCATATTTCGTTCATTGGAGCAGACCTAGATACACGTTTAACACTGGTAAAGCTCCCTCCAATAAGGGCTTCATCCCTCAAGGAACAGGTTCTTCTTCTACTGCAAAGCAGGAAAGCCCCGGCCAAACTAGTGTTGAAGGTTTTGGGACTCATGGCAGCGTCCCTGTTTGCATTCCCTATGGGGAGATTGCACATGAGGCTCCTCCAATGGCTGCTGTTCACGCAGTGGTCGTTCCAGCAGTTACCCCTAGCGCACGAGATTCTGATTACAGATTCTTGCAAACGAGACCTCTCATGGTGGGTGTACAGTCAAGATCTCACTATGGGTCGTCCATTTGTTCTACCCAATCCGACGGCCTCGATAACCACGGACGCTTCTCTGATAGGGGGGGGAGGGGGACTATTTCAGGGAAGAACAGTCCAAGGGGAATGGTCCAACATGGAGTACAACCTGCACATAAATGTTCTGGAAATGAGGGCGGTGTTCCTGGCGTTGCAACTCTTTCAAACCCTCCTACCTCTAGGAACAGTAGCAGTTCAGACATGTCTGTAGTCTGGTACATAAACAAACAGGGGGGAACCAGATCTTACCCATTATGCAGAGAGGCCATGAGAATTTGGCAATGGGCAGAGTCCACGGGTCGCTTTCTGATAGCAACGCACATCCCGGGGTCATCCAACGTCATTGCGGACAGGTTGAGCAGAGCCATCCTGTTACCTCACGAGTGGTCCCTCAAGCTACAGGTGGCGGAAAGAATTTTCTGCAGATGGGGCCAGCCTTGCTGAGATCTATTTGCTTCCCCGATGAATACAAAATGCAGAAGCTATTTTGCCCTTCTACCCCCTCCGGGGGATGTCCCTGGGGCGCACTGATACACGATTGGCCCCCGGGTCTCCTATATGCATTTTCACCTACCCCCTTGATTCCCAAATTTCTTCATAAAGCCAGGAACCTGGAAAGGACAATTATATTCATAGCCCCATTCTGGCCTCGACAGATATGGTTCCCCTTTCTTCGAGCCCATCAAACAGAGGAACCGTGGATCCTGGACCCAGTACCAGATCTACTGACCCATTTGTCGGGAGTTCCTCACCCGTCTCTTCTATCCCTCAAACTAGCAGCTTGGCTGCTCCACTTCCCTGCCTAGCCAGGTCTGATCTACTTTCTCCGGCAGGCATATCTGGTTGCCTCTCATAAGGCTTCCACTACAAAACTCTACAGGAGTAAATGGAAACGCTTTGTATACTGGGCATCTAGCCAACACTTGGACCCCCTAGTAGCTCCTTTACATAAAGTTCTAGAATTTCTATACATCCTTTTTCACAAAGGAGCCTCTACTTCCACACTAAGAGTACAGTTGGCGGCCATATCCAACTACCATGTTGGTGAGGACGTCTCCTATTATGTCCCACAGGCTTTGTAAAGGCTTTTATGAAAGGATCCTTCCATCTTCGAGCGTCAGAGACCCTTTATTCCCATGGAATTTAAATTTATTATTGTCGCAACTAATGTTGCCACCCTTTGAACCAGCCTCTTCTTGCCTCCTGAAGTTCTTGTCATGGAAGACACTTTTTCTCGTAGCTGTTACTTCAGCTCAAAGAGTTTCAGAGCTGCAAGCACTATCAGTCAAGCCACCTTACTTAATTTTCCACCCAGATAGAGTCTCCTTGCGAACAAATCCGTCTTTCCTTCCTAAGGTATGTTCTGTCACGAATATTAACCAGTCCATAGAACTCCCTACCTTTTTCAAAAACCATACCAGCAAGTTGGAGTATATGCTGCACAAGTTGGATGTCCACAGACAACTAAGATTTTATTTGGACAGGACTAAAGATTACAGGAAAACAGATCAGCTTTTTGTCGCGTTTGCAGACAATAAAAAGGGCATGGCAGTTACAAAACGTACACTATCTAAATGGCTTACTGATTTTATAGCCTTTGTATATTCTAAGTCGAATCAGGCCTTGCCTGCCAAAGCTAAGGGCCATTCTACCAGATCCATTTCCACTTCCTTGGCTCATGCAGCTCGTCTGCCTTTGGACACGATTTGTGCAGCAGCCACGTGGTCTAAACCACATACTTTCATTGCTCATTATAGGGTTGACAAAGCCTCCAAAGACAGGACATCTTTTGGTTCCACTGTGCTTAGGAATGTTCTTCCATGAGTCACTCGGGGTGACGGAGCTAGGGACGCTACCCGTGTGTAAGAACAAACGGTGAGATTGAACACTCTCACATAAAGAAGTTATGTTCTTACCATAACGTTCCATGTGGAGTGTTCATCTCGCCATTGTTCTTACATTCCCTCCCTTCCCTCCCTCACGTGTTTGGAAGAACGAGTAGGACTAGAGTCTGGTCGAAATGCCTTAACCCCTTCCGGGTATATTGTTTCTTACCTCATGGGGTATATTTCATTACCCTTAGTTAATTTGTTAAGTGAGATAGTGTCTCTGAGTTTTGTGGCTGTGTGTAGCCTTAGCACCTGAGGTTTTTTGGTTGGTCTGGTTTACTTGCAAACTAGATCTGAGTAATGGCAGGGAGGATTGTGGGATATAGCCTGGTCTCAAGCTTCTCTAAGATGCAGAGCTTTGCTATGTGGCCGACTCGGAGCCGAGGATCGGCTCCGAACCCGTGTGTAAGAACAAAGGCGAGATGAACACTCCACATGGAACGTTATGGTAAGAACATAACTTCTTTTTATATACTTGTGGAGCATTCAGTGCCTGAGCTTCTTGGACCCAGGTGTCCAAAAGTCCCCTCTTTTGTCATTTCAGGTCATCATGGTGGTGACAATACTGCTCACCTATATGGGGGATACCAGTAAAACTGGTGAGTTCTCTGGCCAGCCAGTCCCAGGTCTCTGCCTTTCACTCTGACCCCCGGAAGCTTCCCTGCAGCAGCCGGTCATCAGGGTTTTTAACTAGGAGCCCAGCTATGACCCTGGACTCCAGAATACCTCAATGCTGTGCCCAAAAGCATGCACCTTCACCAACACCAGATATAGTAACCAATGGATTCTGCTGTATTCCCACCTATTGACCTTACTATAGGCCATTTTCCACTCTTACATGTCATTTGGCAACATTTAAAAAGTGTTGTGTTGCTTCCACCTATTGACCTTACTATAGGCCATTTTCCACTCTTACATGTCATTTGGCAACATTTAAAAAGTGTTGTGTTGCTTAGCACCACATAAACTGGCACAGCTGAGCTGAACAGTCAGGAAATTCACAGAATCATAGTCCTAGCGGTGCATAGCAGTGCGCAGACCAGCCAGGCAGAGCTGAGCAGCACATAAACATTGGCAGCAATTACCATGTTTATACGCTGATTAGCAGGTCTTAGCAGAGCTTAGCAGAGCACAGCATGTCCATATATTAAAATAGTCTGCATAATTTGTATATCAAAATTAAATACTTATTTTCCCTTCCATGTATTCAAACCCTGGACCTACTGCACATGAAGCCATAACTCTACTCATTTATCTACATGGATATTGAGAAATCCAGTATACCATTACATATAGCACTGAGAGACCTATAAGCAGTGCTGAGCACTACACCACCACGCAAACACTCTCAAATACACTTAAACTGCTGAGGGGGAACCATGTACACGGACATGGTAACATTCTGTGTAGGCTCTATACGGTGCCTACATGGATTTTATTAAATCCTGAAATAGATCCTTTTACTGCACCTATTCAGTCCATTCTGGATTTCCTAGCTGAGCTTTTCCAAGCAGGCTCTTCACCTTCTGCTATCAGGGTTCAATTGGCGGCTATATCTAATTTTCATGTGGGGGTGTCAGAGTCTACTATTATGTCTCACAAACTCTGTAAAGCCTTTTTGAAAGGAGTTTTTCTTCTTAAGCCCCCTATCAAGGATCCACCTCCTCCTTGGGATCTGAACTTGGTTCTAGCATCATTGATTCTACCCCTCTTTGAACCTGCGGCTTCATGTTCTATGAAGTTGTTGTCATGGAAAACGCTTTTTCTAATAGCCATCACTTCAGCTAGAAGGGTATCAGAACTCCATGCTCTATGCTGCTGTCCCCCGTATTTACTTTCTCACAAAGATAGAGTATCCTTGCGTACCAATCCATCCTTTTTGCCCAAAGTGTCCTCTCAAGCAAATCTGAATCAAACTATTGATCTCCCAGTTTTTTTCCCCAACTATGGCAACAGGTCAGAACAGAAACTGCACTGTTTAGATGTTCATCACCAACTTAGGTATTATTTAGACAGGACTAAACAGTTTAGAAAATCAGACCAACTGTTTATTTCATATGCGTAAGGCAAGATGGGCCTTCCAGTCACTAAAGTGTCACTTTCTAGATGGCTTACTTCTACGATTACCTTTATTTATGAGATCAGGCACCAACAATTGCCCTCGAAGCCTAGGGCTCATTCTACTAGGGCCTTAGCCACATCCATAGCCTTTCAGGATAGGCTTCCTATTGATTCTATTTGCTCAGCAGCCACCTGGGCTTCCCCTCATACCTTCATTTCTCATTACAAGTTGGACATAGCCTCCAGAGACCATGCCAACTTTGGTTCCACTGTTCTCAAGAGTCTGTTTTGATAGGCCACCTGGGACAAGGTGCTAGGGACGTGGTCCCATCCAGCAAGAATGAAGGCGAGATAGACAACTTAACATTAAGAAGTTATGTACCTACCATAACGTTCCATGTTAGTTGTCTTCTCGCCTTCTTTCTTCCCCCTCCTTCCCCCTAGCCTGGACAGACCTAGAGGAGATTGTCTTGTGACCTTTCAATCCTTTCTCCCACGCTCTACCACCTCTATATTTTTCTTCTGTTAGGTTTAGGTCACCTCACTGTCAGCCCTATAGAGGTGGGTTACCCTTCTCCATGTTATGGAGTTTTTTCTTGCTTGGCCTAGCTTTCAAACGAGATCTGAGGAGTTACCGCCTAGCATTGTGGGATATGGGGGAGCCTCGAGCCGGTGGAATTAGCTCTCGAGCTTTAGTATTGGCCGAGTCGGAGCCGAGGATCGGCTCCGAACCCATCCAGCAAGAAAGAAGGCGAGAAGAAGACAACTAACATGGAACGTTATGGTAGGTACATAACTTCTTATTTTCCCTTCCATGTATTCAAACCCTGGACATACTGCACATGAAGCCATAACTCTACTCATTTATCTACATGGATATTGAGAAATCCAGTATACCATTACATATAGCACTGAGAGACCTATAAGCAGTGCTGAGCACTACACCACCATGCAAACACTCTCAAATACACTTAAACATGACATTTAAATACTTAATTACATCCAGTTTCTATTTTTAGATGCCTGGCAGGTGTCTGCTATATTATTTGCGAGCGCTGCTTAGCATTGTTGCACTCCGCGCTGTGTTGCAAAACATGCTTTTTTTATTAAAAAAATAAAATAAAAATAAAAACAATAGGACAGTGCAGGGACTGTCTTCCTCATCTCCTGACATGGTTAGTACTACACCATTCCCTACAGCGATTCGATAACTGTGTTTCTCGGCTCTCCCTTGGCAATGTGCCATCATTAATATGCATGGAGCTCTGCCGAGGGGGAACCATGTACACGGACATGGTAACATTCTGTGTAGGCTCTATACGGTGCCTACATGGATTTTATTAAGTCCTGGGGATTGTTTACAAGGAAGCAAAGAAGAGGTAGCGCCCTACTTTAATAAATTAGTAAAAGAGAATAAAAGAATAATAAAGGAATTAAAGAATAATGAAGGAGAAAAAATAATAACGCAAGACGGAATATTTGAGGTGATTAAAAACATATAGGACAGCCTTTCGTAAAGAAAGAAATGAAAGTGACTCAGCGATGGTTAGTTAAAACAGTAAGTGAAGAAGATAACGAGAATGTGGAGAAAGTATAAATTTAAAAGAGCTAAATGAAACACTGAACAGTATCAGTATGGATACCGCTAAAAGACTGGATGGTATTGAATATCGTATGTATCATGGTATGGAAAATTGGAAAAAATCCTTTTTGAGTAGATATTAAATGAATGGTTAAAAATAGATATGGTAGATAAGAGATATGCATGGGAATCATGAAATTTATATGGAGAAAACGGGATAAAGATAATATAAAAATTGGGGACCGATAGTATTAAATAATACAGACTATAAGATATTTATGAGAATAACTAAAAGACTAACAAACAAAGTCGATAATTTGTTTGATCAAACAATTTTTGGTAGAAACGGTAAAGGGAGTCAGAATTTATTACGGATTGTAAAAGATGTAATAGATTATATTGTAAATAAAAAGGTGGAAGCTAAAATTATGGTAGGAGACTTAAGTAAGGCATTTGATAAAATACAATATCAATCTTTATGAGACATGTTAAGGCTTTATAGCATAAGTGATAGGAAAATAAAAGTAACTAAGTCCACAAATGAAAGAAATAATGTAAGAATAATTTTAAAAGGATAGTTAAGTGAGGAAATTAAAATAGGCTATGGAATAAGGCAGGGATGCCCAGCGAGCAGCGTTGTTTTTTCTTTAGTTATGAATGTAATTGTTAATAAAATCAATAGAATATCCAATATGGCAGGATATAAGATAACGGACAAAATACAATTACCAGCAATATATACATATGCAGATGACATAGTGATAATCACTAAGAACAAAGAATGGATGGAAGCGAAAGTTAACTAGATTTTTAAAGATAATTGACTTATATAAAAATAAGGAAAAAAGTAAAGGTTTTGGATTCATTTGGAATATAGGAAATATTCAGTTCAATGTAGAGATTATAGACATATTAGGAATAAAATTTGGATCAAGTAACCATAAGAAAAAAAACAATGGAAGAAAAGTCTTCAGGAAATTAAGAGATATATGCCATTTTGGAAGTCATTTAAGTTGTCATACAAGAAAAAGTGTATTTGACAAATTCTATTTTTTAGGCAAGTTAGCATATGTAGCAAGTATTTACATGATACCGATGCATTACAAAAAAGAGTTAATGTCCATTATATTTACATTCATATGCAAGTCTAGATTAAATCCAGTTAAAAGGGTAATTTTGTATGTAAAGGAAGAAGGAGGATTGAGGTTAATGAGTCCAATTGTTCATGTGGCTTCACTGAATTTGTATAAGGCCTTAGTTAGTTATAAAAAAGAGAATAGGAATCTAATAGAATACATTTTGTATGATAAATATAAGTGATTTTAGGAAAAAAATGGGGATAGGGAAAGATTGAAAGGTTATATGAATGAAGTTATAAATATATATCAAAACATTTTTTTATGGAAAATAAAAGTAAATATGGTTGAAAAAATAGGAAAGAGTTGTATGTGAATATCATGAAAGAACACTACTTTATCTTTCATTGGAAAAATTTATAGATGGAAAAAAAGAAAGCTATTAAAATGAGATTTATGTGGTGTAAGAAAATATATGAATGTACAGATTTTCTGTGGAGGTTATCAATAGGTAAACTGCTTTTTACAGCTATTATGCCTTATAAAAGGAAACAAGAAATGATATAAATTCATTTTGGAGCACTTGAAACAACAGAACACGTGTTCTTAAAATATTCTAGAGTGAAGAAGGCATAGGAAGAAATATGTACAAATAAAATGTTGAAAGGTTTTGAAACAGTTGAACACTTAAACATGGACATATTTGAATGTGGGTATCATGGTAATTAAAAACAAAAAGATATGAAGAAAATTGATAAAATAGTATTTTATATTTTATGGACATTATGGACTGAGAGACTTAATGAAGTGAAGTTCAATGGAAAAGGATGTTAGCAGAAATTCTAAACAAAATACATTTTTGGCTTTGGAAAAAAGGGGAAATAGTGCTTACTAATATAAAATTGTGTTGTATAAAGGTGCAAATAATTATAAATAATGTATATAATATATGTTATGTAAATAATGTATATAATATATATTATGTAAATAATGTATGCAAGTGGTGCTAACCAACAAAAAATCCCAACACTTTTTAGTAGTTCTGTGAGTGACAAGCGGGAGGTAGTCGCATCTACAAGACAGTAAGGATTGGAAACTACTGAACAGATTTCTGCTAAAAACATTGTTCAAATTACTAAACTTGAAGAAGGAGGATTATTGAATGAAAAACTACTTTAAGTTGTTGGAAGAAAATGAGCTAGTTATTTGTAAGGCTGCATCTTGGAGTCAAATAATCAATTGTTGTACTGCAGAAGAAGGAGAGGCCTTCCTTGCTGTATCAGAGGATAAAGGTCAGGGTTCAAATCAGTTTATACTACACAGACTCCATTTGTAGGTACAGAGATTGCTGCTTATAGGAATAGTATTTTTTTCAAGAACAGCTTCTCAGGTGGTTATATCTGCTTCTGTTCCAGATTATTCTGTTTCACAACCTCCATGGAAGCTATCTATTATTAAAAATAATACAGGTATGCTATTTGGGACAATATTTTTCTCCTTTTGGATTTACTGCTAAAGAAAGTCAGGCCTTGATACTTACTATTAAAGATACATTTTGCAATGTGACTTCTAAGACATTTGCATTTGATGAAGATTTTTGGGGTAGTTGTGTGACTTAAAGAAACTTTGTACTCCTCAGGCACAGTACAACATTGTGGGTTTAAATATACAGTCAAAAAGATGTATTATTCTGCAATTTGGAGCTGGTGATGTGGAGCTGCCTTGGATTCGGTCTTATTTTTTAACATTACGCCACTCTGTTTTGAATATAAAAAAATGTATGATGACAGGAAATTATGGACAGTTGCTTGGGAAGTTGGGTCAGTATTGAAAATGTCTGCAATATAGTTTGTCCACATTCCTAGTGTGCTTACTATCTCTGATTTCAGGGCCTTTGTATATTATAAGGGACAACCGAAGACTTATTTTCAGTGTGCTCATTGTGGGAAGTTTGGACATACTATAACTGTGAAACATTCTGTAGAAAATGTAAGAGTACTGAGCATTTTTGGTTTGACTGTCCTCAAATTAAATTGTTAGAAGAGCAACAGCCTTTATTTGTTACTATGATTCCATTAAGTGCTACAGAAATATCAGCAGTTAAAGCAGGTATGTCTAATTTTGTTAGTGAAGCGTGTGATGGTGGTAAGCAAATCGCACACAATACTAATGTTACAGGTGATGAAGGTGATAAAAGTGGCCAGTCAGACATAGCTTCTACAGGAAATAAGTTTAGTGACAACAATGTAGATGCTTCTAATATGTTGGTAAAATAAAGGGCCAAGACAAGAAAATTAAAGAAGGGTAACAGTCTGCAAAAAAGGAAAAAGGGTAACCTATCTATATGTTTCCTTTATGTTAATAGTATTATGAATGTAAAAAGGCATTTAGTCATACTGGACAGTTGTAAGATTATTCATATGGATATTTGCTGTATTTTGGATGTTTGTCTGTTGACTCCTAGCCATCAACACCGGGATCAGGTATTGTGGGGGTCAGAAAATTGTGTGATTCTTTGGCCAAGATTTATGCACTGCCAAACTTTTTGAAATCAGTTTAACATTGTTAGATTCAGTTATTCCTATTCCTGGTGGACTTTTTATATATGATTTCACAGGCTATTTCAGCCTCATCAGTTTTATTGCGGTATATGCACTTATAACATGAAAAATGGTGAACTGATTCATATGTTAAAGCCATATGTGTCAGTTTCTGTGAATACCATTTTAATAGATGATTTAAATTGCCATAGTACAAAACCACAAGGAAAGGTTAACAAGGACATTACAATCTTCAGAAATTATCAAGTAACAGTGAATCCTAGTTTAGGGCCTACTTACACAAGAGGAGTGCTTGCTAGAAAAACAGACTGTGTTGCCTACTCTGCTGCATTATTTTTGCAAGATTTCTAAATCACTAAAGTTTTAATATCAGGCCATATAACCATGATATTTTCTTTATCTAAGAATAAAGCCTGTATAAGTGAAGGTAAAGGAGTTGACAAGCTGACTGGGTATTTGTTGGACAGTTTTGTGGAAACTAGAACATATTATAAGACTCTAACATCAGCACTGAACATGAATTAAGGATTGAACTACATGGACTGAATGGTGGCTTATTTACAAAACTAAATATAAGAAGCTTTATTGTCTTATGTAAAAAATATATGTGGACAGAAAGGCAAAAGAAATATGCTAAGGTAGCTTAATATTATGCACATTCATTGCACCGTAATAACACTTCCTTCATTATTTCTTTAGAAAGACATCTGAAGACCATCACAGAAGACAGAGTAAAAGTTTTACTTTTTAAACAAAAATATGTTTTCAGGGGAATAGAAGCAGAGGTATACCCCTTTTGGAGTACAAATATTAAGAAATAGACTAGTCTAATTAATTGCCTACAATGTGATGATGCATGTATACAGACGCAGGAAGAAATTCTTTCTTTTGTAGGGCAGTATATAGCCAAAATGTATGAAAAATACCCAACCTTGCAGTAAGTATAGTCCCTTCTAACCTTATCTAACTATGATAATACTGCCCTAATCAAACCTGTAGTCCTAGAAGAATTAAACAGTGTGCTTTAAAAAATTACTATTGACCTCTCTGCTGGACTAGATGGTGATGTTCTTTGTGTTTCACTGTTGCAGTCATCACATTTGGGATATCTGCTTGCAGTAGCCCTCAGTCGGCCTGATTATCAAAGTCTTGGGTCCTGTGTCGGTTGCTGTCTCATCTTCTGTGACGTCAGGTAGTCAGGGGTGTAAAGCATGCAACCAATGCCATTACACCAGTCTTTCTTGCCGTGCGATGCCCGAAGCAGAAGCAGTTCACAAGTGCCGGTCGGCCAACTCCTGAAATTTTCGTTTTTGAGTTTCAGAACCAAAGTCTTCAACTAAAGC